>NC_072494.1:6140000-6440000 GCF_027574615.1 Eptesicus fuscus | reverse complement strand
GGACCTCACACCAGCACCCCGTTCTTCCCCTGACTCCTGAGGGCTGTTGGGACTACTTACTTGGGGGGGGGCGGTCTTAGCTGGGTCTAAGGGAAAGGCAGGCAGTGACCCTGGGAAGCCAGGCCTGAAGGTCACAGCAGGCACCAGAGGAGGAGAAGTGACAGGAGGGAGGGAGGGGCAGGGACCCCTGCTCACAGTCAGCACTTGTCTCCCCTGTGGGCACTGGGGTACGGGCTATGTGTACCTCCTGGGGACGCTGTGGGCCTCTCTAAGGCAATCAGGGGCTGGGAGATCAGGGTACCCATCCTAAGAGTTGGGGTGCATCCAGGGAAGAGGAGATGATGGCCACGGCCTCAGGGGAGGAGGGGACTTCAAGTTTTGTGGGGGACCCTGGGGGCCCCCCGCCTGCCCCGCCTGGGGAGCCATACCTTTCCGGACACTGCCGTCGGCGCAGGCGTAGTCCCCGGCGCTGAGCAGGAAGCAGGCGGCCGCCTTCTTGTTTCTGTCTCGGGTGCCGGCCCGGCGCAGGGCCCGGCGCTCCTCCGGGCTGGGGGCGGAGGCCAGGGGCTGGGTGAGGCCCGCTCCCTCCTCATCCGACAGCATGGCGTTGGCATCTCCGTTCTGCTTGGAATCTGGGGGGTCAGACACAAAGGACGAGCTGAGTGCTGCCCGGGACTTCCTCCCGGGTCCCCTGGGGTCACTTCTCCAGCCTGAGGAGGGGGCCCGGGAGTGGGCCTGTCCTGGGGGTAGGGGGCAGGGGGCTGGCTTCCTTCCCCGCCTTGGCCTGGCGTCTTTCCTGGGCGATGGGGCCACAGATGCCCTAAGCAAGGACTCCCCCAGTCTGCTGCCCCGTGAGATTGCCCCCCTCCCCCCCGAGGCGGCAGACTGCTTCCTCCTGGGGTCTGGCTCAGGCTGCACCTGAGGAGCTCGGATCCCCTCAGAGGCCGCCGGGCTTGTCGGGGTGCAGGTGGCACTGCCAGGGCCACACCAGTGGAGTGGCGCTCCCAGCTGTCTGCACGGACCACCCGAAGGCGGTGACTCTTGTTCGCCAGGCGGCCAAGCTGGAGTCGAGCGCCTGAAGGATTCAGAGCTCCCTGCGCTTGGGGCTCCCCTGAGTCTGGGGACCCTGGCGGGGGAAAGGGCTCCAATTCCGCTTCCACCGCTGTGGGCTCTTCACCCCGGCTCCTGCCCGGCCAGGCCAGGATCCGCAGAAGGGGGGCCGCTTGGTCTGCAGGCGGTGGCCCTGGCATTGCCAGTCATGCCCTTACTGTGGCCAAGCAGTGAGGGCCAGGCGAAGGCATGGCCGGTTAGTGTGTGCCGGGCAGCTGGCCTACGGACTCACACACTGGTGTTAGGTTTCCCTCTGAGCCCTGAAAGGGCCTTGGGGTACAGCTCCAGTTCCCTGGAGCGCTGGCTGGAGGTTTATACTCAGGGACGGGGGAAGGGGTACCCCTTTGGTGGGGAAGGAGGGGAGCCCAATGGGTGCTGTTCCATCAAGGTCTATGGAAGACCCAGGCGCCTGGAGGGCTCCAGGCAATGAGTGGTTTCAGCTTGTATGATGGGCACCCCCCAACAGGCCATAGGGGCGTGTACCCCCAACAGGCCACAGGGGCGTGTCCCCCCAACAGGCCACAGGGGCGTGTACCCCCAACAGGCCACAGGTGAGTGTCCCAAATCAGGCACCTGTCCTGGGGGACAAGCCCCACATTGCCCAGGAGCTGCTACCTTCATGTCCTGGCCTACCCCCAGCTCCCCGATGGCCTAGCACCCAGCGGCGCCCCCTACCAGGAATCCCAACTTCACTTAGGAGCCCACCCCATTCCCAACGGCGAGGTTCCATTCTCTGACCGGACTCCACAGCGCCAGGGTTCAGCCAATCTCCTCTCCCATCGCCTGACTCAGGTGGGGGTGAGCTCTCCTGGGGGCCCCTCCCATCCTTGAAAACCGGGGTTCAGGCCCTCAGGCCCCCGTTCCAGGACTCGGACGCCACTGCTGCAGCCTTTCCCAGCAATGCCCAGCCACTGCCTCTGGGCTCCCCCCGCCCCAATCCCGTGTCCAACCCCAAGCCCAGGACTCAGTCTAGCTTTGTGCTGAGCAGCAGGCGCCCCCCCTGCTGTTACGTGATGGCACTTATTGGGCCAGAGACAGCGGACTGGAAGGTTGGGGAGAAGTGGTTCCCGTGTGGACGCACCTGGGGACGCCCTGCTCTCCAGCTGACGACAGCGCCCGATCTTTGTAAAGATCTCTAAAGGCTTTCTGTCATCTGTCTGGGTCCCATCCAAGTCTGGGGGTAGGACATGAATATCGTTCCCATTTTACAGGTGCGGAATCTATGCCCACAGGGGGTGAGTGACTGGCCTCAGGGCACGCAGCAGAGCGGGCACGGCGAGATGAGGGACCCGGGCTGCTAACTCACAGCCCATGTACCGCCCTCTGCAGCCCACGTTCCGCAGGACGCTCGCCCCCGAGGCCCGACGTTCAGGAAGCTATCAGAGAACCAAAGGACACACAGACTCGGCCTCGACTCGGCCCTCACCGGGCACATGTTACACCTGGGGGGGCCCCCGAGGCGTTGTCCAGCACAGCCTGGATCCCGAGGACTGGGGCGCACCGGGGACTCCCCGGGCCACGGCGGGAGAGGTGGCCTGCCCTCCCACCGCCAACCTCACCTGCCCGCTTCCTCTCGACCAGACCCTCTTCCTGGGCCGCGGGGCTGGCGTCGCTGTAGGTGCTGTCCCGGGGCGAGGTGTCCTCGGACTTGCAGTAGACGGGCGACTCGAGCTGGGGCGGACGCGGCACGTGCTTCTTCCGCTTCTTGGGCAGCTTCTGCTTGGCCATGGCCAGCGAGTAGTACATGCCGAAGTTGTTGACGATGACGGGCACCGGCATGGCGATGGTCAGCACCCCGGCCAGCGCACACAGCGCCCCCACCAGCATGCCCGACCACGTCCTGGGGTACATGTCCCCGTAGCCCAGCGTCGTCATGGTGACCACGGCCCACCAGAAGCCGATGGGGATGTTCTTGAAGTCGGTGTGGTCGTTGCCCCGCGGGTCGGAGGGCCGGGCGCCGATGCGCTCGGCGTAGTAGATCATGGTGGCGAAGATGAGCACGCCGAGCGCCAGGAAGATGATGAGCAGCAGGAACTCGTTGGTGCTGGCGCGCAGCGTGTGGCCCAGCACGCGCAGCCCCACGAAGTGGCGCGTGAGCTTGAAGATGCGCAGGATGCGCACGAAGCGCACGACCCGCAGGAAGCCCAGCACGTCGCGGGCCGCCTTGGACGACAGGCCGCTCAGCCCCACCTCCAGGTAGAAGGGCAGGATGGCCACGAAGTCGATGATGTTCAGCAGGTTCTTGACGAAGTCCAGCGTGTCCGGGCAGCACACGACGCGCACCAGGAACTCCAGGGTGAACCACAGCACGCACACGCCCTCGATGTAGGTCAGGACGGGCTCCGTCTCCACCTCCCGCCGGAAGCGCACGCTGGTCGTGTTCCCCACGCGGTGGATCTCCGTCACGTTGCGGTCGATGTTGAAGGCCTCGTGGGTCTCCAGGCAGAAGGTGGTGATGGAGACCAGGATGAAGAAGAGAGAGGCAAAGGCCACCACCTGCGGGGGAGGCGGGGGGGGGGGGCAACGGTCAGACAGGGGTGGGTGAGCCCAGCGGGGCAGGGACCTCTGCGTGTGGGGCGGGGGGTGGGGGGCATGGGGCACCAGGAGGTCCATTAGAAAGATGGTGAGCGCTGAAACCGGTGTGGCTCAGTGGATAGAGCGTCGGCCTGCGGACTGAAAGGTCCCAGGTTCGATTCCGGTCAAGGGCATGTACCTTGGTTGCGGGCACATCCCCAGTAGGGGGTGTGCAGGAGGCAGCTTGTTGATGTTTCTCTCTCATCGATGTTTCTAGCTCTCTGTCCCTCTCCCTTCCTCTCTGTAAAAATCAATAAATTATATTAAAAAAATAAAAAAAAAGAAAGATGGTGAGGGATGGGGTTCAAGTTCACAGCCAGGAGCTAAAATCCCCTCCTGACAGGGTCTTCCCCCACCTCCTTGGGTGCTTTCAGGCAGTACTCCCCCATCGCTGTCAGTGCCTCAAGGTCAAGGCTGGTCTTGGCTGCAAGCAACTGACTACGGCTGCCGGGCCTGCTCACCGCTGCCTCTGCCCCTCGCTCACCCAGCTGTGCTCCGAGGCTTCTCTGCCGGGCCCGGTGAGTAAATCACCAGGGACTTCGTTAAAATGCCATTCTGCCTCTGCGGGGAGGGCAGCACCGAAGGCTCTGTCTTTCTAACGAGCTCGCGGGCCGGCTGCCTGTCCGCAGGCCGTGCTCGGCGCAGCGAGGCTCCGGCAGCGTTCCTCCGAGCGGGCGCTGGACCAGCAGCGCAGCATCACCGGGAACCAGTGAGACATGCACACCCCCAGGCCCCGCCCAAGCCTACGGAGTGAGCAAGGCTGGGGGCACACTAAGTCACCTCCCAGGGGACTCTGGGGCACACTGCATTTGGAGGCCCGCTGCATGATGGGTTATGCCCTGAGGCGGCGGGGGGAGGGGTAGGGGGTGACCCTGGGCTTCTTCCTGTCAGCTGAGCCTGCTAAGCTCAGCCATGACCCACATCCGGAGGCCCCAAGTCCAAGCCCCTCTCTTGCCTCTCACCTTAGGATGTCCCAGCCGACGGCCGGGCCGTGGGGAGCGCCGGAAGGAAGACATACACCCCACCGCAGGAGACAGGGTGGTCTGCCCAGAACAACTACCCTCCCTCTCCCCAAACTGGCATTTCCTGGCCCCTAAGCTTTAAAGAAAACTCAGCTGCACCCGTGAGGACCCGAGCGGGCAGCGGCCGGTCCAGACAGCTGCTGGGATCTCGGCAGAGTGATGACAGCGGCACTCGGCAGAGGCCCGGCTGGGTTAAGTGTCCAATCATTATGAATGGAGATGAAATGCATGTGTAATAACACCAATTAGGGAGCCTTCATCTGTTATTCATGCCATGCCATTCACCACTGTCAGGCACCCGTTGCCGGGGTCCGGGGCCCACGGTGCTGCCTGTTCTGCTTGGTGGGTGGGGGGGGGGGGCTTCCTCCCGGAGCCCAGGGCTGAGCCAAAATCGGTGGGTGAGAGGGGACCGTGGCCCCACCACCACTTGGCAACCCCCATGCCCGATTTCCACCTGGCCATGGCGCTGCCGTCTAATGAGGCCTCAGAGCTGCTCTCCTCCCTGGGAGTCTGCACCTGGACGGGAGGTGGGGGCGGCACACAACACCGGGGGAGAACTCGGGGGTCTGGGAAAGTGGAGCAAGAGCAAGTGAGGAGGGGACTTTGGGAATGAGCCTTCACCAGCTGTCCATTCTGTGCCGGGCACAGCGGGGCACTGTGTGTGTGTGTGTTATCGCCTCCAGTCCTCCCAGGGACCCTGGGAAGCAGGCCTCATCATCCTATTTTCCGAAGGAGGAATTGAGGATCAGAGAGGTTAAAGACTTGCCTGATGTCACACAGCCTGGAAGGGGTGGGGGAGGACTTATACTCAGCACTGCTTAACTTCCGAGACGGCACCTTCTCTTCACATCACCCTGCACTACCTCCCGGCCAGGGTCACGTCACAGGCCCGGGGCAGTCCTCTCTGAATTGTCCATCCTCTCCCAGCCAGCTCCCTGATGACTGTCACTCATAGGGATGTGGACCTTAGGGCAGTGGTTGGCAAACTGCGGCTCGCGAGCCACATGCGGCTCTTTGGCCCCTTGAGTGTGGCTCTTCCACAAAATACCACGGCCTGGGCGAGTCTATTTTGAAGAAGTGGCGTTAGAAGAAGTTTAAGTTGAAAAATCTTGGCTCTCAAAAGCAATTTCAATCGCTGTACTGTTGATATTTGGCTCTGTTGACGAATGAGTTTGCCGACCACTGGCTTAGGGCAGACACCCATCACACACTAAGACTTACTTACTTTTGTACTGATTGGGGGGGGGAGGGGACATTGATCAGTTGCCTCCCATATGCACCTGACCAGAGATCGAACCCGCAACCTAGGCATGTGTCCTGCCTGGGAATCAAATCCATGACTGGTTGGCAGGGGATGTCATGCCAACCAACTGGGCCACACTGGCCAGGGCAAGACTTATTTACACTGGAGCACGGACGGGCTGATCCGACAGGGACGGAAGAGTGGGGGAGGCCCACAGACACACTTCCCCTCTTGGCAACTTCGCTGGAGCGCCTCCTGCCTGCTTTGCCCATGAAGGTAAATGCCAAGTTCCCTTCCTGGCCCCAGTGTTCTTCCCCCGAGAAATGGCTGTCAAGGCATACAGGCAGGTGTGGGCATCGCATGGTGTGGGCACCTCTGAGCTCGCCGCGGCACCAGAGATGAGCTGCCCAGTGGCCAGGTCCCGGCGCCACCCTCCCCCCAGGAGCAAAGGGGGTGGGGACAGCACACCCCAGCTCTGCCAAGAAGCAAGGGGAGCAGGAGCCTGCTCTCTGAGGAAAAGTTAGCCAGAAGCGTTGGCCCCCTGGGAGCTCCTGGGAGCCCAGTGTGAAGTCATTAGTGATTCAGAAAAACAAGTTCAGGAAGGGCTGCCAAGGGGCGGGGCAGGGGGGTGCAGAGGGGTGCAGAGGGGGGAAGGGCGGGGGGACCCTGTGCCCTGGACCTCTCTCAGCCCACAGGCCAAGGATCCCGCCTGGTGCCTCCCTCCCCTGCTGCCCAGCTGCCCGGATTCCCGCGGTGCACACACACGTTAGCTTTTTTTTTTTTTTTTAAGACAGAACTGTCCCATCTAGTCACTTCCACCCTTCACTCCACCTGTCAGAGATGAGGGCAGGTCAAGGGTAGCCACATGTGCCCATTTCTCAGGACCAAACCGAGGCCGGGCCTCCTGCCTCAGCTCAAAGCTCTGTCTTCCCAGCCGGCCCTCCAACAAAATGAGGGCGGACAACCCGCTCCTCTGGGATGGCACCTGGTGGGGCCTCAGTCTCCCCTCCGGCCTCTCCAGGGCTGGGAGGGGCAGGAGGGTCTCACCACCTGGGACAGGAGGTGCCTCGGCTCTGGGCAGGAGGCCGCTGCACTGCTCCTCCGAGCTTCCTGCTCCCTCGGGCCCTTGCGCTGGCGGGCTGGGGACCCCGTGCCAGAGGCCCAGGTATTTCGGCCAGTGGCCAGCCCTGCGACCAGCCTCCTCCACCAAACTCATCCTAGAACTGCCCTTGATGGGAAGGTCAAGCCACACTTCTGGGTGCACGCCGGGCTCCACCACTGACTTCCTGGGAGACCCTGGGCAAGTGTCTTGACCTCTCTGATCACTGTCCGTCAAAGGGAAAGCTGAGCACCTACTTGGTGCCAGACACTGCTCGGGGGGCTGAGGAACAGCAGAGAACGAGGCAAGCACCCCCATCCCTTAGACCTTACACTCTAGTGGAGGGAGACTGTCCACAAACAAAAAAGTAAAACATGTAATGTATCAGATGGTAAAGCCGTAGAAAAGTAAAGACAAAAGGAATAAGGAGTGTGAGGGAGGGGACCTATTTCAAATAGGGTGATCAGGCAAGGCCTCCAAGCCAAGGTGACATCTAAGCAGAGACAGAGGAGTGAGTTAAGCGCAGATCCAAAGAGCTGGGAGGCAGAGGGAACAGGCTGTGCAAAGGCCCTGGGGCCACAGCATGCTTGATGTGTTGCAGGGAGGAGAGTAGTACTTCCCTTCCAGGGCTGTTTTGAGGATGAAAAGAAATGATATTTGTACAACTCAGCACAGAGCCTAGAGTGTCTCGGGAATCTGGCCCAGGCCAGGGGTGGTTGGGAGGTGACGGACACCCGTCATCAGGAACTGAATACAACCAGCGGGGCAGGGAGGGGAGCCCAAGGAGGAAGGGCCCAGGAGACAGATGGACAGACGCACATGAGGAGACTCAGCCCCAAAAACCCATATTAAGGCTGAAGTGCAGGAGAAGAGGAACTTGAGAACACAGCCAAAGACACTTGCAGAGGGAGATCTGGGGCTGAGGTGAGGCGCTGAGCCTTGTGGGGAAGCGAGATCCTAGTGCCCAGGAAGCGCGGGGAGGGCGTGGGCAGCCTGCGGCCAAGAGGAGGCGAGGAGCTGGTCTGCAAGGCAAGGCACCTCCGGGCGGGGCCTGGGCTCCTGGGGCAGGGCCTGCACGGCGAGGCCCAGGTTCGAGCCAAGAGACCCTCGCTCCCCCAGGAGCAGAACCCGGCCCACTGGCTCCCACGCCCAGAGCCAGCCTCTATCACCCCCTGCCACGTGAGCACTTGGGGCCCCTGAGCGGCCCCAGAAGGCGTGCAGTCCAGCCCAGACCACTGGCCAAGAACTGATCCAGCCGACAGTGTCCCATCCTGCTCCAGCTGGGCCTGGCCGGGAAGCCCCCTCTTCAGAACGAGGGCAGGACTCCCTGGACCTAACTGCATGGGTAAACACTACCCACACTGGAGATGTATTTGTAACCCGCCTCCTTCTAAAAACGACTGCAGGGAGCCAAGTCGCTGTCCTGCGGGGCCTCCCAGCTCACCTTCTAGCTCCTCCAGAAGCGCCTGCACACCACCCCCACCGGCCCGTTAGAGGTGGGACTTGGCACTTCCTCCTCTCACCTCCTATTGAACTTTGCATTTTAAGACGGGGACACAGCTCCTGATCTATCTTGTATTGTCACGACTATTTCCTGTCCCCCGATTTCCCCGACAGTCACCTGCTGTACCTGGCCGGGCTCTTTTCAGGAACAAGCACTACCTCGGACTCGTCTTTATAGTTAGAGCCCAGCTCAGTGCCGGGCATGCAGTAAGAGCCCAGCTCGGTGCCGGGCATGCAGTAAGAGCCCAGCTCAGTGCCGGGCATGCAGTAAGAGCCCAGCTCGGTGCCGGCATGCAGTAAGAGCCCAGCTCGGTGCCGGCATGCAGTAAGAGCCCAGCTCGGTGCCGGGCATGCAGTAAGAGCACAGCTCGGTGCCGGGCATGCAGTAAGAGCACAGCTCGGTGCCGGCATGCAGTAAGAGCCCAGCTCGGTGCCGGGCATGCAGTAAGAGCCCAGCTAGGTGCCGGGCATGCAGTAAGAGCCCAGCTAGGTGCCGGCATGCAGTAAATGCTCAAAAAATGTTTTCTGAGTGACTGCTGCCGAGGGGGCTGCCGGCTCCCTCCCCTGGTCCTGGAGAGCCTGTGGCGAGGAGAGATGGTCAGCCCCCTAACTGGGGCTAGAAGTGACAGGTGTGCCCAGGAACCCCTCCAGGCACCTGGCCGCTCAAGACTCTGGCTCTCTGGCTGGGCCGAGTCTACTGGCTGATGGGGACCCTGCCAGGGGCCAGGTAACCATCCCCCAGCCTGAAAGCCCCAGCAGGGCGCTGGGCAGAGGTCCTGCCGGGGAGGCTGCTCAGGCACAAGGAAGGCCTGAGTGCCCTGGTGCCCGGCATCCCAGGCTGACACTGTCCATGGCGGAGGGGAGGGAAGGGAGGGGCCTGGGGGCTCCCTGTTCCCAAGGCCCAGCTGCCTGACTCTGTTCTTGCCTCCTCTTCCCCCAGCTCTCCAAAACAGTCCCCATTTATTTTATCCCCTCCCCCACTTTACACCCAACCCCCCAGGGTGACGGAAACACCTCATCATCCAGAAACAAGATGTTCAAGAGGCAAATGCGGGGCCGTTAGAACCAGAGAGGAAACACAAACCAACCCAGGAGGACATGGAGGGCCTCAGGGCAGGCGGGGGGCTGTGGCTGGGCCCCCGGGCACTGGGCTCAGCTGGCGGGCTCTCCCTATCGGAGGGCGAAGGACCAGGGAGTCCTGCCCTCACTCTGAAGCCTGCGTGCTCACCGACCAGCTGGTCCCGGCACTGCCCCGGCTGAGAAGTCAGGGCCTTAGGCAGGGGCGAGGGCCTCGCTGGGCACCTCCCTTCTCGAGGGCCTCGGCTTCGGTCCCCTGCCTGGTCGCTAGTCTCCTTTCTTTTTGTCCTAGGACAGTCCTACAGTGAGAGAACAGAGAGCGAGCGAGCGAGCTCAGATGTGAGCAAACCTGGGATGGAGGCAGGGCTTCAGAGGGAGACGAGCGGGAAGGGGCAGGGGGACCGCAGGCTGTGCCCTCCTGAGTCACAGGCCTCCAGCAGAAGCCTCAGGAGGCAGAAGCAGCCTGGACTCCTGAGGTCTGTGTGACCTTGAGCCAGCCCCTCTGGGTCTCAGTTTCCTTCTCTAAACCAATAACAATCCCTGCCTCGCATGGGCCAGATGGGACATGGGAAGAAAGCAGAGGTGACACCTGACACATGGCGGATGCTTAACGAACCCTGCCTCGCCTCAAACTCCAGGGCCTTCCTGGGGCGGCGGGATCCTGTGCGTCGCGTCCTCCAGGTAGCAGGGCGGCGGTGTGGGCAGACCCAATCCAGGGACTGATTTAGCCAAAGGACGATCGCCCTGGAGAGGGCTGGTAAGTGAGCCCAGCCCCTGGCACCGCTGCAGACGGGCGGGGGAGGGGAGCGTCCGGGTCCCCTTCATCAGGCCTCCTGCCCCCCGAGAAGAGGAGGAAGGCAGACTCTGCCGCTCTGGATGCCGCCCAAACCACCACGGGTCCCTCTGGGTCTGGGAGCCACCCTGCCTGCGGCTGAGCCCCACTCTCCCTGGGACGGAGACAGTGGGCAGGTGGGGTCAGGAACCACGGCACGGCCACCTCTGGGTCCAGCCTCAGGGAAGGGAGCAGGGTGCACCCCCCCCCCACCTGAACTCAGAGCTGCCGGGGCCAGGCCGGTAGCTAGGCAACAGGCTCCCACAATCAGCTCAGCTCCCTTCCTGTTGGTATCTGGTTTGCTCCGTCATTTGTACCAGATGCTGGTGCGAAGGGATGCCTGGGGCCGGGCCCTGCTCCTGGGGCTCCTGGAGCCTCCTGGCCCCCGGCGAGGACCCCAAGGCCGCTGCCAGGGAAGTTACGCGCACAGACCCCGGTGTCAGAACCAGGGCTTCCTGGGAAGCCAAGAGGAGCCGCTGCAGGAAGAAGCGGCAACAAACACGGGCTCCTCACCAGGCAGCCCGCGCTGGCCACTGGCCTGGGAGCCGGCAGGCCCAGGCATCAGGCACCTTCCCGGCTAACTCTCGCTCACCCAGCACATGCCAGGTGCGCAGGAAGCCTCAGGGGCAGGGGACGGGCCGGCATCTGGTCACCCCGAAAGGAGGCTTCTCCCAAACCTGGGCCACAGGCGTGAAGTCTGGGCCCAGCTCTGCCTTTTAGAGGCACCGCCCACAACCCTCAGACCCAGAGCGGTGAGAAAGTAAGTGTCACGTCTGACGTCACCGTCGGCCCCGGGGTGTTCTGATGTCACCCACAGGAGGTGCACGCCCTCACAACACCTCCCCGGCCGGAGTCCTGGAAAACAGCCTCCTTCCGGGGAGGAAAGCTGTTGTCAGGGGAGGAGGGGGTGCTGGGGGGCCGGGGAGCCCTGGCTTTGATTCTCAGCCGCCACTATCCACCATCGGGCTGTGCGATCTGACAGGTTCATCCTCTCACAGCCTCGAGCTATTAAATGGGGATGATGCCTCCTCTGCAAACGTATTGGGGGGGATTAGAGATTAGCGCCGAGGATGTGCATGGCGTGCTCAATAAATAGTTGTTATTCATTTGTTTAAATTCTCTGTTTTCATTTGCGTCCCAGGAACAGCTGCCGGCTCGCCTTGGCCCGGGCTCCCGCGCAGGAGGCACGCGCTCATGGGCAGGGGCACCGCCTGCCACAGCCCGGGACAGCTGCGCACATCAGTCCCAAGGACCGGCGGCTGGACACTCACCGCGGGGGGCGGGGGGGGGGGCTGCTGTCAGCTCAGTGTCTCTGAGGAGACACTTCCTGGCTCCGAGTCCTGACGGCAGCATTGCCTCAGTGGGGAGAATGAGCCCTGCCTCGGCCCCATCCTCACCCTCACCTGGACCGCCCTGCGGATGGGGCTCTACACCTAAAGGGCAAGGGTGTGGGCTCCTGGCCTGGCTCTGAGCTGACCCAGAGCCCCTGGCTGGGCCACTCTTTCATGAGGAGAAAAAAATGAACTCCTTGATGTCACAGCCCCTTGGAATCCAAGAGGGGAGAATCGGAGAAGGTGAAAGTCCCCAGAGGTCCTAGAATGCTCAGGAAGAGAGCCTAGGGCCCCCCAATTCCCCCCCCCCACCCCTGCCTCCCTGGCTTGTCCCACCTCCATCAAGCTAAGTCTGCCTCCTGCTCCCCTGCCCCTCACTTGGGAAGAGCCTGGATGATCTGTGCTTGTCTCTGCCCCCATAGTGCACACAGCCAGCGTCAGGGAACTGCTCGGAGAGGCCACAGGACTCACAGCAGACCCAGGCCGGGGCATGGCGGGGCCCTCGCCTTCTGAGCAGGTCTCGGGGCTGCAGGCAAGAAACAAGGGCAGCTGACTAGCTTCCCTCTCAGGCCTGAGGTCCCTGGCTTCCAGGGGCTGCCCTGGGGCGCCCACAGCCCCAGCCTGGCGTCCATGGCCACCGAGCCCTCTGCTCCCCCTTCTCTTCTCTGCCCTGGTCCAGCCCAGCCTGGCCCCTCCCGGGAGCCCCATCCCCAGCTCCTGCCCTCCCCTGGAGGGCTGCGGAAGGAAAGGTTCCCGCACAGGAGGTGCTGGGGAGGGCAGCAGGGCTCCAGACTCACTAGCATGACAGCCTGGGATGCCAGGGGTGACAGGACCAGCTTCCACAGCAGCAGGCAGTCCCCCGACCCCACACATCGGTCCCGACTGGCCCCAGCCAGGCTTCAGGCTGCCAGCCAGGAGGTCAGACACCAGCCCCCAGGGGCCTTTTTCAAAGAATCTAAGCCATCCTTCATGGTTGTTTTCTAGCTGCCCAAGTATGTCTCCCCCACACCCCAACTCCCCCCCGCCCCCGCTTCCTCCTAAGGGGGTTTGGGGCAACTGGATTGACTTGGGGGAGAGGCTTGGAAGGGTCTAAGACACCCCCACACCCACCCCATACACCCATTTCAAGCAGAACCCTGAACCAGGGCTTTCTGGGAAGCCAAGAGGAGCCGCTGCAGGAGAAAGCGGCAACAAACACGGGCTCCTCACCAGGCAGCCCGCGCTGGCCACTGGCCGGGAGCCGGCAGGCCCAGGCATCAGGCACCTTCCCGGCTAACTCTCGCTCACCCAGCACATCCAGGTGCGCAGGAAGCCTCAGGGGCAGGGGACGGGCCGGCATCTGGTCACCCTGAAAGGAGGCCTCTCCCAAACCCAGACCTCAGGCGTGATTCTGGGCCCAGCTCTGCCTTTTATGAGCAGAAGAGGCCGAAGCTGGCCTCTCTGAAACTCCCAGCTCCCAGCTCCCAGCACTGAGATGCTGGAGGACCTAAATGAGGGGGCTCCCCTGGCGGCAGCGCATCTAGGGCCTGCCACAGAGTAGGCACTTGACACTCTAGTTTCTTCCCTAAACCCTGCCTGACCCTAGCAGAAGGCCTAAGTGTGGCTCTCCAGGACTCTGGCCCTGTAGAGGGGTGGGGAGAAGAAGAAAGGGGCCTGTCTTCCCAAGGGGTTGGAAGAGTTCAGCTAAGGGCCCCCCACTGGCTGGGAGGGGGTGCAGCAAAGCAGGCTGGTCCAAGTAGTAAGTCAAGTGTGTGCAATTTCATGATGAGGCATGCAGGAGAGAGGGTGTGTGTGTGTGTGTGTGTGAGAGAGAGAGAGAGAGAGAGAGAGAGAGAGATCCCCCGGGCCCATGGAAGGCAGAGGAAATTGGGAGGAAAGCTTAGAAAGGTAAGTCATTTGGGGCCAGGCTCCTCCCTGCCCCTACCCACCACCACCAAGCGCCTCCTAGCAGGACGGAGCCATGACCCAGGCTCCTGCCACTCACCCTGGCCGCCCTGGAGGAGTAGGGGTCCTCGAAGAGTGCCCACATTCGGGGCTGCCAGCCGCGGCAGCCCCCGGCCCCGGCGCCGGAGCCCGCGCCTCCCTCGTGGGGCCCCAGGCGCTGCAGGGCCAGCTCCCGCTCCTCGTCGCCGGCCTCGTCCCCGGGCCCCGCGCCGCCGCCTCCGTCCGGGTTCTCGAAGATGTCCAGCGCCTCCTCGGCGTCGCGGTGCTGCCGGTAGGTCATCCAGCAGCAGGGCTCCACGTCGGTCTCGTCGATGCCCCAGAAGGTGAGCTCCTCCTCGAACAGCGGCCCGCACACGTCGGCGGGGCAGTGCAGCTTGCCGGTGCGGTAGTAGTTGAGCACGTACGCGAAGACGCCCGGGTGCCGATCGAAGAAGAACTCGCAGCCCCCGCCGCCGCCGCCGCCGCCGCTGCTGCCGCTGCTGCCCGCCCCGCCGCCATCGGACTCGGGCCGGCCCCCGCCGTCCGGGTCGGCCAGCCAGGCGAGGCGGGTGCCGGGGAGGGTGCGCAGGGTGCTGCGGTAGGTCTCATGTCGCGTGCCGCCCACGTTGATGATGATCTTCTCCGACGCCTCGCCCTTGGCCATCTCCTCCTTCAGACATGTTTTGGATGGAGGCTTGTTCCCCGACTTGCGCCCGCGGTAGGAGGACACACACACCGAGCTGATCATAAGCAGCGCTGCGGGGCTTCGGCTTGGGGCGGCCGCTGCCCTCCAAACACCCTTCCCGAGGAGGCAGCGTCAGACCGGGGAGGGGAGGAGGCGGCGAGGAGGCAGGAGGCGGCAGCGGCCCCCTCTGCGGCGTGGCCCTGCCCCTGGCTCCCCCCGGGGCGCGGCGCGGCGCGGGAGGAGTTGGGTTTCTCGGGTGCACAGGTGGTTGGGGTTTGGGCACGCAGCGCCAGGGAGGGAGGCGGGGGGGAAGGAGAGCCAAGAACCCCAGCGAGGGCCCGGGGTGCGGGAGAGCAGGGGAGGCACACACACACACACTCCCCCCCGCTAGGACCGGGCACTCCGACACTCTCGCCCGGACACTGCCCCCCAAAAGACCGGGAGGCGCACAGTCCGGGCGCACGGCGAGGCTCCGGGCGCGCGCGCGCTCACTCACACGGGCCGCCCCTGGCTCTCTGGCCGCCCCGAGCCCGGGAGCGGCGGCTTCCCCACGGCGGCGGCAGCGCAGCAGCAACAAGTCCTCCGGGGCCGGGACGACGCTCTCACGGCAGCCGGAGCTCCTCGGGGCCGGGCTCCGTGCGGTCAACACGCGGCGGCGGCGGCGGCATGTGGCCTCTTCCCCCCATTCATAAATCCAGCGCAGGGCACCGAGGGCGGGCGGGGCCGCGCGGGGAGCGGCGATCCGGCGGGCGGGGGCTGCGCAGGGCGAGGCGGCGGCAGGAAAACAAGCGCGCCCGCAGGAGCGAGCCTCCGGCCCTGCGTCCGCGGCTCGGCGGCGGCTGGGAGCGGCGCTGGGCTGGGCGCTGCGGGGCTGGGGCCGCGCTGGGGCAGAGGGGGCCTCAGACGGGGCGTCCTGCGCTGCGCCGATCCCGGGGGGCGGGGATGCTCCGGGGAGCGGGGCTCCAGGCACCGGCGAAGGAGTCTCCCGGGCGGCGGCCGGGCGGCCAAGGACACCTGCAGGCTTTCCGGGCTGCGCCGAGCGGGAGCCTCAGCGCAGCGCCCCGGCACCCGGCTCCTGCGATCTGGCGGCGCTGGGAGCCACGCCATCCACGCGTCGGCCCATCTCCGGGCGGGGCGCCGGCCTTGGCTCGCGGCAGGGGGCGGACGAGAGGTGGCCTAAGGCGAGGGGAGCGGGGGGGGGGGGGGGCCGAGGTCTGGGGGTCAAGGGGCTCCTCGCCTCCCTCCAGCGAGGCCAGCGGACACCACTCTCCGGTGGCGCCTTTTCCTCTCGGCCCCGCCTCGCCCCGGCGCGCCCTCCGCGGGGCGGGGTGGGCGGGGCGCGGCGCGGGGCCGACCCGGCTCGCTGCAGGGTCCTGGCGGCCCGGATCTCAGCCTCTCTCCGCCGAGCCGAGCCCAGCCGAGGCGCGTAACCCTCTCGCCACCGGCGCCCAGCCGAGCGCGCCACCCTGCGCGCCTCCGCCGCCTTCCCCCTCTCGCCCCCCTCCGCCCCGCTTCCCGCTCCCCCACGAGCCCGCAGCTCCTCCCACTGCAGCCCCGGCGACCGCGGAGCGCGCTTCACCCCTGACCTCTAACCTCCGCTCGCCCCTTCTGGCTGCTTCGGTCGCCCCCTCCCCGCCCAGCTGGTCGCTTGGTTGCGGTTTCGTTGCGGCTGCCTGGAGGCGGGGGAAGAGAGCGAGTGGAGGGAAGGTGTGTCGAGGAGGAGGCAGCCCCCTCCTGCTCCAGACTCCGCGCTGGGGCCTCCTGACCACTCCACCCGCATCCTGCGCCTTCTAGGCCCTGCCAGGCCCAAGATGTCCGTGGTCTGGATGCTTACCGTGTCTGTCACACTCACCAAACCCCCCTGGTGGCACGGGTGACCCCTCGGGCTCCTGACAGGGGGTGGGCCTGAAAGATGACTAAGTTAAGCCTTGGCTCACCGTGGCCTGGGGACACGTAGGAGGCGCGGCCCTGCCTTGGGACCCCCTCCTGGTCCTGCTGATGCGATGTGACCTCGCCCTTTGTTCTGTCTGACCCACCTCCGGACCCTGAGCTCTGCAGGCGCTGCCTGTCACCTCGATGCTCCCCCAGCGCCTGCCCCTGAGAACTTGTTTGCTAAGTGACTGCGAAGCTGCCCTGCCCAAAACATTGGGCACTAACAGCTTTGACTGGCCTCATCCCAACAGCAATTCCCAGATTCGTTTGTGTTTAGGTCCAGAACCTCTTAATCTTTAAATTAAGCCTCTTTTTTTTTTTTTTTTAAGCAGTTTCAGGCAGCCTCCATATATCCGTCTGGATGAGGTAAGGAGGATCTTAAGGCAGAAATGCAAGTGACGGACGCACCTGCCCTGGACACCTGTGCACCGGCGGATCTCCAGGTCAGGAGTGCCTGGCTATCCTGGCACAACCAAGACTAGGGCCCGAGGCAAAGGGAAGAGCCCAGTGCAAGTTCAAGGGATTCTTATAAGCAAAAGTCTCATTAAAAATGAAACCAGGAAAAAAAAAGAAAAAAAAAGAATGAAGGCAGAGCTCAGCCAGCGTGGCTCAGTGGTTGAGCATCAACCTATGAACCAGGAGGTCATGGTCCGGTTCCCAGTCGGAGCACACGCCCAGGTTGTGGGCTCGATCCCCAGTGTGGGGCATGCAGGAGGCAGCCGATCAGTGATTCTCATCATTGATGTTTCTATCTCTCTCTCTCTCCCTCTCCTTTCCTCTCTGAAATAAATAAAAAATGTATTTTTTTAATAAAAGAATGAAGTCAGAAAACCAAAATGGCAATGATCTTTGATGATCTATACTGATATGCAGAGGAGGTGGGTACCATCTGGACTGTAGTCAGAAACACACACGCACTGGCACCCCTTTTGCATCTAGTCCCCCCACCCCTCCGACGTGATGTCTGCATTTGAGAGTTCAGTTGGCTCTGAGTTTGCTGCGGCAAAAAAAGAAAAACCCCAAACGTGACTGGGAAGAGAAGACCCGGGCCTGGCCGGAAGCTGGAGCGAGGGAGGAAGAGCCACAGCGAGGAAGGCAATGAACCGACGGTGATGAGTGGCTGTTACGGTCCTATCTGGTTGGGTACCTCTCCCCCACACCCCGTTCTTCACGCTGCCTGAACTCAGTCATCCCAGAAGGAGAGGTGAAAGCCCACCCTACTCCTGAGTCACTTGCTCATTCAATTAGTATTTCTTGAGTGCCTACTATGTGCCCGAAGCTGTTCCAAGAAAACAAAGCCCCCCCCCCCCTCCCCTAATACTTGCCCTAGTAAACCTCTGCCTCTTGGAGTTTGCATTCTGCGGTGTTTGCAGATGGTGTTCCATTCCTCCAAGACCTTGGCATGTGGGGAGCTGGGTGGAGGGAGAAAGCTGCCCGGGGAAAGGGAGGCCGGGAGGGGAGGTCAGAGAACTGGGGATGAGGTGAGGGAAACCTGGAAGAGCCAAGGAAACCAGAAGGCCCAGCCTGGGAGACGCAGCGGGAAAAGGCGCCCTGGGTGGGAGGACCCCCGACTCCGCGCACTGATGGGCTCCTGGCTCCTGGCTGGACTGGGGAGCTCAGCCTCAGGTCCCGGGCCTTCCAGAGAAGGCCTCGCCATTTGCTAAAGGTTTTATGCTAGAGCTCTGGGCTCACCTGTCACTGGGCCTTTCTGGAATTTTCTGGGGCACTGAGTATGCCGCAGTTGGCATCCTAGGGCTTGTCCCCCATCGGTTCTGTGCGTATGAATGAGGTCATGCTATTTCCCCAAAGCCCGGAACCCACGGAGGGAGGAGAGCCCCCTGCCTGCCTGCGGTGTGAGTCTACTGTGGATGGGTGGGTGCTGCCCCCTCGTGGTGCTAGGAGACCCTGCACCAGACTGCACATCCGCTGGGAGGTGTGGTGAGAAAAAGGGGCTAAAAGGCCCAGGGTGGCCCCTGATTCTGGATTTCCCGTCAATCCCAGGACCTCAGGCAGCTCTGGCAGCATAGCTCCCAGCTGGGACTCTGCCTGCTCCCTCCCTTTTCCATCCCTCCAAGACCTTGATAACGGACAGGCGTGAGCAAGACTGTGAAGCAGTCAAGTTGGGCGTTCCTAAATCTGTGTTTCTTTCCCTCCTGTACCCCCGTTTCTCCACCTTTGGCCCTGGTGCTGTGGTATCTTCTGGTGGTCAGGAAGGAACACCTGTCTAGGAGCCAGGTCAGGCGAAGTGTCAGCCACAGGGCCTCCCTCGCCAGGAGTCAAAGTGTGGCCAACGACCGGGGAAACCAGGTTTGATTCCCGAGTGACGCGGATGGGGCTTTTAAACCTGTAGCGTTTCTAGAACCCGTCAACCCCGGCCCTTGTTCTCAGAGCTGAGGCTGATCCCACTGGGGCGGGGCTCAGCTGCTTTGGGGTGACAGGAGCCGTCCAATCTCTTCTTTGGGCTCTGCTTGTTTCGAGGGGCTCCAGGCCTAGAAGCAGGTCCCATAGCTGCCAAGGCAAGGTCCTGTCCATGGCTCCTCACGCCTCCCCCTGTGGGCTTTCGAGCTCCTGCCGGGAGCCACCCCCTTCTCCCTCAGGCCCCGGTCAAGGAGCCAGTGTCCTTTCCCGGCCTGCCCTGCTCCCAGCCCAGGTAATGGAGTTGCTTTATCAGCCATCACCACTGAGGGGAGGGTGATAGGGCCTTTCTCCCCCCTTCCCCCCCCCCGCCCCCGCCCCGTGGAAGGAGAAGGGAAGGAAGGAAGGGTGAGAGGAGGCTGCCTCCAGATTGCTTATCGGTTGATTTAACCCCGCCCCCCCCCCCACCCCCACCTCTGGAACCCCGCAGAGACATCAGGCTCCAACCCAAATGCTGAGAGCCTTCCCAGGCCGGGTCTGGGGAGGACCCAGCGTGGAGCACAGCCCACGGCCCCGTGGAGGTCGGCTGAACGGCTCTGCACAGGGCTGAAGGCAGGGTTTGGGTTGCTGTGAAAACCCTAGTGAAGGTGCATTTGGGGCTCTGGGGAGCTCCAAAGATGGCCTTGATGGCCCAGCTCTTAAAGGGAAAGGACCAGAAGGGTGCAGGCCACACGCTCAGGCCTGGCCAGGACTCGGAGCCTTGCAAAGCGTGGACTTGGAATCCAGGGGCTGTAAGGGGCCCGAGTGCCTGCTCCCAGGCACATCCTCCTTGAGAGGTTTCAGGCCGCAGGCGCAGCAGTGAGCTCTGGGGACTGAGCTGCGCCTGGGATTGGGCCAAGGGCAGCGAGGGACACGGGGGCCCACGTGGCCTCTGGTTCATGGGAGCCACAGGGCCAGGGCCAGCTACGTGGCCCCAGAGGCCTCCTTGCTCGGGGCTTTGGGGTAGAGACCCAGCCTCCGTCCAGAGCGCACGCACGTACCTTCGCTCGGGGCCCAGCTGGCGAGACTCAGCACTCAGCACGTCTCCATCCCCATTCCTCCCACCTGGGCTCAATTCCAGCGGAACTGGTTCATTCCATTAGAGCAGGTCATCGGTCCTGATGGGCCGGTCCCCTCCCGCAGTGTCCTGGGGACAGGGAAGCATGGACTGGAGAGGCGGCCGAACCCCGGCTCCTCGTAGGTGCTCACGAAGCCCAGGGGCAGCGTGGGGAGAACAGAGACCCAGCACCCAACCGGCTCCAGCCCAGGGCTGGAGTAGCCCTAACGAGGGCGCGTTTGTTGTTGAGGGACAGACGCTGTCTCCTCACGTCCCAGGTTCCTTCCCACGGAAGACGGTGTAAGTAAAGGACGCGATGGTGTGCTGGTCCCGTGGCTGTGAGGGGCAGGGCGTTCCAGCTCGGGTTATGAGGCCTGTGCAAGGCAGGCCCTGCCTCGTCCTTTGTATGTGATCCTTCTCCGTGCGGGGCACAGTACTCAGAGCTCTCACAGCGCTCCATGCATGGGCCCGATGAGGCAGTGGGATGGGAGGGAAGAGGGAGGGGGCGCCTCTCGTCCCTAGAAATGGCCTCTCCGGCACCCGGAGCCATCACAGAAGGAGTCTGCCACCCGGAGGTGAGCGACGCTCCCGAGGCCAGTGCGGACGCCCCTCTGGTGACGCCCTGAGCCCCGCCTTGCAGCCATGGTCCCGAGGTGCCAGCCATCCGGATGAGCAGGAGCGAGGCTGCCGTGGGCGCGCGCCTGACCTCAGCTGATACCAGGAGAGCCACTCAGACCAGCCCTGCCTGAACCCCTCACTCACGACACCACGGGATGGAATAAAACGGTGTTTTAAGCCACTAAGATTTGGGGTAACCTGAACACAGCAATATGCTTGTCTCGTTTCAATCCATTCGTTTTACTTGTTTTACAGACTAGGAAATGTAAGCGCCGAGGCCTCGGTCTCCCAGGGAGCAGGAGGCCTAGCTGGCACTTGAACTTGAACTTGGGAAGTCTGGCTCCGCCCTCCCTCAAACCCAAGCCCGTGTTAGACTGCCTCTCAGGGGGCTTGTGTCCCTCCTGACAGGAGGGTAGACATTTCAACCGAACACATTACCTTCAACCACAGGGTTGAATAAATTTTCAAGGCGTGACATTTCCAGCACCAAGATGTTCCCCTGTTTGAGAGACATATGGGGAGATTTGGGGTCGGAGGAGAGGAGTGGGGGGAGAAGGGGTTCCCCAACTCAGGACAATGGGAATGATTTATCCTTGTGTAGCCATAGCGGGCACAGAGCCTGTTACAGTGGATGCTTAATAAATGTTTGTTCAGCCCTGGCTGGGTAGCTCAGTTGGTTAGGGCATCATCCCACGAGGCCAAGGTTTCTGGGTTCAATACCCCTCCCCCCCAGGGCACATCCAAGAATCAACCAATAAATGCATAAGTGGAACAACAAATCGATGTTTCTATCTCCCTCCCTTCCTCTCTCTAAAAACAAAATCAATTACAAAAATAAGTGTTTGTCCAATGAATAGTCTAATCCACAAAGGAGGAAGTCCGTGGTCGGCAAACTGCGGCTCGCGAGCCACATGCGGCTCTTTGGCCCTTGAGTGTGGCTCTTCCACAAAATACCACGGCCTGGGCAAGTCTATTTTGAAGAAGTGGCGTTAGAAGAAGTTTAAGTTTAAAAAACTTGGCTCTCAAAAGAAATTTCAATCGCTGTACTGTTGATATTTGGCGCTGTTGACTAAAGAGTTTGCCGACCACTGGGGTAAGTGATGGAGGGCAAGGGGATCAAGCTCTGGATAGAAAGGTTTTCCTGCCATCTGCTGGCCGTTCCTGGAACAACATGGTCTCCTCTGGCGGGAGAAGGAAATGGAGTCCCTGCGGGGACCTCGGTTGGCAGCTCATTCCAGGCTGGAGAGGGGTGCCGTGGGGAATGGGGGGGCCTCCCCCCTCCCCCAGAGACAGTCTGTGCTCCTTGAGGGCGAGGCACCAAGCAGCACTTCCCCCTACCCGCACTCCTTAGGTGCTTAATGAACACTTGAGATTGAAATTTGAGAAAATACATAATGACCAATTCCCCATTTCATCTTTACCTTCTGTTTGAAGAGAGGGGCCGCTCTCTCACGACTTAGAACATGGCTTGCTCCAAGGAGCCCTGCTGCCCCTTACCTGGCTCTCACCCTGCCAGCCCCAGACCTTCCCCGAGGCGGGTCTCTCCCCGCCTCCCCCAGCTGGCAGGCAGAGCTCTTCCTGGCAATAAGGCTCAAAGCCCCCTCAAAGCCCTGGAAATGGACACCAAGCACCGTCCTCACATCAGTGGAGCCTCATGTTCCTCAAATGGACAACCTGGACAACAAAACCCTGGCCACCAAGCCGACCCTCGAACAGGGCAGTCCAAACCCCTTTAGAGCCAGGTCCCTTATAGAAAGGGACACAGAACAGTGCGCCAGGCTTCCCAGCTGCAGATGTCAACCTAGGAACCAGGAGGTCACGGTTCGATGCCCGGTCAGGGCACATGCCCGGGTTGTAGGCTTGATCTCCAGTGTGGGGCGTGCAGGAGGCAGCCGATCAATGATTCTCTCTCATCACTGCTGTTTCTCTCTCTCCCTCTCCCTTCCTCTCTGAAATCAATAAAAAATATTTTTAAAAAATTCTGTCTTCGGTTGGCTGAATTCATAGATGGGAAACCCGTGGGTATGAAGGGCCAGCTGTATATTTATTGGGGAAAACCCACGTATAAGTGGTGCCGTCCAGTTCAAACCCGTGTTGTTTAAAGGCCAACTGTCTTCCTCAGACAGCTGTTGTGAACATCCAATGGGAGTGGACGTGTAGAGTCCTTGGAGCCCAATAGGCCTGCTAAAAGGACACCCAGACAATTCTTGGAGAATAAATACATGTCCCTCCTCCTCCTCCTCCCCAAGCCCCAGCCAGCCACACCCACAAGCTCCCACAGCATCCCATCCAAGCTTTTACCCCAGCGCTGCCCCATCCCGTCCCTGATCCTGGCAGGTCAGAAAGGCAAGAGGGGGTTGGTAAGAACAGACACTTTATTGCACACCATGGGGGGAGGAGAAGGGAAGGGGGCTCCAGGGTGACAATGCCTCGTCCCCTCCCCTGGGCTGAGTGGTCTTGACCTACCCAGGGCTCTGCTAGCCATGAACTTGCGCCAGGACCTAAAGTGATGCTCGCTGTATGCACTTGGGCCTGTACCAAGCGGCGCGCGGGGTGAGGCGGGACCCTGGGCCCCCCTCCCCAGCCCCAGTCATTAGGCCTCAGGGAAGAGACAGTAGGTCCCGTTTTGGGGCCTCGTGGATGCTCAGGGCGTCAGGTGCCTTCCAACAGGCTCAGTCTCCTCTCTGTGGGGAGGCAGTGGCAGGGGTGCGGCTGTGAGGACGGGCAGAAGGGCAGCCCCTGCCCACAGCTTCCGGCCCCCAGCCTCACGGCCGTGCAGGCTGGCTCAGGAGGCGCCTCCCGGCACGAGGAAAGCAACAGTCTCCGCAGGTTTATTGCTGGAGGGCAAAGCCAAGCTCACTGGCATCAACGTGTGTGCCCACCGTCGGCCCGCTCCGGGCCTGGGCCTCAAGCTGCCTCAGCGGAGTCGGCTCCCTGAGCAAGAAGCTGGTGATCAGGCTGAGGGGCGGGGACGGGGACTCTCTCAGGCACACCCCGCCCTGGAGTCGCTGTCTCCTGCGGTGCTAGTGGGGGTTGGGGACCCTGTGCAGGGATGTAGGCCCACTTCCTGCTCCCCCAGGAGACCTAGGGCTGGATCTTACCTCATCAGAGGCCCCACCTGCCCCAGCCTCGCCCCACTGAGGAGTGAGCAAAGGTGTGTGTGTCAATAGCGCAGGCGACAGGCAGCGGGTCCCTTCTGAACACGGTAGGACCGTCTCAGAGACAAATGCAGGGCAGGGCGCTGTGAGGGTCCCTCTGGGGGTCTCACCCGCTTAAGAAGCCCGGCCTTCTGTCAGGATGAAGAGCTTGTGACTCCCGTGGAGACAACAGGAAGGTGACCCCTTCTTCCCTGTTTCTGGGAGCCCAGTGGTGCCACCAGCAAGGATGGGCTGTTTTCCCCACAGCAGGGGCTTGCTGCAGCCCTGGAGGCCTGGCTGCGAGGAGGAGGGGCAGGGAGGGCAGAGGGGTCTTCAGGACATGGGGGACACTGGGGTTCACGAATCAGCACCCACACACACCCACACCCACGTCTGTGCACACACCACACACACACACACACACACACACACACACACACGCACGCACACCAAGCTCTGGGCCCTACGACTAACAGCAGAGATAGCGCCGGCCAGGCCCGGCCGCAGCGAAAGGCTAGGAGCCACCAGCCCGCAGGGACCACGCCCCTGTCCCAGGCTGGCGGGCTGGGGCCTGGCCCGGCCACAAGCTACAAAATTAAAAATATATCAAATATACAATGAAAATAGATCTGTGCAGCACTGAGGGTGAAAATAGTCCAGCAGCCACAGTAGATTGGGTTGTCCTTGAACAGCATTTACACCCACATGTACAGGTTGCATATACAATAGAAATAGAATACACAGAGGAGTATATATAGGGTGTCTCTCCCGGGCCTTGCTCTTCCCACTGCTGAGTTGGAGGGACTAGGCATGGGGCCCGGGAGGAGGTGTTGTCAGGGGAGGGGCCTAAGGCGGCCTGTTATGCCCCAAAGGCTCATGTCTCTGGGGAGATGTGGGCCTCCCTCCCCCCTCACAGGAAGGGCAGGAGGGCTGAGAGGCCAGAAAGGGGAGGAGGGAGGGGCGAGTAAGGGAGATTGTGGGGCAGGGGGGGGGAGGGGGGGGGGGTGGCACGCAAGAAACTAAGGGGCAAAGGAGGGAACCTGGGCCTAGCCTGTCCTCCCATTGCCCCCCAGTGCTGAGAGCAGTCAGAGTCACTAGTGACTCAGGACCTTCTGTCATGGCGCCCAGGCCTGGGCCCTCCCTGCCCACCACAGCTCTCATAGAGGTTTGCTGTCCCAGCCAGTTTTCCTTCCTTCCTACCTTCCATTCATCCATCCTCCTATTGGTGCATCCATCCATCCACTCAGCCACCCACCCATCATCCATCCATCCATCCATCCATCCATCCATCCATCCATCCATTTATCCATCATCCATCCACCCATCCTTCCATTGGCCCATCCATCATCCATCCTCCATCATCCATCCACCCATCCTTCCATCCATCCTTTCATCCATCCATCCATCCATCCATCCATCCATCCATCCATCCATCCATCTATCCATCCATCCATCATCCATCCACCCATCCTTCCATTGGCCCATCCATCATCCATCCACCCATCCTTCCATTGGCCCATCCTTCCATCCATCCATCCATCCATCATCCATCACCCATCCTTCCATTGGCCCATCCATCACTCTGCAGACATTTGTTCTCTGGTCAGGTCCTATTCCAGGGTAGGTGGAAGGGAAGAGTGGGGGTGGGACACAGACACCCAGACTCTCCCCTTGGCAGCCTTCAGCGTCCACAGCACTGTCTGTGGCCCCGACAGCCATGGACGGGGTAGCTGTGCTTACATAACAGAGGGGGAGTGGCGGCCCCAAAGGGCAGTGGGATGACCTCTTTCCCAGGTGCCAGGCTCCCTGGACGAGGGCTCCGAACTCCAGGAACCCCGTTCCAGGGAGAAGCTGCCACTAGAGAGAAAGTTGGGTCCCAGGTGAGAGGAGGGGATGTGCTTTGCAATTGTGCTCCAAACCACCCGGATTGTGCTGTGGACAAGTGTGCTCTGGGACTCGAGGAAAAGGCAGAGGCCACCACTCGGCTCCGGGATGGGGCTGGGGCGGGGAGGGGACAGGGAGACGCTAAGCCCCAGTGGAAGCATGAGGGGTTCGGACCTAGTCATGGCCCTCCCAGGCAAGATGCAGGAGCACCGCCCCCCCCCCCCCCCAACCCCAGGCATGGCCTAGGACATCGGAGATCCCACCGAGAGCCCCACCCCTCTGCCGCCCGGCACC
This sequence comes from Eptesicus fuscus, assembly GCF_027574615.1. Classification (NCBI taxonomy): domain Eukaryota; kingdom Metazoa; phylum Chordata; class Mammalia; order Chiroptera; family Vespertilionidae; genus Eptesicus; species Eptesicus fuscus. Next base: position 6,414,285 of record NC_072494.1, on the reverse strand, counting down.
ATCTGCCTCACACGAAGGAGCCCCACCCCAAGCTGAGCCCCGGGTCCTGGCACATCTGTCCCATCCCCCGCCTTCAGCCAGGCAGCCTCTGGGATCCCCCGCCCCACCCCATGGCTGTCACCACCCCACCACCTGGCAGCACGAGGGCTCCGAGACCAAGATCTGCAGGCAGCAGGCTGGGGGAGAGAAGGGAGAGGTGACCCTGAAAGTGGCCCCGGGCGCCTCCCCTAAATGGGAGTCAGAGCTTGCGGGCCGTTCCCGTTCCTCGGCTGCCACGCGGTGAGAGGATCTCGGAGGGTTAGATGGCGCAGCCCCCTCTCAGGTCTGGGGTGCGGCACGGGCTGGGGGGTGAGGCAGGGCAGCCCCTCTCCTGGAGGAGGGGCCAGGCGGGGCGGGGGCCGGCTGGGTGTGGGCGAGGGGCGGGCGTGGTGGGGGCCGTGGTCACAGCTCCGATTCCGGGGTGCTGGCCAGGAGGTAGCCGCTCCCATAGCGTCCGTTGGGGTTGCCGCTGGGCTCCAGGGGCGACGTGCCGCCGGGCCCCAGGTAGGAGCGGTGGGTGGGCATGGGGGAGGGCGCCTCGCTGGGCACCTTGCTGAGGATGAAGCGGGTCTCGTCGTTCTCCTCCAGGTTGGAGATGTCCTTCCTCATGCGGCCCTTCTTGTAGGACACGGACAGGGTGTTGGAGCCGTCGGACAGCAGGTGGAAGTGCCTCAGCACGAACGCCACGGGGATGGGCAGCGTCGCCACGACGATGAGGAGGATCAGGAGCGCCATGGCCCAGTCCGGGAAGTACAGGTAGTGCTCGGCGGCCTGGGGGCGGGCGGGGGTGAGGGGGTGCCGGGCCCTGCCACGCCTCACCCGCTCAGGGCCCCTCTTCCGCCCTCTCCCCACCCCACCCACCGTCTGGCACCAGCAGAGATGAGGGGCAGCAGGGACTGCTACTGGAGTGAGCCGGTCATCTGCGCCCCAGTTTCTACACTCGCACAAAGGGTGGGTGATTCCATCCACACCGGGGCGAGAAAACATGGGTTGGAAAGATGGACAAGTGCCTTAGCTTTCGACCCTCGGTTTCCCTGTCTGCACCACAGGGGTAATGCCACCTCTAATGCCCTGGGTTGTCGGGAAGGTTCCAGTCGGGTGTGCAACGCCCCCCGCAGGGCCTGGCACACAGCAACTGCCCCACCAGGATGGATCTCTGTCACCTGCTGCATTAACGGCCTGGGGAGGTCCCCATGTCCCCGGGCCCGGGGCTGCCACCCCTCACCTCCTCTTTGATCCAGGCGCTGTACCCCGGGGGCGTGACCCCCAGCTGGATGACGCTGGCCGTGGTGAGCACAGCCATGCACAGGGGAGACACGAACTTCCACATGTAGAAGTAGAAGCGGTAGGGCCGGAAGCCCAGCATCTCCGTCAGCTCCTGCATGAACCTGCCAGGGGCAGCGGAGGGCGGGAAGCTGGCACCCCCACTGTGCCTGCGTATTCCTCCACAGCCTCCTCCTCCAGGAAGCCTCCTCTGACCACCCCACCCATTCTTCACATTCAACGCTCCTTGTGTATCCCCTGTGGCCGGCTGGCCTCTGGGCAGGCTCTGCTGTCTTCCTCTAAGATCCTCTGACTACATCAATTCACACCCCACCCAGGACATAATACAACCCGCAGGACACGCTCTGCCTGGCAGGCGGGCACCAGAGGGCTTTGTGCTCTGGGCAGCCCCCACCCCCCTCTCACTGGCCTGGCTCTAGACTCCCCCTGCTGGAAAAGAGGGGGAAGTGCACTTCCCTAGTGTCCAGAAGGCTGCCCTGACTAGGGGTTTCTAACTACCCTGCCTGTGGGTGGAATTTGGGGGGGGGACTAGAAGACTGTGCCCACGAATGGCATTTAAAAAATCATCTCTATCTTCATAACACCTAACCGAAATCTTGCATTTCTTCTATTATAAATGCAAACAACCACAGTAGCGTTAGTTCCTGTGACTGCCAGCAACTGATTAAATCTCAGATATGTTCCTATCACATTACAACTGAAGATACCTACTAATATCACTTATGCTCATAGCTGCTTTGAAGTTACCATTGTTATTAAACCCTCAGCTAGACCTTGTAATGTAAGGCAGTAAAAATAAAGTAAGAGCTGGCTGGTATGAACCAGGAGGTCACGGTTCAATTCCTGGTCAGGGCACATGTCCAGGTTGCAGGCTTGATCCTCAGTAGGGGGCCTGCAGGAGGCAGCCGATCAATGATTCTCTCTCATCACTGATGTTTCTATCTCCCTCTCCCTTCCTCCCTGAAATCAATAAAAACATATTTAAAAAAATAAAGTACACAGATATCACTACATCTCAGATTTGGAACAGTGTTTTGCTAATTGTCAATGTAGCGAGTTGCCTGTACACTACTATCTATTTTATCATACGCATTTAAAAATAACATTCCGAGAAGGGGCACGGGGCTTCCCCAGGCCGCCGAGGTCAGCACCCCCAAGCAGCGTGTCCCAGCCCTGCTCATGGCTGCCCCCTGCCCTGTCCCAGGAAGTGGGTGGCTGGATCAGAGCCGGATTCTAAGGCCAGGCCCAGACATCGGGGAGGGGAGGGCTGAGCCAGTGAGAGGGACCTGGTCGCGGGGCTTTCTGGGAGTACAGATTGGCTCTCAGATGAGCGATGAGGCCAGGGGACCTGTCCTTGGCTCAGGCCACGAGACCTCCTTATTATTGCTGAATTCTCTTACTCACCGGACCCCAAACGGAGGGCCCAAACCACGCCCTGCCTCACACCCTGTGTAAATAGCCTTAACGCTGAGTAGGGCTGCTGAAGTCCATGAGTGCGGAGGGCTGGCACACACACTAGGTGCTTAAGCTTCACTGAATTCTGAGCAGCTGGTCCCCGGGAAAGGTGCTGTGAGCATGAAGGCAGTTTAGGGTGACGGCGGGACCTGAACCCAGGAGGCTCGCGCCCGCAGCCCGAGCAGCCCTGCCCTCCCTGAGTCTCAGTCTCTGCGTGATCTGTGGGGGCACCTCCGGCTCTGGCTTCCTGACTCTGGGCCCCGGGCCCCCCTCGGGGCCGTGGGAAACAGCGCTCCCCGGGGAGCCACTCCTGCCCCCACCCCCACCCCCACGCCCCTTACTTCTTGGTCCCGTAGATCCAGGCCACAGCGATGTTCTCGAGGATGACGATGACGGTGAGCGGCAGGGTGGCCGAGTAGTCGTCAAACATGGTGACAAAGTAGTTTCCCGAGCGCTGGACGAACAACAGCCCCACGAAGAATGCAAAGACACAGCAGCCCACTGCAGAGAGCCGGAGGCCGGTGTGGGGGCCGGGGGGCGGGGGGCGGCCCGGGGCTCTTGGGGGCACCCAGGCCCCTCCCGCCCGCCCCCCTCAGACCTACAGCCCACCCTGCAGCAGGCCCAGCCGTGTGGGTCAGGAGTGACGCAGCCCGAACCCAGGGTCCCTCCGTCAGAGCCACAGCCCGTCGTCCCCACGGGCGCCCGCAGGCGGGGAGGCCGCCGGGAGGTACCTGTGAACATCTCCTTGGGCACCTTGAAGGTGTCGATGATGGGCGTGGTGATGCCCGCCATGGTCCCGATCATGCTGCCCAGGCCCAGGTTGATGAGCATCAGGAAGAACATGACGGACCAGAACGGGGAGGCGGGGAAGTGCGTCATGGCCTCCGTGAAGGCGATGAAGGCCAGGCCTGTGCCCTGCACGGACTGCGGGCGCGGGCGGAGGGCCGGGCCTCAGTGAGGGCCCTCGCCCACCCTGGGAGCCCCTGGCTTCGTTATCTCTGCCCTCAGAGCTTTCGGATCGACTCCTCCCTCTTCCCAGGGGTCCCCACCCCCACCTCCATCCCGCTGCTTTGGCCAACGGGGCTCAGGTTTGAGTTTGCATCAGAATCCTTCCCCCACAAGGCAGTAAACCGCCAACCAGGTCAGGAGTTCAGCGGTGGGGTGTGGAATCTGCAAGGTGTACAGGGACCCCAGGTGATTCAGACGAAGACGCTCCCTTTTAGCAACGCACCCGGCTCATGACTCTCCCCTCCTCTGAGAAGCCTGCCCTGATTGCTCCCAGCTCTGAACTCCAGACCTGAATGTGGTGATCTCAGCCCGGCTGCCCCATGATCACAGTGGAGCCTTTAAACACACCGATGCCTGGCTCAGCCCAGGGACAATGATTTGACCGGTCGGGAGGTAAAGCTGGGTGTCAGGGTTTTATAAAACCCCAGGTGATGCTGATGGGCAGGCGAGGTAGAGGACACCTGCAGTAATGCTGGGCCCCTGCTCACCAGGGCTCAACCGACCTCAGGGCGGGGGTTTGGGCTGATACCTCTCCTCTCACTCTCTCTGGACACATGACAATAAGGTCCTTGCTTATCAAGTGAATGAATGGGTCTCTGGTGGCTTTCTGGAGCCCGCACCCAAGCCCCAGCCACCCCTGGCCTGTCCGCCTCCCAGCCCGACCCACACCTTGTCCAGCTCGTCCTCCAGCAGGCAGGGGTCAAGGCCCAGGGCTGAGAAACGGTCCTCCTTCACGGTCATGATGACCTTGTACATCTCCGAGTAGTCCTTGGTGGTCAGGTGGGAGAAGTTGACGTGGGGAGGGATGAGGTCCTGGCTCAGGATGTTGGTGTGGAGGTACCCCAGGATTTTCTCCGCATTCCTGCAGCATGAAGGGGAGAAGATGAGGTAAAAAGGCAGCAGTGAGCACGAACCTGGGGGCACCTCCCCGGCACCCAGGCGGGACCCGCTGGCCATCAGCAGAGGCATCTGCCCTTGTGGTCCAGGGCTGGGGATGGAGACCTCCCCTGATCTCCATCCTCCAGCCCGGGGACAGGGACTCCCCATCCACGGCCCGCCTGCCCCTCCTGGTAGCAGGGACAGGGAGGAGAAAGGGCAGGAGGAGGGGCCACCTACTCAACCACGCATTTCTCATTCATGATGTTGGCCTTGAAGCCCAGCACAGCAAACACCACGAGGGTGGCCAGCACCGAGGTGAAGAAGTTGATCAGGGCCACCAGGGCGGCGTCGAAGTGGCAGTTGTTGTCCTGCTTGTTGTAGCTGGAGAAGGCGATGACGCCCCCGAAGCCCAGCCCCAGGGCGAAGAAGACCTGCGTGGCCGCCTCCCGCCACACCTGCGGGTCCAGCATCTTGTCCAGCTGTGCGGGAGGGCGGTGGCGGGGGACGAAGAGAGACACAGGAACGGTTTCATTCACGTGCAACGGAGTTCCCACCAACCCCCCTTTCCTCAGCCTCAGCCGAGTTCAGAGGCACCGGGCACAGTGGGAAAGAGCGGTGGCTGTGTGATCTGGGGCATGTGCCCTAACCGCTGGGACCGTGTCCCCCGGTAAAACGCAGACACCAAGAGCATCCTGGGAGAGGATCCCTGTCAGGCGGAGGTGCGACAGAACAGACGCGCACACGTGCACAGGAAGTTTCCTGATCGTTTAACTGCGGTCACTGCCTACCACGGGGCTATCTCACGAGGGAGCATCTCCGGGGCCATCAGACACGATGTGCAGTGCACAACTCTATGGCCTGCCACTCACTTAGACTAGAGTGTGAATGGCGCCTCCTAGAGTCGTCCAGCGTGCAGCCTGAGAACGGAGAGCATTAAGGTCTCCCTGAGACCTCCTCCACCTCAAACCATAAACAAGGACACCACCCTCTTCCTCCTGCCCGCCTGCTCTCCCTTGTCCCGGAAATGAAAGGTTCACTCCTACACACCTACGTGCCCCAGGTCACAGAGGAACCCCACCCGCTCACCCAGCCTGAAGCACAGATCCAAGACCCGTCCAGAGGGGGAGCCCCTGCCTGACCCGTCTGCTCTCAGGCCCCTCAGGAGGCTGAGCCACACAGTATCTAGACGGCCTGGGGCAACTTCCCAAGCCTTTTCACATCCCATCTCCTCTTACTGTTTGTTACACAGAGCGGGGACCCCTCCCCGCCCCCCAGCATGGGCCCAGCACAGGGCTTTAGAGTCAGACAGACCCAGCTCTCAATCTGACTCCCACCTTCACTCAGCCGAGAGGACTTGGCAAGTGGTAGTGCCTGTTTTATGAGCCTCAGTTTTCTTATCTGAAAAGTGGGAATAATAGTCGAGTCTCCCTCCCAGAGTGACTGTGAGAGTCAAATGTATAGCCGGCAGTCATGCCTGGCACGTAGCAGCATGTAACCCAGCAAATGCCTCTGACCTGGTACAGACAGCGAAGTCTGGGGGGCGGGGCAGGGGCAGGGATTGCTGAAAGGGTAAACTGAGGCCCAAAGGGGAAATGAGTGGCTCACAGTACTGGAGCTCGCTAGTCGGGGGCAGGGGGGTTTCTAAAATATAGATCACCACCGGCCAGGCCATGGTGCCCTCCTACCACTGTCTCCTGACTCAGGTGGCTGTAGAGCAGGAGGCGAAATCACCTGCTGGGGGCCACGGGGGCAGGGAGGGAGGTCTGAGCGTGCAGACAGGTGGACGCGGTTTCCGTGGGTCCCAGCAGGGAGAGCGAGGCCACCAGAGAAATGGAGCAGGCGCCTTCATTCCAACAGTGATCCCGGCTTCCTTATTCAAACGCCCGGGGCCAGGCTGGTTTTGGAAATCAGGGTTCGTTTCTAATTTTATTGTCAAAAGGTAATATGGCGCGCATGCCACAGAGCTACATACTACCCTGAGCAGGGCTGGGGCAAACCTGTGATCAAACGCATTCTCGTTTTTTTCGCAGAATATGGCAGTTCACACCAGCACATCAATGAGGGCTATAAATAGCCTCACAGCTGTTCAGGTCGTTTTGCCACAAAATGAGTTCCCTCCCAGAGAAAGAAAACCACTTTTATTTTCCAGGGCTATGTGGGTTCGGGCATTGTGAATAAGGAACTGGGGCCTATCCATGCCCCTAATAGAAATGTGAAGATTAAAAAAAGGAAAATCACAGTCATCCTCCCTTATCTGTGGTTTTGCTGTCCATGGTTTTAGCTGACTATGGTCAACTGCAGTTCGAAAATATTAAATGGAAAATTCCAGAAATAAACGATTCATAGGTTTTAAATTGTGCGCCAGCCAAGCCAGTGTGACTCAGCGATTGAGCGGCAACCTATGAACCAGGTCACGGTTCGACACCCGGTCAGGGCACATGCCCGGGTTGTGGGGTCCAACCAGATCAATGATTCTCTCTCACCATTGATGTTTCTATCTCCTCTTCCTTCCTCTCTGAAATCAATAAAAATATACTTAAAATAATAATAATAAATAAGGAAAGTAAATCGTGCGCCATTCTTCAAAAGCATCATGATCTCCTACCTGTGGTCTTTGCCCAGGCTGTTCTCTCTGCCTGGAATTTCCTTCCTCCTACTCACTGTTTGAGATATAAACTCCTATTTATATCTCAAAACCCAGCACAAATATTGCCTCCGCTCTGAAGCTTTTCCTGACGGCCTCTAGCAGAGCTAGTCATGGTCCTGGCTCTCACCGCCCTCGGTAACACCAGAGTTATTGGTGTGTGCGCCATCTTCCTGTCTATACTTTGTGCTTCTGAGGGATGGAGCCCACTTGCTGTCTTTGCATGAGCAGTGCCTGGCACATGGAAGAGAAGGAAAGAGTTGGGGGCGGAGGAGGGGGAGATGCGGGCAGACAGGCAAAGCTGACCTGTGTCCTAAAGCGACCTGAGCTGAAGGCTTGCTGTTCCAGGACTTAAAGGGGCTATTTCAGGATTTCTGGGTGATGGCACATGTCATCAAAAAGGTCCTGATCACAGTGTCAACAGAGAATGAACCCAAGGCCCGACCTTAGGAAGCTCAGTGTCCTTTCGGGACGTCAGAGTGTGACTGCAGGAGGGGAGGTGGGAACCGGCTTCCCCACCGAAGACGAGGCTCACACCCTTTTCGGGGTGCCCCCCCCCCAAACAGAGCAACAGCTTCCCGTCACTTCCTTGGCACCGTGGCTGAGTCACTGCCTCGCGCAGGGAACAAGGTGTCCGTGGCATTTGGCTCAGTGGCACGAAGATGCTTTTTGAATCCACAAGCAGCTGCCGAGCGCCCAGCCCGAGCGGCTCGTGACGGGAGCGCACGCCCTTGTTCCCTGGCCCTGCGAGGCCCCAGCCGGTGAAGAGCCAGACAGACTGCGGGACACCAGGTGGCACCGCAGCACCGGGCTCCCACTGCCTACGGGCGGTGTCACCTTCACGAGGGACAGAGCAATACTCGCTAACGCTCACAGCGCACTCTGCACACAGCAGCAGTCCTACACTCCCCCGACACCTGTGATGGAGCCACCATGCTCACCCCATCTAGCAGCTGAGGAAACTGAGGCCCTGAGGGGGCAGGAACCTGCCCTCCGGCTGCCTAGCCATGAGCTGGGATCTGGCTCCATCACCTGGCTGAGCCCGCCCTGTGGTGGCGAGGCTGGGCTGCCTGGTCCTGCTCTGAGCCACTCTAGCTGTGGGAGCCTGCAAGTCCCACCACGAACTTCCTCTGGGACTTGCAGGGAGCCACCCCGCTTCTCCAACAATCCTGCACACCCTGGACCCGTGGCCGGTCCGCTGTCAGGACCGCCCACACGCCCAGACCCAAGGTGGTGATGCCCGGAGCTCAGCTTGTGCTGATCCCAACCCAGAGGCTGGCGTGGCTCCTTCCATGGTGACTGCTTATAGGTAACACAGTCGTGTGGTTCAAAACCAACAGGCGGAAAAGGGTCCACAGTAAGGTCTCCCTCTCCTCACCTCAGTATCCCAGACGCCCTGCTCCCTCCCTAGACGTAACCATGACATCAGTTTTTGCATACCCTTCCAGTGATGTTTAATGCATATGCCAGCATGTTTATATACACACTAGAGGCCTGTTGCACGAAGGTTCATGCAATAGGCCTTCCTTCCCCTGGCTGCCGGCATCGGTTTTCCTCCGGCACCCGGGACCCAGGCCTTCGCTCTGGCCGCAGCAGAGAAGCCAAGACTCTTCAGTCTTTGCTCCACACCTGTGCATGCAAATTAACCCACCAGCTTTGTTGGGTTAATTTGCATACTCACCCCTGATTGGCTGGTGGACATCACAGAGGTACAGTCAATTTGCATATTTCTCTTTTATTAGTGTAGCTATCTGTGTGTATTTCTCCCCTACTGTCCACACCGGAGATGTCCATGGAGGTAACAGCAATGCCTACCTCGAGGGCTGGTATGAGCTTAAAGAGCGAATGCATGGGAGGTGCATGTTACAGCGCCAGCACATAGGAAGCACTGTGCATTGCGCAACATGCAATCATTCTAAGCACACGCTGGCCCAGCCCACTGCACGCTCCCGACCCTTGACCTCCGGGAGCCCTGTGTGCCGCACACATTCCCCACCTCATGCAGTTCCTCACACTCACTCCTGAGGCTCCAGCCCTCCTCCCTCATTCTAACTCAGCTGGTGACCTTGCTGCTACCTCTCAGAAAAATGGCACCACAGACGCCCGCCATGAGCAGCTCCTCGCCACAGCCCCTCAGCTGCCAGTGTCTGTGCCCGCAGGCTGGCCCGTCCCTCCTGCTCCTACGGGGACAGGGTGTGCTCCCCACTTAGATCCATTCCCCCCCTGGGGCACGGGGTCCCATCTCCCCTGCTTATTCAAGGGCACTGGTTGCCTTCTCTCTGACGGCATGGACTTCCCCTTTCCTGGATTTGTGTGGTGTGTGACCCGGTGGTTTCTAGCACATCTCAGAGCTGTGCGCTGCGGTACTGTGATGACGAGACACTGGTCTTCATCCACAGCCCCCTCCCAGCTCCTGCAACCCTCGCATGTCCTAAGTGTGGAGAGAGATAGAGGTGCCTTGTGTTAGGTGAGTGAGGTGGCTTTTGGACCCAATAAGGAGGGGGGCTGGTTGCCAGGAGAACCCACCAGTGATTAGAAGGTTGGAACTTTCACCCCCACCCTGACATCAGGATGAATCCGTCCTCAGTGGCCAATGATTCCATCAATCATGTCTACGTAATGAATTCTCCACAGAAACCGAGGAGGACTGGGCTCAGAGCTTCCAGGCTGGTGAACAGGTGGGGATGAGAGGAGAGTAGCTCACCTGCAGGGCATGGGAGCTCCCACCCTGCCCCTGTTCCTTGCCCCAAGCAGCTCTTCCGTCTGCCTTTTCCTGAGTTATAGCCTTTTATTATAAACCGGTGATCTAGTACCACGTCTCTGAGTTCCGTGAGCCTTTCTAGCAAATTAATGGAACCCCAGGAGGGGGTCGTGGGAACCTCTTATTTCTAGCCAGCAGGTCAGAAGTCCAGGTGACATCCTAGGCTTGTGACTGGTGTCTGGGGAGGACGGCCTTGTAGGACTGAACTCCTAACCTGGGAAATGTCATGCTCTCTCTGGGTAGTTTCAGAAAGGAGTGGAATTGAGCTGAGTTCTCAGACTCCCAGCAGGTTTCCAAGAAGCGCTTGCTGGAGGCATGAGGAACACCTCCCCCCGTATTGGAAACGGAGTCTCGGAACACAACTTAACAGCCATTACCACACTAGGTTTTAGAAACATGGAGCAGCCATGACCATAATCAATGCTAGAGCATCTTCAGCACCCCGAAAAGAAAGCTGTACCCAGTAGCGGTCACTCCGCATTTCTCCCCCAACCTGCCACAAACCCAGCCCTGATCTGCTTTCTGTCTCTACAGATTTGCCTGTTCTGGATGTTTCGTGTAAACGGAATCATACGACATGTGGTCTTTGTGAATGGCTTCCTTCATTTAGCATAATGTCTTCAAGGCTCACCCACACATGAATGGGAACCGCACCCCTTCTGATGGCCGGGTAAGGAGTCCATCGTACGGATATGCCGTTCTTCACTTTGCCATTCGTCCACTGATGGGTATTTGAGCTGCTTCTGCTGCTTGGCTATTGCGAACAATGGTGCATGAACACTTGTGTACAAGTTCCCGTGTGGACATATGTTTTCAGCTCCCTTGGATGTGTGCCCAGGAGTGGAGCTGCTGGGTCACATGCTAATGCTGTCTAACCTTTTGAGGAACTGCCAGATTGTTCTTCCAGAGCCGCTGCACCGTTTTCCAACCCCGCCAGCCGTGTCTGATGGCTTATTTTTATATAAAATTCTGAAATAACCCCTTTGATCCCATGGCCCTGTCCAGTTAGCACCCCACTTCTCATGTCGGTGCCCCGTTACAGCAAAACTCCTGAAAATAAGTGGTTTCTATCCCTTGTCTTCAAGTTCTCACCTTCAATGCTCCCGGGAACCCATTACTATGAGACTGGCCCCAGCACGCCACCACCTCAACTGCTCTTGTCAAGATCACGTGACCCCTCTGTGGCCAAGTGCTTCGGCCATTTCTCAGCCCTCATGACCTGATCTCTGGGCAGCTCTGGACGTGGCTGACCTTCAGGCTCCCTTTCCTTGTTGAACACATCCCTCCAGGGTCAAAGGCAGGAGCTGCCCCACAACTGCTCAGTGGGCAAGGTCTCAAGATGGACCCCACAGATTTCATCCGGACTGAAAGTCACAAGGTTCAGTGGGCCAGGGGCCACGCCTACTGGATTTATTTCTTTATACTTGGCCTCATGAAGACCCTGGCCCCTGCTCAAGTGGGATTACGCCGTTTCCTGAACATCCAGGAAAGGGTGCTGGAAAGGAGCGCCCCGCCGCTGCTGTTCAAAACGCACACCCACCATTCTGCACCCACATGATTGATGATAACTGGAGTCTAACAAATGTGGAGCCACTGGGACTCGCATATACAGCTGGTGGGAGTGCTAACAGACGCAACCTCTTTGGAGCAATTTGGCCAACGTCTAGTAACCCTGAAGCTACGCATACCCTTTGGGATAGCAGTTCCACTCCCAAACACATACACCCGGAGAGCCCGCGCATATGAAGACCTGTGCCATCATGTTTATTGTAGCATAACTAGCAATGGTGAACACTGGGAAGAACCTAAATGATGGTCACCCAGAGAATGAGTAAATCCATTTGAGTTCAGTGCTACAGCGGAATACTGAACCACAGCGAAAACGGATGTACTAGAGCTACAAATATCATTGTAGCTAAATCTCAAAAGTGTTGAGCAAAAATAAAAACAAGGTTGATATAATATGATGCTGTTCATGTAAAGTTTAGAAGTATGCACAAATGGCTGTGTGTTGTTTATGGACATGCACATATGTTTTACAAAAAAAAAACACACCTTTAATGTAGTAGCAGGATAAACCCCAATTCAGGATAGTGCTTATCTTTGGGGAGGGAGGGTGTGGGATCAGAGTGAGCTGTAATGATACGGCATCTGTAATATTTTATTTCTTAAGAATGTTTACTATGTCATTAAGTACGTGTGTTTACTAGTATATGCCTGAGATAAAACAACAAGATGTTTTAAAGAGCGTCCGAACCCAATGGGAGCAGCGCTGTCTGTGCTGGGCCCGGCAGCCGGCGTCACAGTCCGGTTCCCTTGCTCCTGGAATTAAGCCCCCGGCTTTCCTACCCCCAGCAGGGGCCCATCTGGAGCCCTGGTGCATCTCCACATTCACCACCATCTCTGGAGTCTGTCCTCTGCTCACAAAGCCCAGTCAAGTAAAACTGAAAGACTCAACTGTTGGCATTAGGCAGGTTCCAGAAACAGAGTTGAAGTCATTCATAAAACAGCCGGCTTTCTTCTTAGGGCTGGTTCCCCCCAAAGAAAGCAGGGTTGTATTTTTCTCCTTTGTCAGACACCACGTGTTCACAACCACCCGCGCCAGCCACGTGGCCCGAGTCACACTCATGCCTCGGGAGATTCACTAAGTGCTTCGTAAAGTGGACCTCCGCGGTGGTTCCCATGGAAACCTCAGAAGTCACTTCCCAGCATGCCGAGGGCCGGCTCCTGCGGTCTGGCGGCGAGGGAGCCGTGTGTCCTGCACATTGCCACCCCCGACACCGGGAGCTGTGCACAGCTGCGCGCTCGGGGGAGTGGGGAGGGGATGGGGTTTCAAACCCACTGGATCAGGACTCTTCTCCCCGTGTGATCTGCACGAACTTTCTGTGTAACTGTGTGCGTGTGCGTGTGTGTGTGTGTGTGTGTGTGTGAGATGCATGTGACATGGCACTATTGAGGGCCAATGCTAAGACCTGAACCTGGGGGGGTTCTGACCTAGGCCCCTGCTGGTGGCTGGTCAGCTGGCATTTGGGGGTGGGCTTCTCAGCCTGCCCACGGGGTTACTAATCCCATTGCTTGGGGTACCTTGAAGGACATCCCAACCTGCATTTGACATTCTCTTGCTCCTCAGTGGACTGGCACATGCCAGCTGTGCCCCGTGGTCTAAAAGGAAATGGAGAGGCAGGGACACACGGTGGGCAGAGACCACCGGAGGAAGCCTGGGTGACCAGCTTCAGGACGCCTGGGCGGGCATGTGAAACAGGCACAGTGGTCCGGCCTGGCCCCCCCCCCCGGGCCACGGGGAGGAGTAAAGGAGCGATGTGGATGGAGTCGCTGAGGGTAGTCACAATCCATGTGGTCCATTGTCTTGGATAAAACAGTCACATTGTTCTCCTGACCTGGGTACAAGCTGGGGTTCACGGGGGAGCTTCCTTCTCTGAGGCACCTTCCTGGTTTCTGCTTTCACAGATGCACCCATGAATCCTCCCTCCCTGTCCCCGTGCTCCAGCCAAGCCTGACTTCCCTCAAGCACGCCCGTTGCTTCTCACACGCATGCTCACGCGGTTCCTTTGGCTGCAATGTCCTCCTGCCGCTCATGAAATCTACCTGCTCCCAAAGGCTCAGGTCCCGTGTCACCTCCTCCCTGAAGCTGCCTCTGATTTCACCCCAATGAATGTGATGTCCCTTTCCTTGGGACCCTGAGGGCAGGGCCCATGCTCCGTCCTCAGGGCGTCCCTCCAGGGCCTGACACCCAGCATGGCCCCCGGAGTGCTATGCCCCACGAGGCTGATGGAGCGGTGGAGCTGGGGTGCCCGGATGCCTACCTTGGGCGTGAACATGTGCAGGATGCCATCGACGGCCCCTCGCAGCAGCAGCCCCCGGACCAGGAAGCAGGCCAGCACCACGTAGGGGAAGAGGGAGCTGAAATACATCACCTGCAGGGAAGACAGGGACCCACCGTGGGACAGGGCCCTCCTGCAGCTGGCACCGCCCCGCCCCTCACAGCTGGGGCACATGAGCCTCCGCTGATGGCTGCAGAAAGCAGAGCCCGGGACCCTGGGCACGCGGCCAACCTCACCGCATGTCTGGCCCGGAGCCAAGGCAGAAACAGGAGCCCAGAAAGCTGGAGTCAGCATGGCTGGGCCCGCACCCCCCACCCCCCGGGGCGCCCAGGGGGCGAGGAACCCTTTGCTCTCCCTTCCTCAGTTTTTTCATGTCTGGAGCCTGCGTTTCTGTCCCTGGCTCCAGCGGACCCCCTGAGGGTCTCCCCTGTCCTTAGAGGCCTTTGACAGAAGGCCTCCAGGAGGTTACAGTCATGGCTCCCAAGCAGAAACATCAGAAGGAGGTCCTGCCTCTTGCGATTATAAATCATGTCCTATTTTCTAGCATGTGTGTTTCCTGCGCATTTCCATATCCCCATGTGCCTGGCACAGAGCCTCATGCGAAGAAGATGCTCACGCCATGTTTGCCGCACTGAACCAGATCAGGGGGACTGCCGGGCAGGCGGTGTGGCGGGCAGGAGCATGCGTGTCCGCAGCTAGACACGTACGAGGCACGTGATCTTGGGCTATGTACTCAGCCTCGGCATGCCTCCATCACCTCATCTATAAAATGGGTACAATAACTCCTAACTCCTAAGGTGGCTGTGGATCAAAGGCATTCATACACTAAGTGCCACAAAGTTTCGGCTACAATTTTGGACTTTAGAGAGGGAAGAGCAGGTGGCTGAGACCACGCTACCGCTCCAAAGGCTTAGCTTCCCTGCTCATGGAGTCTGGCAAAGAACCTGAGGCCCCAGCCAGCCAGCCAGGACTCCAATTCCAGCTCCAGGACAGAGCCTGACTGCATGACCTCAGGGCGGTGCTTTCTCCTCCCTCGGCCTCAGTTTCTTCATCTGAAAAATGAGTGGATTGGGCTGCAGGCTCCCTAACGCCCTCTCCAGCCCTGGCAGTGCATGAATAGTGACACGTGACCAAGCAGCATGAGCCTGTTTGGAGGGGGATGAACTGCGGGGAGGTGTATGGGGCTCGGCTGGTCTGCACTGCAGAGACCTGTGTGGAGCCACTCCGAGGGGCTGTCCACCGGGAACGATGCTGTGGCAATGACACTCCATTGCCTCCTCGGGAGCCTGTGACCTCATCCCGAGTCATCCAGAGGCCAAGCCCACCCACAGGACCAAGCGTGGGGCGACCTGGATCTCTTGGCCCCCTGCCCTCCACCCTCTTCTCAGGCTGTGGGGTCTGAGTGCCCCCTCCCAACTCACCTTCCCCGAGGACTGGATGCCCTTGACCACGGCCATGCCCACAATGGTCCAGGCCACGAGGAGGCACAGGGTCATCTTCCAGTTGAGGCCCCCGCTCTCCGAGATGGAGTTGGAGATGTCCAAGGCCTCTCGGTACCAGAAGTAGGTGGTGGCCGAGCTCTTTTCACACTCCGCCTCCACCACTGCGACGGCAGCAGAGCCTCAGTGCCCCCCTCAGTGGCGGGGCCTGGACGCCCACCCAGGCAGCAGGGGCAAGGGGGCAGCTGATCGAAGACCCCGAGGACTCCTGGGCTCCCGACAGGGCCTGGTAGGCTTCAGGTCGCGTTAATCTATATGCCCGCTCATGCCACCCCTGCCCACGCCCATCTGTGGAGGGCAGGAAGGGTAAGGCAGGACTTGGGGAGGTCCTGAGCTGGGAGCAGAAGACCTGGATTCCCTCCCTTGGTTACATCAGTGGTGTGACCAGGGGAAGTTGTTCTGGGCCTCGGTTTGCCCATCTGTGAGGCGGGAATAAATCATCCAGGCCTTGATGGAAAGCGCAGACAAATTAAAACTGTTTCCGGAGAGGATGGTATTGGTGTAGCACAGGGTAGTGGATAACAACTAAAGAAGAGTCCCCATTGGCAGAGTTTTACCTGCACTCGCTAGTTCATCCAATCCCATTAAGAACTACAGGCTGGTGAGAGGGCATCCGAAGGGGAAAGGAGGATCAGAGAGGGCAGGTGTCTTCTTCAAGGTAACACAGCAAGTCAATGCAACCCCAAATCCGTGCCTGAGCCTCTTCGGCTCATTTGACTCCTCCCTGGGACAGGGCTGGCTGGGTCCCCAGCTGGTCACATTCAGGGGCCCCCGTACTCGCCTGCCACGGTCCCATTCCTGACGACAGGACATTCGCTCCAGGGCAGTGGGTACTGGAAGGACTTGAAGAAGTAGAAGATGCTCCAGCCGATAATCACATTATAATACAGCCCAACAAAGAGGCAGACCTGAGGATGAGGGCCCATGGGCAGGGGTCATGGGGGCCCCCCCCGCAGGGAGTCCCCTCCCTCCCCACCCCCACCGGAGGCGGGGCAGAGCACAGCCTTGGAGGAGGAGCAGCGGGAGGAGACGGGGCAGCCAGGGCCCCTCCTAACCCTCCCTTCATCTGGTATTCAAAGAATCCACCCAGGAATGCTTCCCATATAAAGTTCTCTCCTTTAAGCAATAAACGCGTAACATGTTAATCCTTTCCAGTTTCTCATTCTTCTCAGAGGCTGAGAGCACCACCTACCCTTTCCCGAGGACTCAGTTTCAGAGCTGCCCCGGGACGTGGGACCGCCCAGCTCCGCCTCCACAGTCACTATGCCCAGACGGGGTGCCTTTTGAGACTTTCTGGATGCTTCTTATTGGTTTCCTGTGCCCACCCTTCTCTCGGGACACTCCTTTCCCTTAGTACAGTCTGCAGCCGCCTCTACAAGGACGTCAGTTCTCGTTTCTCATCTCTAGGAGGCTGTCACTTCTCATTTCTGGGGAACAACAGAACTACCTCTGGCAGAACTGACTGGGGCTCCCAGGCGCTTCTGTGAAAGCAGAGCTTTCTCGCGCTGCAGGGACGGTGACAGCCCCTCCACCTCCTGGGGCGGCGATATTCTTACGCAACAGTGACCCCGCTAGTCGGGGAGACAGCTGAGGGCCCCTCACTTCATTGATTTCACCTGATTTCACCCCAGCTCCGCGGACGCTCCCATAGCACATGTTATAGGAGACACAGAGGGAGAGGGCACCCCCTCCTTTACGTGCGTGCTTTCAGTCCAAGGGGACCCCCCTCCCACTCATGGCAGCCCCAGCAGAGTGGGCTGTGTGCAGCCGTGTGCACCTGTGCAGAGGCGATGCTCAGCATGAGGCAGCTGCACTGACCCTCCCCCGGGCTCTGCCTGCGCCAGGTTGGGCCGGCCCTACTGCCACGTCTGACCGCATCCTCGGTCCCTTTCCGAAGCAGATCCCAGTTTTGTCCCAGGTGAGCGTGGGCACCGGGGCCTTATCCCTAAGGGAGGCTCGCTGTCCTCCCCAGAGCGCTAAGCCGGCCTGTGGATGAGCCGAGAGCCTCACAAAGCTCCCGTCCTGGGGTCTCCTGCCTCCCGCTGTGCCAAAGCCTCAGCCCTCCGGCCGCTCCTGTCTGACCCTCCCCCAGCTCTGCCCATGAGCACAGCAACATGGCAAGGATGCCCGTGCCCAGGGCTGCCGTTTCCTGCCACTCACTTGCCCGGTTAACATACTCTTTACCCAAGGAAAGGGGAAGGGCCTCCCTCGCGGGGAGCTGACGGGCTGCTAAGCAGAGCGGAGTACCGGGGTGGCCTACGTGTCCCCGAACTCCAGCAGAGATGTCCCTGCACCCCCTGTGACATGTCCTGGCCTTTCCGCTTTCCTAACATTCCCCAGTTTATACCCTGCTCCAGTGGAAACAGCTTCCAGTCCAGAAAATAATGGTCCCAAGACACCAGCTGGGAGCAACTCCCACACTGAGGGCTCCTTCCCTGCCCTTGACCTGGCCCAGGAGACCCTGCACCCAAGAGCGGCCCCTCTGCCTCCCAGGAAGTGCCCGGGGCCAGCTCCCGACTCACGATGCAGCTGGAGAAGCCGATGCCCCCCAGGCGGGGACACACGTAGTGCCACACGCCGATGCTGCCCCGGCGGATGCGCTGGCCCACGGCCAGCTCCAGGAAGAAGAGTGGGATCCCAATGATGATCAGCAGCACCAGGTAGGGCACCAGGTAGGCACCTGGGAGGAGAGGGGGGGTGAAAAGGCGTCTGAGGCTGGCACCAGGGTAAGGAGGGCTGGCAGCCAGTGCTACCGTCCTGCCCACATCTCCGATCATCTCAAACCACCCTGGTCCTTGTGCTCCTCCAGGGCTCATCCGTGTGGCTGGCCACTCCGGTCACCCAAACCCTCCCCCTTCCCGGGATTCCCCACCTGAAACATGAAGGGAGGGTCCAAGGTACATCAATGCCTCCTGCTTATAAGGCTAGACCCAAAGTCAGACAGGCAGGCAGGCGGGCGGACAGACACTGTACTGCCTCTCAGAATCCACATATCCAGTCACACGCCAGCAGACACACTGGCCCAGCGATGTACTCTGGGGACACCTGTCACCACCCTCCCACCCACAGAGCAGCAGCCCAGGTGGAATGGCCCCGGGGCACAGACCCCGCGCAGGGCCAGATGCTAACGCAGCAGACGGGGCGGCTCCAGGGAAGCCGAGCGGAGGCTCTGCAGGGAGACAGGTCTGACCAGCGTGGCCGTGAGTCTACAGCCAAGTGGGAGGAGCGGGGAGAGATGAGCAGCTCAGGACAGTGGAGCTGGGAGGATCGTAAGGAGAGAATGGAATCGCTGAAGATTCCAGATGATGGATTAAACTCTGTCCGGGCTTCACAGCAGACAATCTCGTTCCCAGTGACAGGGCACTTAGCAGGAAAATTAAAATCTTGTCTGGACACAGACGAGCGATCCCGTCGAGAGCTGTGCCAATGACCTAGTCCTGTTAGCAATGCTGTTTGGCACAGCCCTGCCTGTCCGCCTAATGGGGCCAGACCAGCGCCAGTCACCAGTGCCCTGATGGTCACCCAGCACCCCCAGACCAAGCCCAGTGAGCTGGGAGTCTCCAATAGACCCTCCGGCCTCACCGCTCTGCCCCCATCCCATGACATCCCACATGCTCCCCAATGTGTGCTCAATCTGCCAACAAACCCGAGCGATGGGCATCTCCTGGGCACGAGACCTGGCACTGGGCAACAGTCGGCTGTTATCTAATCTGTACCAGGCATACGCAATGAGGGGACATCAGGACAACAGAGGGTCAGACGCTATCCTGGGAGCCATGGCAGAACCTCCAGGTTCACCTGAGCAATGTCAGCTCATGCACATGCACATGCACATGCACATGCACATGCACGTGCGCACACACACACACACACACACACACACACACACAGAACCAACTGACCATAGAGCTAACTGGGAAAGGCTGCCAGGGCAGGCAACCCACTGAACCTCACACACAGCAGCCCGCTCACTCACACACACGCACACATCAATGCCACGCGTCACTGACCAGCAGCCCATCACGCCCTAACAGGAGGGCGGGTCAGTCTTATAACCTATTCTGTCTCGATCCTGGGCTCAGGAAATGGGTGAGGAGAGACAGGACCTGCAGCACAGCAAAGGGACACAGCCCACTGATTGTGTACTTCCCCCACATGTCCTTGGGTGGCAAGATGTGCAAGGAGATGGGTTTCGGGGTGTCAGAGAAGTAGGTTGGCATCTTCTGTGGCTGCTTTTCTCCTCTCCCCGAAGAACCAGGGAAGTGCTGCCCGAAGAGGGGTCCTCAGCAGACTGGCCACCCGCCACCTGGCACCCTTCATTCAACCCCGTCCCCCTCGGCAGGCCCAGGCGCTCCCTTGCCTGCTGGGCTCCTCACCAGCCGAGGCCACGCTAATCAGCACAGTGCTCTGGGGACGGGTGCTGGTGGGCAGCACTTCTGGGCCATCACAGGTGCTTTTTCATATCAGCCCTTGCTGAAGTCACTTGGAAATGCACCCTCTTCCACCTTAGCGCACGCACTTAGGGACACACCTGGATTTCCTTTGATGTTCCAGGCCTTCGAGGGCCTCAGGCCATCAGCCTGAGCAGCAGGAAGTACTGCTCAGGGGGTAGCAACTTTAGCAGAGGATGGCTGTAGGGACTGGATCCCAGGATCTCTGAGGTCTCCTGGGTCGCTAACAGTCTATGTCTCAGTGTAGTTTTGGGTCTCATTCTGGCCAACCCCAGGGTTATTCCTGGGATTTGAAAGACTGTCTTGGGCTGTTGAGACCCAGTAGGGGTTGAGACCCAGACTCTAGGGAGAAGAGGTTTGATATCAGAGTAAGATCCTCTAGGGCAGTGGTTCTCAACCTTTCTAATGCCGCGACCCTTTAATACAGTTCCTCATGTTGTGGTGACCCCCAACCATAAAATTATTTTCGTGGCTACTTCATAACTGTAATTTTGCTACTGTTAATGAATCGTAATGTAAATCTGCGTTTTCCGATGGTCTTAGTCTCTACAGCAGCGGTTCTCAACCTGTGGGTCCCGACCCACAGGTTGAGAACTGCTAGCAGGGTCGCCTAAGACCATCGGAAAACACAGATATTAATATAGAGGAACTATATTAATGGGTCGCGGCATTAGAAAGGTTGAGAACCACGGCTCTAGGGGGATTCAAACTCAGGGAGCAGCACGAGGACCCCTCCTAGGTGTGGTGATTGTGTGCGCAGACCCTGGGGCCAAGCTGTCCAGGCTTGAATCCTGACTTTATCAGTAGCTGTGTGACCTTGAGCAAGTTACCTAACCTCTCTATGCTTCAGTTTTGTAGTCTCTTAAATGAGGATGATAGTAACATGGGGTTGTTGAAGGGATTCAATGGTTGAACCACATGAAACTGATGCTCTGATTATTCCAAGATGCTCAGCAGTGTCATCTATTTCAGCCTAATATCCAGTAAGTGCTTAGGATGGGGCCTGGCACCTAGTAAGCATGTAATATAATGGCCAGAAGCTGCTCTTTACAATGTGTAAGACACCGTGTGACAAGCACTCTACATGCAAAGCTCTTTTCATCTTCCCAGCTCTCCTGTACGGCAGGAATGACTATTATACCCATTTTACAGATGAGGAACCAAGAGGCACAGTGAGCTGAAGCTACATGCACAGAGCTGACCGGCTTGGCAGGGACTTGAACCCTGGCCGTCCAGGTTCTTGATTGCTCTTAGCGCTTAGTAGTTCCTGGGGGTCTTACTCCACAACCCTAAGCTCCAACCTACAAGGGTTCCCATTCTGCCCAGGGCGGGGCGGGGGGGGGTGTTCCTTTTCACCCCTCAGCCCAGCCCATTCGCAGGGCACCCCAGGGCCAGCAGGCCTGCTTCTTACCGCCTCCGTTTTTCTGGCACAGGTAGGGGAACCTCCAGATGTTGCCGAGGCCCACGGAGAAGCCGATCTGGGCCAGGATGTACTGCAGCTTGCTGTTCCAGGCTGGCCGGTCCTCGGCGTCCAGCTCCTCCTCCGCCGCCGCCTGCTTGCCGCCTGGCCCGCCCGCCACGTTCAGGACGCTCTGCTTGTAGTCCACTGGCTCCTCGAGGGCCAGCAGGTCGGCCACCGACTCCGTGACATGCTCGCCGCTGTGCTCACGCTGGGTCACCTTGCTGTTCTTCGGCATCGATGACACGGGGGCCGCTGGCCCTGCTCCCCAGCACACAGAGAAGGGGGGACTCGACTGCTGTCAGCACCTTCTCATCCGGGACCTGTGGAGCCAGGGGAGCAGGGGAGGGTTAGCGGGCCTGACCAACTAAATCAACTCCTTGCACACACACGGAGCTGGTCAGTGGCATGAACTATTGAGCGGGCCCTCCTCCCCGTCGGGACTCAGTTCCCCCACAGGCCTTACCTGAGCATCCTTAGGAGGAACAATTTAACCAGGCAAAGAGGCCACACCAGACACCAAATCCCAATCAAGGGTTGCCCACGGCAGCACCGCTCCGTTCCCACATGCAGATCCGAGTGCTCCAGCCCACCTGGGCTCAGCAGGTTGTGCCAAGTCCACGCTCTCTGTTCTGCTGAGCCCGAACCCCCTGCTGGGACCCGGGAAGCCAGTGGCTACCTTCTCGAGAAAGGGTCTTTCTATTCAAAACGCAGTCGTGGGCCAGCGGCATCTGTTAGCAATGCAGAGTGCCAGGCCCGTTCCTCACCTGTTCAGTCTTTCTCTGTATTTTTACAGGATCTCCAGGGGGCCCAACGGGACAGGAATATCTGGTGGGAAAAGGGGCAGAGCTCTCACACCAGTCCCTGCTCCTTCGCAGAAGCACTGCCCAGGCTCGGCTAGGATTCTGGCACCTGGAGGTGTTTGCTCGGTGCCAACGAACCCTGGGTCATCGCTCACCAATGACATTATCTGAGGGCCACTGCAGCCAAGAGCTGGTTCTCCATCCTTCAGCGACAGTTTTACAGCAGATAATGTCTGCACGAGGGGCGGGGGAGGCAACGCGCTCCCCTGCCATCCCTCATCCGTCTTTCATGCTTCCCCTTAAAAAAATGAAGCACCAAGGAAGTGAATCCTTTGAAGGATCCCGGCATTCTGCTGCATTTCAAAGCGCTTCCTCATCAGAGAATGTAAAAGTCAACACATGGACACCTGGCCTGCAGTTGCCCTGCGTCCTCCCAGAGATGTAACGGCCCGGCTCTGTGATTGCTGAAGCACGGGAGGAGCTGCTCTGGAAGCCGGCTCCTGTCTGTTCCCCTCGGGTATGCCACCTGAGCAGCCGGGCAAGGTCACGGCACAGCAGAAGCGTGCCCGGCTGCCCTCCCTGCTGGCCTGGGCCCACACCTTCTGAGTGACTCCAGCAAAGACTGAACTTTAAGAGGGACCTGGCCAGCCGAATCCTGCTAATGAGGCTAGGAGGCGTGGCCGATGGGGACCACTGTCCACGCTGGTCTGCAGGGTTAGCCAACCAACCCTCCCAGGCCAGGCCTTGGACCACATCCCTCCCAGCCCAGGAATAGTCAGGGTCTTGGGCTTTGGGGAGACTGGGACAGAGCCAGCTTGCCTAGGAGACCCCAGAATTCCCTAGAATACACTTAGCTCTCTGCTGGGACTCTGCAGCGGGGCGGGTCAGCCAAATAGGCCACTGTGTCCTGGAGACGCCCCAAGGTGGGAGTGCGTGTCCATGGACCCTCAGTCCACAGCCTCCCTGGGCGGCAGTCCTGCCCATGCTACACAAGCAAATGCTGCCCAAGGCACTGTGCCATGGGGAGGCCTGCGATCTCACCCGGGCTTCCAGGCGAGGCCCTCCCCCCTCCCCCGTCCCTGCCCGCAGGTCCCTGTCCCCAGGGCGCTTAAATGGAGCGAACCTGAGGCACCCGCAATGGCTGCTTGTCTAGCTGCCCCACCTCCCCTACAGCTGACACCGAGAATTTTGATTAAAACTGGAGCTGAGAGAAGGGCCAGGTCCTGCTGGAGACTGCAGTCGGCAGGGTGCCTCAGCCCCGAGCCTGTCTCCGGGGCCGCCTGCAGCAGGATCTGATCAGGGCGATCTGCAACGCATTAGGTTTGATTTACTGCACATCCTGCCACAACTGAAGCAAAGCAAGGGGGATTCCGCAAGTCTGCAGAATTTATCTTGATGCTGACCCATTGGAGGGCATGCTTCCCCATAAATAGCCAGTGAGTGGCAGCTCTGGTCACCAACATGAAAAAGGGCTGGGGGGGGGGGGGGTGGGCACATCATTTTAGATGAGCAGGGCTCAAGGACAAAATCAGCACATTGTGGTAAAGCCAGAGAGAGATACCATAGCAGCATCAGGGAAACCACAAGAAACAGCTCAATACAAGCTAAGCTTCTCCCCTCTTCTCAAGACACCCCTGCCGTGCCAGCACCCTGCACTGCAGGACCCGCGGGGCCCAGGGGCCTCCCGTGCCGTCAGGTCTGCAGGATGCAAAGTGCTGGTGTACGCACAAGCTGAGGCTCCGAGCCGGGCTGCAGCCACGACTGAACCTCCCGGCCCAGCGAATGTGCTCAGATGACAATGCCCGAGTCTGGCACTTAAATATGAAAGCTTGAGGGACCCCAGCACCGTCCTCATTTTATATATGGGGACACTGAGGCCCAGAGAGAGCGAGTGAACAGCCCAAAGCCACTGGGTCAGACTCCTCGGGGATGGGCACAGGAGGAAGGCGGTGGTGATGAAAATCAGGGGCCTGGAAGTCAGACACACCTGGGTTTGAGGGCTCCCATTTCATTCATTCATTCATTCATTCATTCATTCATTCATCGCTCCATTGCTCACTTGACATACGTTTTCTGAGTGCCTCTGCTCAAATGTGTCCTCCTCGGGGATGCCTTTCCGGAGCCTAAATTAGCAGCCCTCCAGGTTGCCACCCCCGCAGCCACCCCGTGTTATTTCTCTCTACAGCAAGGATCACCCCTCGCCCTTCTGTGTCTGTTCCTTTCTTTAGCACCCGGCCCTTCTAGGAGAAATAGGTAACTTCCACAAGAATAGATACTTGGCTTATTTTGTTCGCTGCTGGATCCCTCGCACCTAGAACGGAGGGAACATAGACGTTGCCCAGGTCGCACAGCTGTCAGCACCCAGGCCTCCTCATGCCTGTGCTCTCTCTGTGCTTTTAAAGGGGAGGTGGGGCCAGCAGCGACTTGGAACAACCCTCCCCCACCCGTCCCCCACATCCCTCCTGGAGTCCCTGTGCTAAGGAGGGTCAGCTTGCAGACAGTGCATGGGAATCCAACGTGGACCCAGCCAATGAGCCCAAAGCACAGCCTGGGACAAGCACCCAGGTAGAGGAGGACCCAGCATTCCTCTCTGGTCCTCCCTTTGCAGTTTGGGGAGACAGCCACCATCTAGGTATCAGAAGGCCGGCGAGGTGCAGGGCACCTCGGCACCAACTGTGCACACGGCACCATCGCCCCGACCTCCCAGGGTCTCGCTCTCCCTGTGTGCGAAATGGGTTGGTCTGGATGATCTCTGAGGCCCTGTCAGCTCTGCATACATCCCGGGAGCGCCCCGCCCCCCCGCCCCCGCTAAGCACGTGGGTGAGTGAGGCCCGCGTGCCCAGGCTCTAGCCGCCGCACCTGCTTGGGCCTGTGTCATGCCACCCTGTCAGCTGAGAGCTCGCTGCCTGCTTTCCCCAGGATGGTGGCTTCTCCACTCAGCTCCCCCAGGGTCCCAACTTGGAAAAGAAATGATTCCCTTGAGTTACGTGGGGCGCCGTGGGGACACTCGGACAGCCAGCCCAGCCGGACTGGAATCATCCCCCGGAGTAGCTGGGTGGGCTGTTCAGGTTGCTTTCTCGAGCAGCACGGGAGATGAGGGTCCGTGGCGTTCTCCAAAAGGAAGGCCTCCGTGACTTAAAGCACAACGCAGAGGGGCTCCAAGGCCCAGGAGGCCGCGTGCCACGTCTGTCACCTAGCAACCGTGCAGCTCGCAGCTCAGAACAGCACGTGAGAGCGGCAGGCCTGAGCCACTGAATTGTGCATCTTCCTAAAAAGATAAAAACACCGACTAGGAAGCGGACAGGTAAAAATACCTCCTGCCCAGGGGAGGGCTCCACCACTTTGCAAGCACAGTACTCAGCAAGGACCTCAAGGGGTGCAGGATGGCTGCTCAGCCCAGGCCAGGGCCAAGCGGGAGTCCCTCCAGCCCACAGGCCCTGCTGCAAGGCTGAGGTCCGCCCTCTGAGCACCCGCCTCCTGGGGTCGGAGCATCTCTTCCTTGGGAAGGCTGTACCACGTAACTCAAGGGAATCACTTATTTTCCAAGTCGGGACCCTAGGGGAGCTGAGTGGAGAAGCCACCATCCTGGGGAAAGCAGGCAGCGAGGGGACTACAGACCCCACAATGCCCTGCTCCTCTGAGCCCATGGGATGTGCCTAGCTTTGCTGCCCTTGGGTCTCTAGCTTCTCTGCCCTTGGGAAGAGTGCTACACCTTCCCAAGCCAAAGCAGGGAGAGCCCCCAGGCCCCCAGGCCCTAAAGCCTAGGTCCCATTCAAGAGGAATTGCTTCGGGAAGGAAGCAAGTTGAGTCCTGTTCTCTCTGAGAACTTGATGGCTTCCCGATTTCCATGCGGCAGTGGGTTTTGGCCCCAGCAGCTCTCCTAATTGCCTCAGAGCCTCTGGGCTTCCACTGAGCCCAGAACAGGTGACTCCTGTCACAGGCATACCATGTCCTCCAAATTATCTTTGTTTGACTGGAACCTCTGGCAGTCACCTGACAGGCCCTGGCCTTGGCTGGGTGGCCGCCCTCCTTGGGTTTCTCACCCGGGACACACAGGCAGGGAGCCCAGCACCATTCTTGACCTCGCATCCCGCATCCTCCCTCCAAAGTCACCTGTCAGTGCGTTCGGATCTGTCCTCCTTCCCACCCTGCAGGCTCTGGTCCAGACCTCCCAGCAGGCTCCCGGCTCACTTTCCTTCAGAGGCAGCTTCATGAAATACCACACTGCCTGGCTCCGACTCCCAGTGGCATTTACAGCTCCTCCCCCAGGCCCCTCCATCTCCCGTCCCCCGTCCACCCTCCTCTCCCTCTGCATGAACCCCTCCCAGCCCCTCCCTACTGAAGCCACCAGTCCTTGAGGGTGCAGCTAGCTCAAGGCCCACTGTCCGGCCTCCATGACACTGCCTGTGATTCTCTAAGAGAATGTCCTTTCTTTCCCCTTCACAGCCGGCTCCTTGCAACACTCTTTCACGCGTTTACCATCTGCCTTTCTAGTAGAGCTGCTTGTTTACATGGCTGATTCCTTTTCTGGGTGTCCTGCCTGGCACATGCGGGACAGAACGTGGTCCTTTTGGATGTGCCAGAGTCCCTGCCTTCCCACCCTCCAGGAACAACCTGCTTCCTAGGTTGACACCCTACCCACTGCCTTCGCCTTTGAAACACAGGGCCAGGCCTGGAGAGCCAACAGATCTGACTGGGGAGACGGTTAAGCCTCCCAGGAGGTCTGCACGCCCAGCTGGGGGGCCCCGGTGGAGCGCAGCCTGCAGCACATGTGTGGGGGACCCCGGGGCTGGGGCGCCAGCTTTCTGCTCCTTATTCGTCTGGAAAAGAGGGAACAGTGCTCACCTACCCACTAGGCCTGGTTTCCACATGGACAGGAGGGGAAAGAGAATGAAAAGCTGATCGAGAAGCCAGACGGAGCGACCATCTCGAACTCCATTTCACCAGCTTGCGGGGTTTGACCCCATCCTTGCTTCTACCAGGCCAAATCCTGGCGTCTTACTATTACACGTGCGAATAAATGTGACATGATGAGCTGAATGAGTGAATAGATGAACTGATGCTTGAGCCCCGCCCCCCCAAAATTTTCTAGAGTCTGATGTCATGTCCAGCTTTAATCCCTCCTCATTCTGCTGCCATATTCTGATCCCAAGACCACCGGATGCCCACGGATGCCCCAGAGGAAGTTCACAGCGAGGGGAAAAGAAGTCTGGCCACTGCTCATTGACTTTTTGCTTCTTATAAAGGAGCCACCCACTTTCTCCCCCGGTAGACAGCACCCATCCTCACCTCGGGGAAATAAACACCAGAGAGGCACCGACTTGGCACAGAGCGTGCCAGGGGGCCGGTGGGCCCCCTCCTAACACCGGCTCGGGCACAGCGGAGCCTTCTGCAGCCGTCCTGTCACGCTCTCCAGGCGCGGTCTCTGCAGTCGGTATTTTGTTTTCTTAGTCAAGGAGGAAGGGAAGCAAAAAAAACGGGCAGATGGTCGGGAGGGGTTTGGGGCAGGGACTGGCACTGGAAAACGTGGGCGGGGCCAGTGCAAACCAAATCTTTTGGTTCCGTTTTCCCATTTCACGTGGGGGAATACGTGCCGGTGGGGAGGTAGCAAGACCAGCACCGTGGCCGCCCCACAGACGCCCTACCCTCGCACTAGAATTCAGGTAGAGGGGGCGTAGCAGCGATGCCAAGGACGGCAGCAACACGCAGGCAATACTTGTTGAGGACTGACTCTGTAACAGCCACTGCGTGGAGCAGCCGTTATCTCCTTTAACCCGCCAGTACGTGTGTGAGGAGGGTACCACTGCGATAACCATTTCACAAATGAAGAAGCACAGGTTTAGAGGGATGAATGCCCTCTATTTCACTGAACGTAAGGCCCATCGATGCTGCTACTTCCAAAGGTTAATGGAAGGATTTTACGCAACTAAGTCACCACCACCTCCTGACCCACAGCCGATGTGAGACGTCACTGATCGCACATCATGTCCTGATTCTAAGATGTGACAATGTGCAAAACTGTGCATCTTGGAAGTGAAAAAATAAGGCACACAGTCAGAAAGTGGAGGCCCTGGGTCCCCACCACCATCTGACCCCAGAACCACAACACTGTCCCAGAAAGGGCATGGGTTTGGGACCTGGGGGAACCTGGATTTGAGTCCGGCCTCTTACGGTACTAGCTGTGAGTCTTTGGGAAAGGACGCAGCCTCTCTTGGTTCCAGCTTCTGGATCTGAAATGATGGGGTTGAGGCTCCGACCTCACAGGGCTGCACGAGGATAAAATGAGATAACGCAGGGGCACACCACAGCCCAGCGCCGGGTTCCTGTGAGAACACAGGGAAATGGGCTCCACCAGGAACAGAGGCGCATCCCCCCACTGCCCCGCAGTGTCCTGGAACTGACGTGGAACCACACGCAGGCGCCTGAGGACGTGAGGGCTGTGGCGGGATACAGGGGCTTGGTGCTCTAACCGACCTCCCGCTCCCCTCTCGGGCTGGAGGAGACGGGAGCCCAGAGACATCACTGAACTAGAGATTCTGCTGAGAATAAATATGGGATTCTAAAAATCCCTGTCTCCCTCCCTCCCTTCCACAAATATTTACTGAACACTAACTACGGACCAGGCCCCAGTAGAGCAGGGAACAGAGCAAACACTGTTCCTGCCCTGTAGGATGTATAGTCTAGAGCAGGAAGCGCCGAGGCCCGTGCTTGATGACTACAAGGACCAGAAGAAAGGGCCTCATGCCTAGAGCAGCTGAGCAAGGGAAAGGTGGGAGGTGCTGGGACTGGACGAAGCTGGAACCCTGAGCAGGCAGGACTCAGAGGCCATGGGAAGGACTTTGGGTTTCCTTTCAAGGCCAAGAGGAATCTGTTGGCAGTTTGAGGAGGGGAATAATGTGACCCACCTGCTTTAAAAGGGATCACTCTACAGTGGAAAAAATATCCTTGGTAGCGATTAACAAAACAAACAAATAAATAAATAATGGGGCTATGGGGGGAGGATTACCCTAGCACAAGTGAAGAAACAAGGAGGGAAGGTAAGAGATGGTGGTGACCCAGCCAGGGTGGTAGATGAGGTTTAGGCTTTAAATAGAGAGATAAACAGATGACTCCCAGGTGAGGAAGGGCACACCAGGGCCCACACAAGTAGCCTGTCCCGATTTGGAAAGCCAAATATTTTTAAAAGTCAGATGTGAAAATTCAAAGTCCAGTAGTGATGAGTGAAGGCCTCGCTCCCTTCTTCCCTCCTTCCGGGAGGCCCTTGGTGGTGACAGATGGGTCCCCACAGCTCTGCCCAAATCCTCTGACCTGGATTTTCTTAAAGCCACTATTTTCTCTTGTCTCAGAGAGAGAGGCGGAGGGAGCCGAGGGCGTCCAATTACCTGTGCTCCCCAGCAGACTGCTGAAGAGCACTTGAAGGAAGAGGATCAGGAACCCTTAATTACAGTCCCAACAGGATGTCTCTCTCCCGAGAACCGGAAACGTTTGTCTGTTTCCTCGCCAGCCTTCAGGGCTGCGTTGCGGAGGGCTGGGCAGAAAAGTCCTCCTATCAGGAACAGGTCTCAGGACACAGTGGAGGGAGCAAGCATCTTTGAAGACCTACTATGCTTACATATGTTATGTATCCTCCCCCCTCAACAACTTGGGATGCAATGTAATTCTCATTTTACAAACAGAGAAGCCTAGGCTAAGGCAAGGCAAATACCAGGAACAAGATGACCCAGCCAGGAAGTGGGGAATGGGGATTTGAACCACGGTCTCCCAAACTCTGCAGCCCATGCTCTTTCCAATGCACTAGTGCTTTCCGATCTTTTGCATGTCTGACCACAGAGAAGAGCCAACGGGTATGGCACACTGGGGTCCATGGAGGGGACCCACCACCCTAGGCTGCTCCGGGCTACTCCAAAGGATGAAGGCATCCTGATTACGGCCACACACCACCCATCTGTGGCGCTGGTTAGGAAGTTCCCCAACGTACCATGCTGCTCTGCAAAGCAATACACCCGAGTCTCATTCAGCAAGTCAACAGTGGGCCACGTCCAGCTAGCACCATTTCCCCCTGAGGTCAGGACCTCCATACCTGGCCAGGTCCTTTCCCAAAGCCAATGACATAATGTAGTTTGGGGAGCAGTTTTCAGGGATTTCTTCCAGTCATTCTAAAGGACTCCCCACCTCACCAGCAGACAGGCCATCTCTGCGGTGTGCCAGGACCATGGACAGCGCCCACCAGGCCCTCCTGGGAGTCAGTGAGGGACTGCCCAGCACAGAGAAGCCACTTGCTGTCCCTTCAGACACACCCAGAGGAGGAGGTCTGTGTCCTCTCTGAATGCTCACATGGAAACACCTGATGAGGCCATGCCACCAGGTGACTGTCCACATCTCCTGAAAGGTAGCTTTATCACACAGCACTCCCCACCTGGAGTGGGATTTAAAACCACTGGAGCTCAGGCGTCTCATAATTAAAGGGAAGATGCAACCAGCAGGAATTTGGGGTGTGGACCAATGAATTCTATTTGCAACTGAAATAGGTGGCAAATTAGCGGTGCAAGGAACTCAGCAGAAATTCTAATTAAACCAGCAATTAGACATGATGGACTACAGTGAGAGGCAACTTGTTATCTTAAATGAGCCCTCCGATGGCTCTGGAAGGCAGAGTGGCAGCTCGGTGGGACCAGTGTGGCCGGGGAGATGACCCCAGGCCTGGGAGCTGGGGCGTGATTTCCTCTGGCCCCACGCCTGCCCCATGAGGCCCCATGAGGACCTCAAGTCCCACCTCTCAAGTTGGGGACTCAGGCTGCCCGGAACTCACCTGACCCAGAATTGTTCTCTAATGAATATACCTGGTTCTGAACGTGAGAATAATGCAGTCCAATAACTCACCTGGTCACCTTGTACCTGAGCCCCTGTTCTCACATGTGAGTTTCTTGTGCAGTAAATATCTAACTATGTTTTTGAATACCTGGATATATCCAGAGATGAACAATGTTTTTATTTTTTAAGTTGGTCATGCTGGGTGGGGAGGGGTGGTTATCAAAGGCATCTCCACAGAATGGATGCCCATGAAGCAGGGGTGTCTGGAAAGGCCTTGGTATCCACTGGATGGGGGGGAGGGGCATTAATGCCTACACTGATCCACACTCACTTACAGGACCTTTCCACCCAGATCAAGGGTGGTTTGGAGGTGCCAGGCAGGCTAGGACAGTGTGGGCCTGTGCCTCAGGGTGATTTCTCAGAGAGAGAAGAGATGGAGAAGCAGGAGGAAGCAGATGCCAAGTTTCCCAGAATGCCAAGGACGCAAGGGGCAGAGCCCCCGAGGTGAGGAGGATGGGCTGTCCGGGGGACAAGACCAGGGAGCAGCAGCATCCCTCTGAGCAGCCCATGCGGGCAGCTGCTGCCAACAGCCCTGAAGTGTGAGCAGTGCTGCTCAGGTCTCACCAGACGCTTCTGCAAGGCCCTGGCTCACACTCTCCAGCAGAGAAACCTGACCCACCCAGTTCCCACCTCGACTGGTGTCCCGGCTCTGCAGATGCCAGAGGCCTCCTCCAGGCACCAGCCAGTCTGCTCCCGCTCTCCCCTCACTGCCCCAGCACCAGCCCGGCCTGACAACCTATGAGGGATCCAGTCTGCTCCCGCTCTCCCCTCACTGCCCCAGCACCAGCCCGGCCTGACAACCTATGAGGGAATGAGGCCAGGGAGGCAGAAGTCCCGAAGAGAAAGCCGGACGTGACCTTCTTCTGGATTCCCACCCACGTGCAAGCACGTACCGCGTTCCCCAACCTTGCCAGTTTAGGTCTGTCCGTTCTCTACCAACTTCCCGTTGGCGGAGGCTCGCTGCCCCCTTTCTCAGGGCATGAGCTCGAAGAACTGGACACGCATTTAGACAATCTCACTTGGATAAATGCCTCGGTGGTCAGCAAACATTTGTAAAGAACTAATAACGGGACATATCACAGCGTGGTCCAGGGCAGGAAGTCTGGAACCTGACAGACCTGAGTTCTAATTCTCAGGTTGCCACGCACTACTCGGGTGACCTTGACCACGTTATTTAACCTCTCTGAGCCTCAAGTCCCACAGCTGTACAACCGCCAAGAGCAAGATCGGTCTCCGGGATGGTAGCAAAGACTAGACAGGATGGTGTATGAATGAAGCACTTAGCACAGCGCGGAACCTCCGTAAAAATCAGGATATTGTCGCTGGGTGCCAAGACCGGGGTGAGCTGCTGGAATACAGGCCTGCACCCGCCGCTCCTAAAAGCTCAGAGAGTAGGCATCCCCACAGATCCCCATCCCACCTGAGTTGGGGGCGTGTACTAACAGCTCTACTCACAGTACTGTGCTTCCGACCTTTGAGAGCCTGGGACAGCAGCGGGGGAGCGGGGTGGCAGGGCCGGGGGAGGAAGGCTGATGTAGGAGGGCTTTGCAGGGCTGAGTAACGGTTTATTTCCCACTCCGGCGATCCAGGCTCCAGATGTGTGGCTGTGAGGACTTCCTGAGCCCAGCCTGGGAGCGGGTGATAAGTCAGACCTGCTTCTAGGGAGAAAAGCCCCAATTCATCCTCCCTTTAAATATTCTGCTGCTTATCTTAGCAGCTTTGAAGGGATTAATGATGAACTGTCCTCCTGCAGCAAATCCGATAGGCATGTGGGAAGGGAAGGTGCCCAGACAGAAGGCGCCTGCTTCTCAGGAGTCTCTAGTACCTTGGAATTTGCCAGATCCAATGGGAAGGGCATTGATTCCCAGGGTGCATGTGCCCCTCCCACACACACATGCACACACACACACACACACACACACATTTCCAGGAGCAAGCTAGAGTCCCCTGGGTCAGCTGGCTACACTGGGGATCCCCCTATTGCCTCCACTCTTAAAAAAAAAAGAAAAAAATATATATATTGATTTTGGAGAGAAAGTGAGAGGGAGAGAGGGATAGAAACATCAGTGATGAGAATCATTGATTGGCTGCCTCCTGCACGCCCCCTCACTGGGGATCGAGCCTGCAACCTGGGCATGTGCCCCACCTGGGAATCAAACCGTGACCTCCAGGTTCATAGGTCGATGGTCAACCACTGAGCATTGCCTCCACTCTTGAGGCAAACACATCTCAGCTCAGCACCAAGTCCACACACATTACAGAGGAGGGAATACAGGCCTGCACCTGCCCTAAAAGGTGATGGACCCACCTCACCAGGCCCTGGGATAACGTAAGCACAGCATCAGATAGACAAGTCCCCACGGTTACCCTCCACACACTCTGACCTTGGTCTCCAGTGTGTTCCCGAGTCCTTCAGAGAAGGCAGGGAACACACTGCGTGGTCTCGCAGCTTCCACGCCCCTACAGAGGGGGCCGGTGAGGAGGAGGGTGGCAAGACCTGCTCCAAGGGCAAGGACCCCTGCAGTCCACCCAGCAGGCACGGAACTTGGGACCAGGCCACAGCCATGGACCATCTTAAGGAGCCCAGGTCTGTACTGGAGTCTCACCCAGGAGCCATCGCAGCCAGCCCAGGGCACCCCGCAGATCCAGCCCAGGCTCCCCACCAGCCCTGCGCTCACTCGGGCTCCCCATTCCGGGTCTCCTGGAAGAACGGAGGGACGGAAGTGGGTCAGTTTGCAGCTGAGTTGCGGGTGCTTCTCGCACGTGTGAAACCCTGTCACTTTCCTTTGTCTCCACCCCAAGGAGCAAGGACAGGGAGGGGAAGAACCTCTTCTGTTAAGGCCATAAAGAAAGAGGCGGGAACTCACACTTAATGGGCACCCGCTCTATGTCCACACTGGGCCCAAAATAAGCCTGTGGCGAAGGCACCAGAGGTGTCCCTGTTTTTCAACCAAGGAAACCAAGGCTCCAGAGGTAAACTGACTTGCCCAAGGTCACCCCACGCCGGCTCATGGAAGAGCACTGGGCCGTTCTGACCACGATCCCGGAGCCTCCCCTGCAGCCTCTCCGCCACCTCCCCACCCCACCCTGACCCTGCTTGCCTTTCCCAGGGCTCAGAGCCCCAGAACCCTTGCCCAGGAGCCAGGCGGCCTGAGTCTGCTTCGCTCCCTCTGAGGACTTGCCCACTTCGGGTTGGTGGCCCCCAAACACCGGGCGCTGTGGCTGTTCCCCGCTCACAAGTCCCGGTACCGAACTCCATTCAACTCACAAGCAGCTGACGCCATGCTGCCTGTGACTCAGGCCAAACAAACTCACTCCAATCGGGGCGAGTGGGCACGATGTGCCTCCTGCACTGAGTCACCTCCAGGCTGAGCTGTAGGGATTCGCTGAAACTCACCACCTACTTAGCCACAGCTGCTCCATCTGAGAAAAAGCCAGCAGAGGAGCTGGAGGCTCCGATGGTCCCCATGGCTGGGCCACGGCCAAGGACAATCAGGTGTGACCTCAAAGCCCTTCCTGCCCAGGTGATGGACCCACCTCACCAGGCCCTGGGATACCGTAAGCACAGCATCAGATAGACAAGCCCCCACGGTTACCCTCCACACACTCTGACCTTGGTCTCCAGACATCAGTCAGTGAATCCTGCACAGCCTAACAGGATCTAACGAAAGTTTTTATTGATTTTTTTTTGGAGTCATTAAGGATCTTCTTAGTTTCTGGAAATTCCTGCTAACGAGGGCAGTGCCCTCCAACAAACCTTCCTATCTTTCCAATCCAACCCCACCAGCTTCGTGTTCACAGCTGAATTGCCCCAAAGACAGGTCTGGTTAGAAACTTCCTAATCCAAAGAACTAGTTAAAACATTTCCCAAAGGAAAGAGGAGTAGGATCAAATTGGTTTAAAAAAATTCCTGACAGCGCCTTGGTCCTGTAAGGTGAGTGGCCTCGGGTTTCTGGACACTGGGAGGCCTGACGGGGCTGTTTGGGCTTTAAAAGGAAACACAGGCTTCCTCCCTCTGCGCCCTGGAGAACAGCGAGCATCCGCGCCCAGGACGCACAGGTACAAACGTGGCGGAGGCCACTCTCCCGAGGGGGCGCCCTGGAGACCTGCACCCCGCGCACGTCCCCCATCTCCGCCATTCCGCTCCGATGCGCTTACCTCGAGGGAGTATGGGCTTCCCGCTAGCTCGGAACTCAGCGAGGACCAGCCCCAGGCCTGGGAATTAAACACTCATCTCGGGCATGAGCGCTTTGCTTCTGCCAATGATACTGTCAAGGTCACGGGCCTGAAGCGAGCGGCAGGGGCTGGGGTGTCCAGCCGCGCAGGAGCCTCCCCGCAGGAACTGCGCCCTGAGCGCGCAGCTCCAGGCGGTGGGACTAGTGGCCTCCTCCCGGGTTCGCAGGCGCCAGCCTTGCAGCTCCGCCTCAACACCTCCGGAGTTCTCAGGCCCATCTAAGCCCCGGAAGCTGGCGTCAGGTGTCCAACCCCTGAGCTCGGCGCTAGACACCCCCGATGCGTGCGAGGAGTGCGCCTCTCGGGCTCCGTCACCAGGCAACGGAGGCTGGAGAGTGGGGAGGAGCCCGGGCCCCGCGCAGAGCCCGGAGGACTCCCGGGCAGCGCCGCCTCGCATCCCGGTTCTCGGGCCTCCCTGGCTGGGGCGGGGCCGGAACAGCTGAAGTTGCAGGGGCTGACCCCGTAAAGCCGGGCAGGGCGCGGCCGCGACTCACCTGTCCCTTGTGGAGCGCCCCGGACTCTGCCCCTGCACTCCCTCGGAGCAGCTGCGGTCCCCGACGGGTGGCGGGCGCACAGCCCTTCCTCCGGCAGCCCGAGTCCAGCGGCAACGGGCACCGGCCGGGGCAGAGGGGACACGGAGCCGCGCGCCACCGACTCTGCTGGCTTCTCGCTCCCTCCCTCGCCGCCAGTCCCGGCCCAGCTCCCGCCCGTGGCGCGCTCAGCCCTCTGGGGAGCGGCCGGGGGACTCGGGGCCCGCGGCAGAGGGAGCCCGTGGGGCTGCGGAAGCCAGGACCGAGTGCCGCCCTCCCTGCGCTCCGGTCACGCCGGCTCTGCAGAGCGGAACGAGCTGGGCGGAGCGCGGCGTGCTCGCTGTTCCCTCGCTATCCGAAAGGCCACCCTGGCGGCGGGGTGCCGTGACGCAGGCTTGACTCACGCGCGGGCCCGCGTCAATGTAAGGCTTTGGGGCCGCGAGCGAGCGAGGCTCTGATGGCCGACGCAGGAGGAGGGGTGGGCAGAAGGAGGGGCAGGGGCTGCCCTGGCAGCAGCCTCTTGAGGCCCCTCACGGAGGGGTCCAGACCCTGGAGAGGAGTCGCTGGGGCTTCTGCCCTCAGAGCAGAACGGGACCCCCATGGCCAAGGCCCTCCCGAGTCCTGGGCCTCCTTTCTTCATCTTTCAGGCCCCTCTCTTTCGTCCCCTGCATGAACTCAGCCCACCCAAAGCGGGCTTTCTCCCTGCCCTAGCAGTCTGCACCTCCATGTCTTTGTTCCCTCTCTACTCCGCACTTGGAATGTCTTCTCTGCCCCCACGGTCCTCCCATCCCATCTCCCAGGAGGATCATTCCCTGTGCGGCTGAGCTCCTAATGCATCGCTCATCTCTTGAGCTCCTACCTAGGCATGGGCTGCAGGGGCTGAGATAACAGAAATGGTGGCAGGGGCCTCTGGGAGAGGTTTGCCCAGACAGCCACAGTACGAGGCAGGAGGACTAAAGACCCTGGAACCATGGTCGGCAAACTGCGACTCGCGAGCCACATGTGGCTCTTTGGCCCCTTGAGTGTGGCTCTTCCACAAAATACCACGGCCTGGGCGAGTCTATTTGGAAGAAGTGGCGTTAGAAGAAGTTTAAGTTTAAAAATTTGGCTCTCAAAAGAAATTTCAATCGTTGTCCTGTTGATATTTGGCTCTGTTGACTAATGAGTTTGCCGACCACTGATCTAGAAGATAAGGAAAGTGGGGGACAGTGAAGGGAGATGGAGCTCTGGGCTGACCTTATGGAGGAGGTGAGGCAGGATCCTGGCCTCAGAGGTGGGAGGGGAGAAGGGTGACCCTTGTGGGGGGGACAGCATGACAAGAGAAGATACAAGAGAGTGGAGGTATGCGGGGGGGGGGGGGGCAGGCAGGGGGGTGAATGCCTGAGCTGGAGCAGGAGTGGGTGAAGGTAGGCAGGCAGGAGCCATGCTCCAGAGCCTTGGAGGGCTGTTTGCAGAGAGTCTGGAATGAATTACCTCTGCTCTAGAGCAGCGGTCGCCAACAGGTGGTCCGTGAGGTGCGTAAGGTTGGTGACCGCTGCTCTAGAGGACGTTAAGGGGACCTTGGCATTAGACACAGGTGTTTGGGAAGGATGGGAGGTGGCAGCTGTCTCAGTGGTTCCTACTGAAAGGCAACAGGACTGTGGTCATGAGCTCCGGAGGCTCTGAGATTCTACCCCTGCCGTCTAACAAGTGAGCCTGACAGTTTTGTGGATGCTGGCAGGAGACATGAGACTCCTGGGCCAGAGACAAAGGATCTTATTCCTCAAGGCTCAGCAGGAAGCTTGAGCTTCAGTCAAATCAGCTTACCTTCACCCTGAGTCCATAGGAGGGACGTGGGGCTGTGCTCAGGTCATACTGCACCGGCTGGGGAACCCCAGCTTAGGGAAGCCCAATCTTTTATAGTGGGCTGCCAGCAAACCTGCCCGACCTTGGCCCCAGAAGTTGTTATACTTAGTATCGTATTATCCCGGACAGCAAACAAACCTGTCCTCCGCTGGGAGACACTATCTCCAACCTCCAAAGCTGTGTGCTATGCAAACACCCTCAAAAGGATAGCCGGGAACAAAGAGCCCCCAATGCTCCCCTTTTAGCAGCACCAAGATGAGTGGATCCTTCTCAAGCTCACAGTTGCGCCCCATCTTTAGCAGGTCCTTCAAGGCCCTCCGCATCCCCAGCTCATTTCACACCCCTCTCCCACGGCCTATCCTGCAGCCCACTCCCTGCCCCAACCTTCTCTCAGCTCCCACTCGCCCACTCCTTCCTGACTCAGCCCTCAGCGCTGGTGCCCTCTCTGCCAAGAAGCCGCTAGGTCCCCTCTTTTCCTCTCCCCTCACTCCCTGCCCACTCACCACAGAGTTCATCTCGGACCCCAACTCTTCATGCCTCTGCTGACCATGGAGAAGAATTTGGTCAGCCTCCCCGCTGGACATGGCTTCTCCTTCGTAGCCTCGTCACAATGGAGTTAAGTGCTTAATGGTGAGACCGGCTGCTGAGTGATGGTCACCTTGGCTGCTGTGGACATTCCACAGGGCAGAGACACAGAATGGACTCTCCATACAGATTTGCTGAAAGAATACAGAAAGTGTGGTTAGAAATACGGGTATCGCCTGGCCGGTGTGGCTCAGTGGTTGAGTGTTGACCTATGAACCAGGAGATCACGGTTCAGTTCCCAGTTAGGGCACATGCTCAGGTTTCGGGGCTCGAAGCCCGGTGGGGAACATACAGAAGGCAGCCAATCAATGATTCTCTTTCATCATTGATGTTTCTCTCTCTCTCTCCCTCTCCGTTTCTCTCTGAAATAAATAAAAATATGTTTTTAAAAACAAGAAATAACACATTGCAGAAGTAGCTGCAGTTTGAGCTACACGTGTGAAAGTACAGGGTTGCGTTAACAAGTCCTCCCGCTTCCTGTCTGGAGCGAGAGGACAGACGCTGCAGAGGAATAAAGAGCAAGCAGGAAGGAGCAGGTGAGGGAACTCCCGGGTCCCTGACCTCGCAGGCCTGGAGGGAAGCTGTGGACTTGGGCCAAGTGGGAGAGAAGGCTGGAAGGTGAGTTGAATTCTCTGCTGTGGAGGCCTGGCCTGTCAGCCTGGAGCCGCCACTTCTGTTGGGAGGATATAAGGGAGCCGCACCAACGCAGGCCAGCCCTAGTCTGTCCCTTTACGGGGACTCGGGGGTTAGAAAGCTGCCCCGGTGACTGAATCCAGAGTCCTTACTGAGCAGGGTGGGGTGGCCCAGCTGGGCACACCCCTGCGTGAGCACCCAGAACACAAATCACAGGAGTGATGCCAGGGATCCTCCGCTTCGCCAAAGGACTGGCCTGGTCTCTCTCTGAGACGGCGTGATGTACAGTCAGATAAACACAGGTTCTGATCCAGCACTCCCTTACCAGGTGACCTCTGACCAACTACTTCATATCTCTGACCTTCAGATTCTTTATCTGGGAACTGGAAATAATAATCCGTTCTCTAACCTCATGGGGTCGTTGTAAGGATTAAATGAAATAAGACCCTGTGTAAACTCAAGGCCGTATTATGACTGTTGCTATTACCAGTAACTCATAAGATGGCCCAGGCATTACTCTAAATATCCTACACTTAGGAACTCACTGAATTATGAAATAGCCACTTACCCCAGGGTGGGCTGTGTGTGTGTGTGTGTGTGTGTGTATACATTCTCCTCTTAAAGGCTGAAAGCTTCATTTTAAAAAATTCAAGCCCGGGCGGCAAGGCTCAGTGGTTGAGTGTTGACCTACGAACCAGGAGGTCACAGTTCAATTCCCGGTCAGGGTACAGGCCCAGGTTGCGGGCTCAATCCCAGTAGGAGGATGTCCAGGAGGTAGCCAATCAATAAACCTCATCATGGATATTTCTATTTTTCTCTCCCTTCCTCTCTGAAATCAATAAAAATACATTTAAAAAAAATAATTCACAACTAAAAAAAACACATAAAAAAGGATTCAGGAATGTGATGTATGCAAAATTAACATGTAAAATATCATAACCTTCCAATATACCAACCAGTGAGGAAATATAAGAAATCCTTTAGTTACAAGAGCAAGAACCAGAAAAGAACACTTGGAATAAACTTTAAAAGATGTGTAGTATATCTTACATGAAGAAAGCATCTGAATGCTACTGAGAGTTCGTAAAGGGCATTTGGATGTAAGAAAAGAAATGATATTCTTAGATTGGGAGAGAAAACATATAAATTAATTTATAGTTTTAAAAGGACTTGAAAATAACAAAAGGGTTACTTTTTTCTTTGTAATCAGACAAGCTGCTTCTAAGATTCATTAGGAAAAAGAAACAAGCAATTAGCCAGGAAATTAGCAGGGGAAGTAATGGGTGTGATGGGAATTCGCCCACCAGTCGGTAAGGCACATTGGGAAGCTACAAGTTTAGGTTAGTGCGGTCCTAGTCCTGAGAAATACGAAGCAGAACCCTGAGTCCACAAGTGAACCCAGATCCAGTCATTTAGAAGATCACAGGATTACATTTCATCTGTAAAATGGGGTAACAGCAGTTTCTACAGCACTGGATGTGGTGAGTGTTAAATGAGATGACATACACCAGTGAGTGCTCAATAAACAAGTTACTTGCTTTTCTGGAACATCCGTCCCTTCCAAGGCTTGCTCTATCTACAATGTCTTCTTCCTCCATTGAGCAGCTTCCTCCCAACACAGGAGGAAGAAGTGGCTGAGGCTTTGGGTAATCACAGTAACCTCTAATATTTACTGAGCGCTGCAGGGGCATTTCTCTTGGTGGTACTTGGGGGAGTGGTGCAGGAGGGTGTCCTCAATTGCCCACTGCCCAGCATCCTGGGCCCCCAAACTCCCAACCAGGAAGAAGGCTTTGTTTGTAAACAGAAGGGGGTCTGCTGTAGTAGTGGGGGCAGCAGCTGGGACTGGTGTGGGGAAGGGAATGTGCTGGGACACAGAGGAAGGGCGGGGACTGGGCACCCCCACTCCGGGCTTGGGAAGGGAGAATCAGATGTAAGACCTGCCTCTCCCCAGGGCCAGCACAGAGCTTTCTGTACCTGAGTCAAATATAGACCCATTTCCATAAAAGCACCAGCCTGCTTCTATAAATACCTCAGCCAATTTTCTGGGGTTCTCATGTGACTTTGATGCTTACCTCGCCTGCGGGGACCCGTTGCCATGGCGACCAGGCCACGTGACCAGCCACTCTTCATTCAGGCAAGTTGCCGCATCCTGGATTGGGGGTGGGGAGGTGAAGGGGGGCTGGAGGGAGGGCCAAGCACAGGGAGAATAGATGAGCAATGACTAAAGATCGTGTCCAGTCTTGAGGGAACATGGCAGGATTCTGGCTTTACTGCAAGGGTGCTCGCACAGAATTACTGATCCCCAAGCTGCGTGTCAGGGAGGGACATTTTATTTGTGCAGCTATAGACACTTGGTCTTTGCGTCAGTGGAGCAAAGGTTCAGGGCTGGAAGGCAGCTTAACAATCCTCCAGGCCACTATTGTTATCCAATGAAGGAAGTCAGGCCCAGCAAGGTGGAGTGACTTGTCCAAGGTCACACAGCAAGCTGGTTACAAAACTGTGTGTGTGTGTCATTAACAAGCTCCTCTCCACCTAACTGAGCCTCAGCTCTGGGCTGAGGGTGACACGGGGGAGTGGAACTTTAGATACCTTTGCTCCCAGGTTACCCCACCTGGCTGGACTCACACGGCCTACTAGACAGGTGCAAACAGCCCATTTAGTATGTACCAGGACTCAGCCCTTCCCCCATCTCCCTGGCGAATGAGGAAAGAGGGTAATAAATCTTGAGAAGTCCCATAGTGCTGGGCAAAGGCAGCTGTCATCCCCGGTAACCTTTGGGAATCTTTCTGATCAGAACATCCCAGATGTGCCCCCATCTAGCCAAACCCTTCAAACATCACTCATTCTCTGTCCTTCCTTGCTTGGTGCTGGGGATGAGATGGAAAGGCAGGAAAAGCCCCTTCCTGCCCTCACACCACTGCCCTGCTTAGGTGCACATGGATAAGCAAATAGAAGAGAATCTTGTTAACCAACAGCTGTGCTCCCGGGATGTTCGGGGCTGGACATAAGGTGGGTCACGGAAGTCGGGAAGGCTTCCGGAGGAGGTGGAAAGGCAGACGATGGGAAGCATTCTCAGAGGTACCTGGTGGTGGCACAGGACCTGGGTATTCAGGCAGGGACAGTGCTCTGAGGTTGGCCAAGTCCTGGGGTAGGAGGCTGCTGACCTCGGGCTGATTCAGGTGATCCAATCACATGGGCTCGAGCAGCCAGCCGTGAAGGGTCCAGGAGGAGAAGGATTCAGACTGACAAAGAAACTCTTTAAGAAGAGAAAGAAGAGAAAGAAGAAGAAAAAGGTAAAGATAAAAATTATGAACAACAAATACATATCTATCAACGAGTGAATCTAAAAATCAAGTGAATAAAAAATCTGATGAACAGAATCAACTGGTGAATATAATAGAATCAGGGGTATAGAAAGGGAGTGGACTGACAATTCTCGGGGGGAAAGGG
Organism: Eptesicus fuscus; assembly: GCF_027574615.1. NCBI lineage: Eukaryota > Metazoa > Chordata > Mammalia > Chiroptera > Vespertilionidae > Eptesicus > Eptesicus fuscus. Next base: position 6,372,014 of record NC_072494.1, on the reverse strand, counting down.
GTGTGGGGGGTGCGGGAAGAGACTGGACAAAAATCGTACACCTATGAATGAGGACAGTGGGGGGGGGGGTAAGGGCAGAGGGTGGGGTGGGAACCGGGTGGAGGGGAGCTATGGGGGGAAAAAAGAGGAACAACTGCAATAATCTGAACAATAAAGATTTAATAATCCTATCTAATAAAAGGGTAATATGCAAATTAACCATCACTCCACGACAAAAATGGCGGCGCCCAGTCCTCTTAGCCCCGAGCCCCAGTGGAGTCCCTAAGTCTGCCCAGCAGTGGCAGTCCAGGGTGTCTAGCTGGGAGGCGCCCACCCCACACACAGCAATTCCTGCCCAGTGGCGGCAGTCCGGGGTGTCCGGCTGGTCGCCTCTGAGCCATGCGTGATCGGGGGTGAAGGGGGCCTCGGGGCTTTTGGCCGGTGTGTCAGGCCGGCAGCGACCCGCCCCCCCCGAGCCGTGCGCGATCCGGGGTAAAGCAGGCCACGAGGCTTTTGGCTGGTGTGTCAGGCTGGCAGCGCCCCGCCCCTAAGCCGAGTGCGATCTGGGGCGAAGCGGGCTGTGGGGCTTGGGGCTGGGGGGCTTGGGGCTGGGGTGTCAGGCCAGCAGCGCAGTGCACCCCCAATGTGCGATCTTCAGGCCAGGGAAGGCACCCACCAGGCTATCCGCAGCCTGGCTGAGATGGGGTGTCATCTGGGTGGGCTGAGGCGGCAGCCTTAGGCTGGGTCTCAGCCTGGCCAGGGCCAGAACCCCTCCAGCGGTGGCAGCCTGGGGTCTCAACCATTGAGTCACACCAGCCAGGTAGATATGGAGGAATCTTAAATGTTTCTTTTTTTATAATATATATTTTATTGATTTTTTACAGAGAGGAAGGGAAAGGGATAGAGAGCTAGAAACAACTAAGAAAGAAACATCGATCAACTGCCTCCTGCAAACTCCCGACTGGGTATGTGCCCCCAACCAAGGTACATGCCCTTGACCAGAATCGAACCTAGGACCCATGAATCTGCAGGCCAATGCTCCATCCACTGAGCCAAACCAGTTAGGACTGTCCAATAGGCTAAAGAAAAAACCCTATCTAATAAAGAGGGAATATGCAAGGGAGGGCATTTGGGGGTGACCGGGGTGTCAGGGGAGGGCAGTTAGGCATCGATCGGGCTGGCAGGGGAGTGGTTAGGGGGTGATCAGGCTGGCAGGCAGAGCGGTTAGGAGCAATCAGGAAGGCAAGCAGGCGAGTAGTTGGGAACCAGCAGTCCTAGATTGTGAAAGGGATGTCTGACTGCCTGTTTAGGCCCGATCCCATAAACAGGCAGTCAGACATCCCCCAAGGGGTCCCAGATTGGAGAGGGTGCAGGTTGGGCTGAAAGACACCCCTCCCCCGGCCCTGTGCACGAATTTCGTGCACTGGGCCTCTAGTAAGTAAATAAAGCAACACTGGAGAAGGAGACAGAGTAACAGCAGACATCAGCTGTGGACTCTGTCACCACCGGGCCTTGGGAAAGATGTCCCCACGGAGATTAAGCCCCAGTGGAGGCTGGTAGCAGCCGGAGTGGCCAAGGGCCAGGCTTGGTCCCCTGGTTTGTCACCTACGCCATCGCCACGGAGCTGAGGACACAGCCCCCCGGCCCCTGCCCACTGAGTGTTAGGCAGCCGGACAGTGGACTGTCCCCAAACTCAGAGGTGAGAGCGGTTAGTCTGATGGGGGAGGTGTGCCACCCCAGGTGCAGGCCCAGCCCGCTGGGCAGCATGTGTGTTTACCAATGACCTCCCGCTGCTCCCGGAGTCAGAGACAGTGCCCAATCGGCTTCCATCACCCGCCCCGGCTCACAGCAGGTGGAGAACGCAAGCACAGACTCATGCGTGGCTGGCTGGCGGAAATGTGAGACCGTGATGTCAAAGTGTCCGGCACACAGAAAGTGATCTTAAAATCAGTCACCTGTCCCAGCGGGTAGATGAATGAATGGGTGCGCTTCCCCATGGGGGTTCCCAGCTTCCATGCTCACTCGCCCCAGAATTCCCCTGGGCCTTCCCACCTGGCACCTCCCTGTGCACCAGCCAGTCTGCCTAGAAGTGTCTCCCACTTGGCTTCACTCATCAGAAGCCTTTCTGTCCTTCAAAGCCCCATGTCAGTGCCTCTGTCTCCTGGTGTCTTGCCTGATCCCCTCCAGCCCACAGGATGTCCTGGGGGGACTCTGCCAGCACTTATTGCTGGCCCTGGTGCCATCCTTCAGCACAGAGCTCACCCTGCCTTTAATAGCAGCGATAGTAAGAATTCTCGCTTGGAACACCAATTACTGCACTAAGAACCTAACATGCATGAGGCTCAGAGAGGGTGAGTAACTTGCCTGTGGTCACACAGCTAAAAGGTAGTGAGGGTGGGATTACCCAAGTCCACCTGGTTCCACTGCTTCTGTGTCCTCACTGTTAACGACACTCTTACTTGACCACCTTCACTCTTTCCAGTCTATATATAGAAAAGGCTAAGTGACTAGCCGACCAGCCGACCGGCTGGTAGATATGATGCACACTGACCACAGAGGGCAGACTCTCAATGCAGGAGCTGCCGAGCGACAGCAACTTTGCAGAGTGCCCTCTCCCACTCCGGGACCCCTCAGGGGATTTCAGAGAGCCGGTTTTGGCCTGATCACTGCAGGCCAGGCCGAGGGACCCACCTGCCAGAGGGAGGGACCCCGCTCACTCCACAGATGCCTTTTGAGCCACGGTGCTGCCCCAGTGTGGCCGGCTGGGGAGGGACTGTGGGAGGTTGGCTCCAGGGCGTGTCTGGCCTTTCTCGCCCAGTCCCACCCCGGCGGCTACCTTCTAATTAATTTCCTTTCAATGTGCACAAATCTGTGCACCAGGCCACTCGTGAGTTTATAAGCCAGTGTGGGGTGGGTGGCAGACAAAACACGGATCCTGGAGTCAGCTAGGATGGGCTCAAAGCTCACCTTTGCAACTGACCAGTTGAATGGGTGACCTTATACAAGTCCTTAACCTCTGCAAATCTAGAGTTGAGAGCCATTCAGTTGGATGTTACATACAGTGATGGGCCAATCTTACAACAACCAACATTGCCACCCACATACCCCCACGGGGCGGGTTGCTAATCAAAGTGCTGCTGGATGGGACTGGAGTGCAGACCCGCACCTGCACCCTTCTAACGGCTCCTGCGCGTCCTTTCCTTGTCTTCCTGACAACACTACAAAGCAGGCACGTTGAGTACCCCCAATGCACAAACCAAAGCTTCCAGAATTAAGAAACTAGCCCAGCCGGTGTGGCTCAGAGGTTGAGCATTGACCTGTGAACCAGGAGGTCATGGTTCAATTCCTGGTCAGGGCGCATGTCTGGGTTGCCAGCTCAATCCCCAATGTGGAGAGTGCAGAAGGCAATCCATCCATGATTCTCTCTCACCATTGATGTTTCTATCTCTCCTTCTCCCTTCCTCTCTGAAATCAATAAAAAATATATTAAAAATAAATAAATTTGACCCAGATCCAGCCGATCATGATTCCATGTGGCCTCTCCACAAGGTAAGTGATGGCGGATTCCTCTTTTACTTCTCTTCAGGGACAGTTCAAGCAGGAATCACAGACCCCACTGCACGGGTGGGGAAGTGAAAGCCCGAGGGCGTTACGTGACTTGCCCAAGATCTCAAGCCAGCTGGTGGGAGAGTCAGGTCTGAACCCAGGGCTCCTACACCCCGCACTGTCCTTTCTCCCTCGCTCCCTGCTGCTCCTGCTGAGATTCTCAAGGTGGAGACACCGAGACTCTGGGACCTGGGCCAGCAAGTTGGCCAGAGGCCTCGGCCTGGGCCCAGGAAGCCTCCAACCATGGAGGAATTTGCTTTGAAGACAAAGGATGACTGACTCCTGGCAAGGAGCGTCCTTCTTATTTCTGCTCCAGAAATGGGAAGCTGCCACGACTCGGTGATAAATCTTTTTGCTAACGATGATGCATCCGCTGGGCTGGTTATGTGCAGTCTCTGGATGTGCTACAAGTCAATTACTGGGACCAGGCTCTCAGCACTGAGCAGAGATGTTTTCATCGAGTGGCTGTACCGGAGCCAGAACTTCCCGGGGATCCAGCTGGGAAGCGAGTCCACTTCGAGTTTGGGGCGGGTGACTGCACAGAGGTGAGAGGATGCCCAGGAGCCCCATGGGAAGGTGTCCTCCGGTCCCATCGTGATGGCTACCACGCCTGGAGCCATCACAGGCCACTGGGCCAGGCAGGATTAGTCTGCCCATTTTAGAATCACCAGTCTAATGCGCCCTCACTCTCAGCTGCCTGGGTTTGGGGAAATGAATTCCCATTCCAGGCCAAACCCTGAGTCTCAGAAGCACTTCCCCTGTACCCTGGGGAGCTCCTTATCTGAACCCTGAACACTTACAGTCTTCACTCTCTCCCCCCCCCCCCCCCCCCACACACACCCCAAAAACCTCTCTGGCATCACAGCTTGCTGAGGCTGACCCCTGGAACGGCTCTGGGCCAGCGATCCGGCCTTCCCTCACCCCCCACACCCTCAGTGAAGCACACACGAGTCCTCCGAGGCCAGACATTTCAAACCTAATACCTTTGTTGCTCCAAGAGTGTCTTCCTGTGGTGTTCAATGTTTCAGAACCGAAGTTTGAGGTCCCAGCAAGGACCCTGGCCTGGACTTCACATACTGCTGTGTGACTCTGGGAAGGTCTTTAACCTCTCTGGGCCTCAATTTCCTCGTCTGAAAATGTGGCCAACGGTTCTTTCTAGGTCCAAAATGCTAAGATTCATCCTCTGGGTTTCCAAGAAGGCAGTTGGAGACGGCTGGCATAAGATGAGGGGGCTGGGGTGGGAAGAAGTAGGGAGGGAAGAAATTAAACAGAGGGCAGGGGTCTGAATCACAGAGAACTTGAATGTCATGCTTAAAAGCTTAGGTTTTATTTTAAAACTAACGGAGAACCAGGGAAACATTTTAAGCCTGGGATCAGAGTTGCCAGATTTAGCAAATAAAAAATGCCAGACATCTAGCCAGATTTGAACTGGGCATCCTGTATTTTATTTGGAAACGTGCATGGTACCAATAGAGAAAGCCTTCTGGCCAGAGTGGGAAATGTATTGGAGGAGATAAAACGGGGAGCAGAGAGGCCATTTAGGGGGTTGTTATCATATGCCAGGCAACAGGCCCAGAGTTAATACTCGCTGAGTGCTTGCCTTTAGCCAGGCACTATGCTAAGTATTTTGTGTGTCTGAATTCATTTAATTCTCATAACAAGGTGAAGACTCAAGTATCATGCCCATTTTATGGGTGACGAGACTGCAGCACAGAGAGGTTAAGTAACCTGCCCAGATCACACAGCTAGTTGGAGGCAGAACTGGGGTGGAAGTCCCAAGCCCACATGCTTAACCACGGAGATACTGCCACCCCTAGGGGCCATGAGAACCTGACCCCAGGCCATGCAGTGGGGACTGGGTGACAGAAGCGGTTTTGAAGCCCCAGCCCCTGGAGGGGGTTGGGGGGGATACTGTGACCAGCAGAGAAAAGAGAAGGGAGGCTCAGGAATGTGGATGTATTCAGATCACATGTTCAGATCACTTGGTATGTTTCAAGCAGGAAGAGGGGTGGGTAAGAAAAAGAACCATTGCTGTACACCTGCCAGACCCCAGGCAGGGGTGCAGTGACCATCAGGTATGGAGGAGGCACAATCAACGTGGGGTGCGGGAGAGGCGTGAAGGAGGACCCAGGGTTCTGGTTTGGGAGGGCTGAGGTAACGGTAACCGGAGACAGCATTTGCGATGATGAGCATGAGGGTCTGGGCCCCAAGTGGGGGTGGGGGGTTGGAGAGAAGATGAGCTCAGTACAGGACATGCTAAATTTATAGGGTCCAAGACCATGAGGCCATCGAGGCCCAGAGAGGTTAAGTGACTACCCTGAAGTCACACAGAGGATAGATGTTAGGGCAGAAACTGGAACTCTATCTGGGATGCCCGGCATAGACAGAGCCCCAATCTAGGTTAGAAAATGGGAGAATGGAGAACACAGGTCGTGGTCAGTATTTGGGGGCCACTGTGGGATGCAGGCTCAGGTGCGCCTGTGCACTCAACTCTGAGAGCAAATCTTACCCCTTCAGCTGACACTCGCAGCGAAAGCCGGGGGGCCGGGCAGGGCTGAGTTTCAGGCTCTGTGAGCCAAGGACAGTCTTTCTGCAACAGTTTCTCCCCATCTGGAAAAAGGGAACAATATCCACAGCAACGTTGTTATAGGCTTAAAGGGGGGAATAAACAGGAAGGCAATGCCCCTGTGCGAATGCAGTTTGTGACTGTGCTATTGCTCCGTTCTCCTGCCTCTGCCACCACTCGGTAATCTCTGCAGCCCTCCGTCCCCTCCATCTTCTCTCCCCAACTCCACCTGCCCACGTCCTCATCCTCTCCCTCTTTGCAGGCGCTGGACAGAGCCTGGTCCAGAAGTGTCTGCAGAGCAGCAGCCTAGAGCCAGCCTGTGGCCTCTGTTCCACCTGCCGGGCTCCTCCCACCCCCACCCCCACCCCCACGCACACAGGACAGCCACCACCTAGGATGGGCTGGCCTGCCTCCTCTCCAGGTGACCACCCATGGGGTCCCCTCCCTCCCTATCCCCCTCCGCCCCCCCGCAGGGAGCCCCGCCCGCTGTTGCCCCGGGAACCACCAGAGGTGGCAGCAGGGATGACAGGAGAGGCCCAAGGGGACGGGAGGCTCGGCCCTGATGGCCTGGAAATGTACAAAGCTGATCCCTGGGGGCCAAGGGAGAGTGTGACGTCAAACTGAGACTGAAAATACTGTCTGGAAAGTCACGCGGCACCAGGCTCCGTGAAAAACGAGCCGCTCTCTGCCAGAGGCTTGGAGAGTGGGGAAGAGACATAAACCGGCTCCGCCTGGGAGTCTCCGGCCATCCGAGCTGCCCCTGCGAGCCCCTGGAGTGCCTGCTGAGAGGTCTCAGGGCCACCCACCCATTCATGGGCCCGGGCACCTGCACCTCCCCCACTCCAGAGAGCAGCCAGCACCCTGAGGCCTGAGGGGCCCAGGAGTCCTAGGGGGTGGTCCCACGCCCCCCCCCCTCACCCCTGGGGCACATGGTTCTCAGAGACCAGACTTCCGGCCACTCTCAGACCTCCAAGTGTCCCCCTGGGACTGGTGTGAAAGGGGCAGAGGACCCCAGGCTGTGAGGGCAGCCAGGGGGTTAGGGCTTTCTGACAGCCTGCAGGGCCAGGAATGTCCAAGGCAGATGGCCCCGCCCCCATTCCTGCCCTTACCGCCCCCCACCCCCCATCTTCCCCCTCCCCCACTTCTGGGCTCTCCATAAACTCCCAAGAAGGGAAAGTGCCCTCAAAGTGACTGTAGCAATAAAGATGAGAGAATTTAAGCTGTTTTTAAAAATGAAAATGTGATTCTTACCCTCTACACACTTTCACATCACTGTGTAGTTTCTGAATGGCCCCCATCCCCCCTTTGTAACCCCTAACTCCAAGCTGTCCACTGTCTGAATCCCCCACGTCCCTCCCCACCCCCAGCACCGTGACCTCGTGACCTCGCCACCAGAAACCGCTGCTCTCTCCTCCGAGCTTCTCCAAGGCGGCCTCCCACACGCCCCGAGGGCGTCACCACTGCCTGCCTCCCACGCAGGCTCTGCCAGGCAGAGGCGCCTGGGCCCCACTCAGCCCGAGGGAGGGCTTGGCTCCTGTTCATGGCATCCCACTGAACAAGTTCCTGGGGACCTCCACGGTGCCTGCTGGTGCCGAGAGCACCCCTCTTCCTACCAGAGCAGCAGCTGGGAGCCCGGGAGCCGAGGACTGCTCAGGACCCCCGGGTCCAGCGGGAGAGCCAGCTCCAGCACAGCTTCCTGAGGCCCAGCGTTAGCCCACCCCCTGGCCTACACCCCACCATGGACTTGAGCTCCCGGGGCGAGGGAGGATCTGATTGCCCTGGCCCAGGGGAGGCACCTGACACACAGCTGCTGGAGCTCTCTCTGGTACCCCAACTCTGTCACCAAAGCCCCCCCACAGAGCCCCTGTTCTAGTGTGTGTGTGTGTGTGTGTGTGTGTGTGTGTGTGGGGGGGGCGAAGTGGACTTGGACTTGGTCAGGGAAAGGAAGCGGGCGGGAGCTGGGGAGCCCGGAGGATGAGGCCCCATCATTCAAGGGGAAGCAGCAGCAGTGGCCGAGCTTGTCAGGAGAGGAGGGACCAGCGGGCGTCTCCCAGGGCTCCCCCTGCCCGCTCTGATGGACAGTGGCTTTGATCCTGGGGTCTCTGGCTCATAAATAACGCCCAGGCTCGGTGCCCTGGGACTCCTCCAAGGCGGCTGGCTGACAAGCCGGCTCAGCGGGCTCAGCGGGCAGACCTGGCCCTCTGCAGCGGCCGTGACAGTTTAACGGCGGCAGCAGACAGTAGTCACTGCAGATTTATCACCTTCCGCGAGGGCAGAGGGAGCTGCTGAAGGCTGCCGGGGAGCCCCTAAATCACCGGGACAGAGAGGCTGCTGCCGGGGGCGCAGGGCGCTAGGCAGGAGCCATCCTGGGCCGGGGCTTCCTGCAGGCTCCGGTTACAGTCCTTCCCAGAGAAGGGTTACAGCCGGGAGCCGGGCAGCTCCCGGGAGGAGCCGGACTGCAGGAGCTGAGCCAGAGAATGAGGGTGCCGAGCCAGCTGGCCGGCCTGGGCAGAGCCCCGACAGGAGGTGATGGGGACCCAGCACTGTGAGAGGCAGCTGGCTGCCACCCTGACCCCGCCTGGCCGTCTACCTTCCCGGCAGCATGGCCACCTGTGAGCAAGGCCGCTGCGGCACCGCTGTGCGTGGAGGGCGGGCCCTCCTGGGGTGCGGGCGGTTCCGAGGTTGTGTCAGCAGGAATGCCTGTGTGCGGTGAGGCCATTTCCCATCGTACCCGAGCCCGGGGCTGGAAGAGGCACTGAAGGATCAACATCGCACCTGTGGCAGGCGGGGAGAGGTGGGGAGAGGTGGGGACATACCCAAAGGGAGTGGATCTGGGTCCCTCCTGTCCACGCAGTGAGTCTGGGTAAAAGCAAGAGAAAAGGACCCAGAGAAACAGGACAAGAGCTGGTGGGGTGTCATCCAAGGACAGCTACTGCTGAAGGGATGGGAGGGAAGGGAGGGCGCAGGGTGGGAGGAACGGGACAGGAACAGAGAGAGACAGAGCTGAAAGGAAGCGCCCAGATGTCCACCGCGCAGCCAACTCGGCCCCAAACGTGGCCAGAGAGAACGGGAGGGACAGGGTAGAGAAGGGGTACAGGAAGCAAAGCAGAAAAGAAGGAAGAGGAGAAGGTGACCCTAGAGGGGAGGAGGGGACCAGGCAGCGGCGGGAACACCATCTGTGCCAGGCGGGTTCTGCAGCTGTTCCAGCCTCAGCCGCGTCCCTGAGCAGCAGCTGGTGGCGTAGGACCCTCCCGCAGGGCAGCCAGCCCTCTGGTCACCGCCCTGCCACAGGCTGGCAGCCACCCAGGCCCAGCTCAGGGCACAGGTAGAGACCAGGCTGGGACAGGGACCGGGAAGGCCAGCACGCCACCTTGGAGAGTTCACACAGAGACGGGAGGGATCTCTGTCCTCAGACAGACGTGGGCTGACTCCACATGCATGCACCCCTGCAAAGCCCAACGCCACCCATGTGTCCCTTCCCTGCCCCTCCATCTCCCATCGACACCCGGTCCTGACGGCATGAGGCATCACTTGCACACAGGGGTCTGGCCGGCCCTCGGGGTCCTGGGCTCACTCTGCAGCTTCCTTTCTAGCAGACGGGTCGGCTCGGCTCCGGCAGTCTGAACCCCACAAAGCCCGGCCTGGACCAGACGCTGCAAGAAGAGCAGAGCCGAGAGCTCCCTCTGCAAACCAGGTGCCTGTGTCTGCGGCCGCACACCGGGTGTGTCCCTGGGTGTCATGAGGCAGCCAGGAAGTTCAGGGCTGGGGGTGCTGAGCCAAGCCGCAGTCCTCCCGGTGTGGCCGGGGAGCCTCTGAGACTCAGGAAAGGCCCTTTCCCATCCTTCACTGGCTCGAATGCCACCTCCTTGAAGCCTCCCTGGGACCCAGCTGGAGAGACCACTCCCCGTCTGTGTTCCCACAGCTTCTGGACTGACCCAACACTCCAGCTGGCTCATTACCAACGATGTCACTCACGTGTACAAAACATGTGGGACAAACGCTTCCTGCTATGATGGACAGACCGCACTCGGAGGTGGGAGGGACCTATGGCCCTCTCAAGCTCCTGGAACACTGTAAGCCCCTTCCTTGTCCAAAATCTGCAAGAACTGTCATCCTAACGAACAATTCCCAGCCCCATCATGCAGGATCATGGGCCAAAGTGACGTCGCTAGGTAACAACACATCATCACCTGATGTCCAGCGGGGGCTCTGGCCGGACAGTAAGGGCTTTCCCAGCCCCGCCGCTGCATCGCGCAGCCAGGGACGGCAGGGGGCGCACTTCTCTCTAACCGGCTGCTCAGCTGCCTACCTGAGTCCCTGGCACACATTAGGACCACCGCCCATGTTCACTGATGGGAGAATGAAGGACTGAGGAAATAGCACACGAACCAGGACGGAGCTAGGAGAAGCCGACTGCTCTGGGGACAGGAGCACAGACCTGGGAACCTGGGGTGCGGCTGTCCTGAGGTGCCTCCCACATGAGCCCAAGTTTCCTGTGGGGACGTGGGTGTCCCTTCCTGGTAGGAGAGAGGCACTGTGGCCCCCACTCCAAAAGGGAGCAGGGAGCCTTCGGCGGCTTTGCTGGCGCAGGTTTAACTTCCCTTTGAAACAGGTGAGTTGGCCGCAGGGAAGGGTCTCCAGGGCAGGCGGCCACGAGCTGGGGTTCTCCACACAACAGGATTCGAACCTGTGGCTGGGGCATGAGGGATGGCTCTACCTCCAGCCCCCCAATGGAGCCTGACCTCCAAGTTCAGCTGCGAGGGGACAAAGCCTGTCACCCCACAGAGGAAGGTGCAGCACTGAGTGAAACTGTCCTTGGGGGAGGTGACAAGCACGTTCTCATTAAGTGCCAAGCGCGGTGCGTCCTCTCCTGGGCTGGGTTTTGTGGACAGGAGGCGGGGCGGGGGGCTGAAAGGACAGGGTCAGTGGGGGGAGGCAGCCAAGGCACAGACGACAGGACAACTCTCCTTCCTCCTCGTTTGGGACTGGGGTCCTCCTCCCCTGAAGCTCTGGGGACGGCGTGGAGGTGGCTGCTCTCAGCCAGCACTGACACTCCCACTAACTGGAGAGAAAATAAAGGCCACCACCCCACATATGTGGTCCTTCCTGCCAGCTTCTCAGCAAAAGAAATAAAACGGCCCACTTACTTTTTATCGCTCACAGATTTCCTGGGAAATGAGCTATTAGTTCCCTTAATGTAAAGATAACAGGCTCATCCCCCTTGCAAATGGCACAGCCCAGCACCTAGGCTCCCAGAGCCAGCAGGAGGCCTCCTGCAGAGGGCGAGGGCCTGGGAGCAGGGGCCTGGGAGCAGGGGCAGGAGCAGGGGCAGGCGCAGGAGCAGGGGCAGGCTGGGCGCCCGCACCCTGACCTGCAGGTGCTGGCTGCAGCTGCCCAGCACTGAGTCCTTTGTGCCCCGGGAGAGGCCATGTATGTCCTCGGAGACCCTGACTGTCCTCTCCTCTGGGCTGATGGGGACAGGAGATGGTCGTCAGCTGCACAAGGGTGTCTCTCGCTCTGGGTCCAAGGTGAGCGAAGAAAGGAACACTTCTGGGGACCCCACTGGGTCAGCACCTCCGCTACATCAGCAGTTTTCAGTTCAACTTGAGTCTCCCAGGTCAAGTCTTTCACATACAGTCTGACACAGGGACGCTCCGAGGAAGGTGTTATCTCATTTCAGGAAGGAGCGAGCATGGAGAGGACCTGGCGGACGTCCCGGGTGGCGTGATTTTGCCAGGGACCCCCTCCCCTCTCCCCCACTCTCTGGCTCCGCTGATGTGCTGGGCCAGCACCCGCCTCTTCTCTCCCCGCTCCTCCTCTCCCTGCTCTTTCTTTCCCTCCAGCTTGGACTGCACTTGAATGACTGTTGCCAACATCCCTGGACTTTCCAGACCTTGCCGTCCACAGCACCCAGCCCTGACGTCCCCTCCCCACCACCAGAGTCACTCCAACCCGCACCCCTCTCTTCTGGCCCTGGCAACCTGAGACCCCCATGGACACCACAAACTCAGCTGGCCCTCTGTCTCCCCTACCACCATGGTCTCACTCTCGGCAGGTGACGCAAATCCCAGTGCAGAGAAATGAAGCTCTCAACTCAGGAATGCCCTGCCATCTTGCCCTTTTCCTCACCTACCGAGTGCTGCCCAATCCAGCCACACCTCTCACTTCCTGCTCCCCTCTCCCCTACCAAGAGAGCCCCCTTCTTATTTCCGTTCTTCCGCCAAAAGCCCAAGTCCACAGCCTGCTACCTGTGGCTCAGAATTTACACATCAGCTCCTCCGTCCAGTTCCACCCCCGGGGGTCCATTCCTGCCACAGCTGAGGGGCTTCCTCCGTCAGTGAGGGCGGGTCGCTCCTCTGAGTGAGCACCGTGTGCTTTCATCCTCTGCTTCTGGAGTCAGAACCAGCTCCTCAGTCTGGCCTCCGAAGGCATCCTGGCCTGGCCCTGCTTTCCCCGACCTTCACGCCAGCCACACCCACCTGCCACTTCTTCTACTTGCTTGTCCATTTGAACTCTTCCAACTTCCTGCAAAACACTGGTTAAAGACTGCTTCCTCCATGAAGCCTTCCTTGCTTTCCCCAGTCCTGGACGGAAGTAATTCACCTCCCACTGCAACTCCCCTTGAACATCCCTGTGTGGGTGCACCCAGCACGCATCCGTCTCCCTCACTGACTCTAGGAGGCAGGGAGGGGGTGCCATCCGTCTCTGTATCCCCGCCTCCAGCACACAGAGCGTGGCTCACAGAGGCCTCACAGGCAAGTCTGTGAAATAAAGAATAAAATTGAGCCATGCAGGAGGATGCAGGCTGAGGAAGATATAAACCTGCCCGCAGCCTCTCCCTCACCCCCCCCCTTCTCTCCGAGAGATGAAAATCCGAAATTACATTAAAAACAAATCAAAGTGATCCCAGTCTTTACCCAAGGATCTGCCATAGTATTCTTTAAATAGCCAACAACTCCCTATGTACACTGAGACAGGATAGAATGTGCAAATGTGAACACAGGACGCCGGGACTCCGTGATGGCAGAGGGAGCAGAGGGTGAACGAGACTTCCCGCTAGCATCTGGGAGCTCCCAGCCTCTGGAGGGGGACCCTGTGGTGGACACACCGGGGGAGGGACCCTGTGGTGGACACACCGGGGGAGGGACCCTGTGGTGGACACACCGGGGGAGGGACAGGGCTGGGGACGCCAGGAGCAGCGCTAATCCAGGAAGGCTTCCCGGCAGAGGTTTGAGTAATCGCAAGGAGATGAAAGGAAGGTGCCTGGTCTCTCCCCTGCTCCGGGACTTCCGAGGAGGGACAGGAGCCAGAGCCCTGGGCCTGGAGGAAGCTGGGAGCCGGCCTCTGCGCAGGCGCGTCCGCCCAGGACGCTGGCGGCCCCTGGGGAAGGCATGTCCGGCTGGGCTCCTAGAAGCACAACGCAGGCTCCGTCTCCCCAAGGCCCCTGGCCACTGGCAGGCAGGTTCCCCTGTGACTCTGAGGGCCACCGCTGCTGGGTCGCACTTTTCCAAACCAGCCCCCCTGGGCTAGAGTCCCTGTGTCCTAATGGGCCATGAAAGCAAAGGCTTCGGAATTAAGGGTCAGGGAAACTGAAAGAGGTCACCACCCAACCCCTCTTCTGTGCCTGGGGGCACCCACCCGGCCCCCAAACTCATTTTTGGAGCTTGGAAATGTCCCATGGCAAAGGCTGCCCACCACCGCGCCACTCAAGACCCCATTCAGCCTGTGCCGCCTCCCGCAGCTGTGAGCAGGGACCCTGCTCCTCTGAGGCGCGTCCTCGGGCTGCTCTGTGCCCAGTCAGGTCTGGCCCGGACAGGACAGGCAGCTCCTTAGGCAGCCCCTCCCCAGGCTGTCCTCCACGGTGCCTGGCACACAGGAGGTGCCATACAGGTAAATGAGGCCCACTGGTTGGCACTGGCTGTCTCAGCAGATGCACCAAAGTGGGTTTGTGGCTGCTCCAGTGAGGACCCCAAAGCCTGCCCCAGGTCTCGGGGAGCTGAGGCTGGGGTGGACGGCCCGAGCCTGGAGCTGCCGGGCAGCAGATGGCACAGAAGGAGCCAGCCCAGCCCTGCCCTCGCTGACGGTGTGGGGCCCAGCATCTCTCCAGGCCTGGGTCCTGGCACCCACCCCAGGTCCTGCCCTGCACTGCGGTCCTGCAGCCTGCAGCCCGCAGACGGCAGACACTGGCTGGGGCGGCTCGGAAGCCCCGCCCAGAGACCACGTGGGACTCAGACTCACCTTCTGGAAAACCTGGCGGGGCTGCGTCCCGCTGTGACCGCTAGATGTCACTGGTGACCTCCCAGGCCAGCTCCAGCGTCGGAGGCCAACCAGCAGCCTGGGGCTCCTGCCCGCTTGGGGCCTGGGACCCAGGGCTGGGTGGGCCCCGAGCCTCATTCAGAGAGAGCCCCTCCTCCGGCTGAGGCCAGTCATGCCTGCCGGCCTCTCCGCTCATGCTCCGGGCACAGACAGCAGTGCCCACCCTGAGCGGGCGCTGTGCCAGGGGCTGAGGCACGTCCCTGTCGGGGTGGGGGGCACATACACACACAGCGGGCCCCTGAGCCTATGCATACACTTGCCCACGGAGGGGAAGGGACCCCTGCCCCAAGAGGAGGTGGGGCCCGGCCGGCAGCTTCACCAGGAGGGGCCCGGAGTGGGTCGGGGAGGAGCGGTCCCAGTGACGGGCGCGTGGGAGCGTGCGGTGGCCGCGGGACGGGCGGGGGCGGGGCAGGACCAGGCAGGGCCGGTCACCTTCAGAGAAGCGTCTGTTCTGGGGCCAAACTCCTCTGCGCTGAACACGCCACACCCTAAACCCCCGTGCCACCGGCGTCCCCAAGGAGCAGCCCACAACTAGGCACACACACGCATACACGTCATCACGCACGCACCCACGCACGTACGTAATCACGCACGTAATCACGCATGCACACAGACACAGGCACAGAGGTATGAATCACGTAGGTACGCTTGCACATACAAAGTCATGTGTATACACATGCACAGGCACGCACGTACATGCATACACACGTGTACACACACGCGCACACGTGCACACACACTGCCCACCTAAGCAGGGGCCCGCACTCCCTCTGAGCGCTCCCAGGGCCGTCGGGACACAGGAGCCCTGCCCAGCGCGAAGCTACCAGGGGTGCGTCCCTCCGGCCCAGGCTGCCTGGCCCATCATCTCAGAGGGGTGCTCCCCCCACGGCCCACAAGTGCACCCCCTCGGCCCGTCTGCACCCCGGGCTGTGATTCCAGCTGATAGAAAAGACTTGGCTTCAGGCTGTGGCCACGGTGCTGGGACATTCCTTTAAACTAACGAAATGCACCCTGAGCTTCGGGGGGTGGTATTATAACCCTCAGGGGCTGGCACTCAGCAAGACGGCTCTGGGAGAAGGTGCCGCCAGCACCAGCGAGCCCTGGGAGCCCGGGAAGGCGCGGGTGCGCAGGGCGCAGGGCTGGTTACTCCCGCACACGTCCCTGATTGCGAACCACAGACATGCTTCGCTCACTGAGTATGTGCCTGGCGTTTGCACTGAACTGCAGGGGTAATCTCTGCTCTGCAAATCAACCAGGAGCAAGAGGCGGTGCTCAGACTGAACTTGGACATGGTGGGTGGGGCCGTGCGAGGGGATGAAGCAGGTTTCTTCATTCCTAGCAAGAGGGACAGGCCTGAGAAGCTAGGGGGACACTGAGGCAGGAGCAGCCTTTGCCAGTGCATCAGTGGCCCTCAGGAGGACAGAGGGACCGATTAAGGAGAGCCTTCTTCCAGGCCAGCTGAAGGAAGCCCCCCCCCCGGGGGGGGAGGGGAGCTGGCAGCACCCACTCAGACAGTGTCAGAGAGCAGGGGTGAGGGGGATCTGTGGGGCCTCACTCGGGGCCACGGACCGGCAGAGCCGAGGGCTGGCCTGCCTCACCACCTGTCCTCCAGTCCCTGAGTACTGTTTCCCCTCATAAAGTGCTTCCCCAAAAACCTATACTCTTGTCTTGGTTGCCACAATGAGAGAAACAGACTGAGTCTCACCCAGGCCGGATCAAGTGGAGAAGCAAAGGGGCTCCTGAGTCACGCAGAACGCTGGCAGCTACAGAGACGCAGCTGAGGGCAGGGGGGCCCTGGAGGGCTGACATTGACGGGAACCCCCAGGAATGGCTTTGATGAATGCTCTTCTCCCTCCAGGGGTGGCTGCTCCTTTGAAGATCCGCGTCATCAATCAGAGTGGCAGGAACCTCCACCACACGGCAAAGATCAGCCATGGCGCATGAAAAGTGAGGACCGAGGAGGTGCCGCAGAGCCGCCTGAACTCCTCCGGCTCTCACCCGTCCTGCCAGTCGGCAGCCAGGTCTGATGGAGGAACCTGTGGCCACACTGGCTCCAGAGGGGCTCCTCGTTGCTCCCGGAGAGATGCCACGGCTGGTCCTTCAACAGGGCAGCTGTGCCATCTTTCCGCCTGGCTGTTGGCCTCGGGTGCTAAGGCCGGTCCTTGGATGAGACCAGGCTGGGTTCTTTGCCAGACAGGAGCCAACGGCTCCCACATGGGGTCAGGCGGGAATTCCATGCATCGGCAAACAGCTGTTTCAGGGCCACAAGGTGGTTGGTGCAGGAACCCCCTGAGCTGTCCAAAACCACAGTGCACCCTCTCAAGCTCCCACGGATACCCGACCCGCCCACCTCCCTGCAAGGACGAGGCAGGGGAGACGGGGGATGGGAGATACGAGTGCAGAAGGATTCAGGATAATATTTAGGAAGACACTTCTGATGTGAGGCTGGGATGCTGCTTCCCGTAAACTTTTAGCAATAAAGACAACGAGCCCTGTTTAACCGAACCCGTTAGCCAGAGGCAGGGGGATGGGCAAGGTGACCTTGGCCTGCAGATGACCTGGACAAGCCTTCATGGTGAACTCAGACAGGGGTGCCCGGACAGAAAGACCCCTGAACTCTTGTCCACCAGGCCTCACCCTAACGCAGCCGAGATGTCATCGTGTCTGCCCAGCAGACAAGGTAACCAGATGGGCCTGCGGTAGGCAGCCCAGCGGAGGCCCCTGGGTTGTAGAATCATAGCTTACCAGAGGGGGAGGGGGCTGAAGGAGCAAGCCCTGATACCCCACCAAGAAACTGGGGCCCCGAGAGGTCACTCGCTCACTCCAGCCCTATTTCAGGGGGGTACCCATGCCCGTGGGGAGCAGGCCTTCTGGGAGAGGAGCCGGCGCCAAGCCCAAGGAGGCAGGGCCAGCCAGCGTGGGGGCTGAGTGTGGGGAGTGGTCCCCAAGGCCCCGGCCAGGTTTCTGGGCCCCAGATGAAGAGCGAACCACTGGTTCCCCCTGGAGGAGACCAGTCAGTCACTCGGTAAAAGTTTATTTTTATTCATGTCTGATCTATTTCACATCCGCTCCGCTATTTTGACACACATACAGGAAATGTGACTCCGCGTACGGCAGTATTTG
Organism: Eptesicus fuscus; assembly: GCF_027574615.1. Taxonomy (NCBI): domain Eukaryota; kingdom Metazoa; phylum Chordata; class Mammalia; order Chiroptera; family Vespertilionidae; genus Eptesicus; species Eptesicus fuscus. Next base: position 6,354,424 of record NC_072494.1, on the reverse strand, counting down.
GTTGACCAAACCCGGAGAAACTCTATAGGGTCACAGAGGAGCAGAGGGGAGCTGCAGAGTCAGGAAGGAATGCCAGAGGCCCGAGGCCACCGTGGCACCTGGGCCAGCAGGCTGGGGACAGGGGTCACGGGGAGGTCAATGCAGAAGTCCCCCTGCCCGGGGACAGGTCCCATGGCCGCCCACCTGGAAGCCTGAGTGTGTTCTCTCTGCCTGAACAGATAGGCCAGGCCCTGTGGGGGTCGGAATACTGTGGAAGGCCAGGGAGGGCCACCTTCCCCCACAAGGGTCAGGGAGTGTCCTTCTCAGCTCGCCCAGAGAGAAAAGTAAACTCGATAATACACTAATTTGGGGGGACATTTTTGCACTTAAATTCACGGACATCCCATTCCTACAGGTGCCCCGTGGAGGCAGGGTCATGGGTGGGCCTTCCTAGCTCATAGGGTGGAGATGGGGCAGATGGTGTTGGGATTAGAGCCGGGCGTGGACAGACTGGCCACGGAACATTCTCTCCAGATGAAGCCACTGGGATCGTCCTAGGCCCTACTCGCTTAAAAACTAAACGGTAGCCCAGCCACGGTGGCTCAGTGGTGGAGCATCGACCTATGAACTAGAGGTCACGGTTCAATTCCCGGTCAGGGCACATGCCTGGGTTGCAGGCTCGGTCCCCAGGAGGGGGCTTGCAGGAGGCAGCTGATCAATCATTCTCATCATGGATGTTTCTCTCTCTCCCCCTCCCTTCCTCTCTGAAACCAATAAAAATATATTTTTTAAAAAAACAAGCACACGGTAGCCTGCCCTCTGCCTCTGTGTCCAGGGGCTCCTGCCCCCTGGCTGTGGGCACGGCTGGCCTGGAATATGTCACTGCCTGGGTCCCCCCTTGTCCTAGGGAGCTGGCTCAGCGTCTCAAAGCACCAAGGCGGAGCCTCCCAGTCCCTGCCTGGAGAGGGGACTGCCATAGCCAAGAAGCTGCCAGGCGCCCGCCCTCTCCCCCCCCCCTCCCCACACACACACTCCTCCTCTGGGGAGTGGAAGGGGATGGGGGCTGCACTTGGCCTCACCTCACCCCGTCCCCCCACCGCCTCCCTGTAAATCCCGGGACACAACAGGAAGGCCCTTTAACTAGCACATAAAAGCGCTCTGGCTTTCAAAGGCCCACTCTGCATTTACGGGAGCCGGGATGTTTATGGGCCATTTCCAGTCCCCTTCCCGTGACCTGCTGATGTGGCTTGGCTTCTAGCTGTGGTGTGGGGGGATTGTCACAGCCCAAGCCCAGGGCCATGGGGCAGGGAAGAGGGTGAGAGACCCCTGAGCCTTGGCCAGCCTCACACCCCCCCCTCTGGGGCCAGGCAGGCTGCTGGGCCCCCCGGCTGGCCCTCTGCCCCTCAGCGAGGGTCTGGCCCTGGGAGGGACTCGCCCATTCGGGAGGTGGGCAGACAGACAAGCTATCCAGACTGGGACTGACATGGATCTTCACCATCTGGTTGAGCCCGAAAGACTTGTGAGGATTTGGGGGGGGGGGGGGGAGGTGCCTTATTGAGCATCTCTCCGGTGCAGAGCGAGAACTCCCCAGGCCAGCAGCCTTGCAGGAGGGCCTCTGATCCCAGCCCGTCCAGGGACCTCTTGGCTGTAAGTGGTTGGGGGGTTGGGGGGTGGCCTCCTAGCCTGGGAGCTGCCAGAAGCCAACTGGAGGGAGGAGCGGCCGGATCTCAGCCTGCTGCTGCCTTCTGCCCAGAGACACAGCCCGCGAGACAGCCTGGCCCCGCAGCCCCCAGGGTAGGCACCGGGACCCCTCCCTGGGGTCTGCCAGCTGTCGCCTCTCTCAGGGCCCCTTCCCACCTTCTCCACGGCCCCTCCCTCTTCACTCTCTCCTATCCAGCTCTTTTTCTCTGCCTTTTTTTTTTTTGGGGGGGGAGGTGGGGAGCAGTTTTCCTCTCCCTCCTCTGCCTCCCTTTTCCGATTCTTTAGCCTCATCCCTGTAACCATTCTCCGACCCATTCCAGGTTGTGTTCGCCTCTCCTTTCTTCTCTTTTCCTTCCTGTCTCTTTATGTGATCGAACTATTTGTCTCTCCTGGACAAGGCTGTCGCTCCAGGTCTCAGTTAACAATGAAGTCACCTAATATTTCGGGTTCCGTGGACACCTGCCCTGCACAGCGTGAGGCCGTGCAGTGTTGATTACGACAGCTGAGCCTCAGCACCGTCGTCTGAGGTTGAGTTTGCTCCCATTTCACAGGCACCAAACTGAGGCTCAGCGAGCAGGCTTGACTGACTTGGAACCACCCAGCCATTAGAGGGCGGGTCTAGGATCACCTCCGCCTGCTTCACTGGCAACAAGGACGATCTAGCCCCCCTCTAGCCGCAGTGTGTAGTGTAGGGCCGGACTGTACCACAGCACTCACCAAACAGACCAGCAGGCAGCTCAGTGCCCGACACTGTCCCCAGTGTGTGTCCCAAGCACACACATCCACCACAACCACACGAGGTGGGAACGGCTACGACTCCCATTTCACAGATAATGAAACTGAGGCGCAAAGAGCTTGAATAACTTGCCCACAGGGCCACATCGCGGGAGTTACAGAGCAGGACTGAAACCCAGGCGCTTGGCCTCCAGATTGTGGGTAACCCCTCTTCTCCGTGTTCTGTCACGGGGGTCCCCCCCGCATCAGGAAATTCAGTCTCGGCTCTGACAGTAACAGAGTTCTCCGGGCCCCAGAGCCTGGTCCACGAGAGGAGCAGGCATCACATGCACGTCGGGGTGCTGAGGGACTCCAAGGCCAAGGGTAGAGGAGAGATGTCACAGGAGGGGTCGGCTGAGACAAGAGGGTCCTGTCTCATTTCCAGACTGGAGAATAAAGGCCTTCATTGGAGCCCCTGGCCCCGCTGGGAAGGCCCTGGGGAACGGCCCTCCCTCTTGCCCTGGGAGCAGCTGAGTCTTGCTCAGGGAGGGCCCATCGGCCATTGTCACGCAGCAGCAGCACCGGCTGGGACCCCTGGGAGCTCCCCGCCCCTGGGGGCTCCCTGCCCCTGGGGGGTCCCCGCCCCTGGGGGCCTCTTGGCCATACCTGGGCTGCCTCTCCCCGCTAACACAGCCAGGAATGTGCTCTGTCATCCTATCCTGCCGCCCCGACCCCAGCCCAGTGCAGAATTGGATTAAGAACAAAAATATGAGCTATGTTTGTTTTAATCAGCTTCAAGCCATGGGGGCTCTTCAAGGGGGGAGAGCAGGCCGGAGCTGGCCCCGGGGCAGGCGGCCGGCACTGCCATCCCGGGTCAGGAGCACGCTGAGTGGAGTGCATCTGCGGGTCAGATCCTGGGACAGATAAGGGCTGTGAGGGAGGACCTGGGGGGCCTGGGCTGGGGGTGGAGGGGGTGGAAAGGATGGGAAGGAGGGAGGCAAAGACAGGTTTTCCCTTTAAGCGGCCACCATCCTCAACCTGGAGGGAGGAGGGAGGGAAGGGAGGGAGGGAGGGGAAGCAGGGGAGGGAGGGGATGAGGGAGCCCCTCACCCCGGAGCCTAGAAAAGCCAGCAGGGAGCAATTTTTTCCAAGGAGGGGCTTCCTCCTTGTCACAAAACGCTTTGAAAGTAGAACTTCTAGAAAGCCTATTCTTGGCAAAATTAAAATGATCAAACCACTGTCCATCCCTTCCATGAAAAGCAATTTAAAAAAATATTTTCATTGATTTCAGAGAGGAAGGGGGAGGGGGAGAGAGAGAGACATCAGTGATGACAGAGAATCCTTGACCGACTGCCTCCCGCACGCCCCCTACTGGGGATCGAGCCTGCAACCTGGGCAGGTGCCCTGACCTGGACACAAACCCTGACCTCCTAGTTCCTAGGTCGATGCTCAACCACTGAGCCACACCAGCCGGGGCTGAAAAGCAATTTTGATGGGTCCATAAAGGCCCCAAGGTGGGGCACACCTGCACTGTTTAATTTGGAGACACGGAGAGCTGGCCTGGGCCGCAGTCCAGGGCTCCGACGCCGACGCCGCAGCCGGTTAGCAGAGCCTGGGACGGGGAGGTCTAGGGTCTAGACGGAGCACACTGCTGCCTCTTTAGCCTCCGTGTCCTCTTCTGGAGAGAAGGGGACAGGCCTTCAGGCAGCCTCTAAGGGGAAGCCAGCGCTCCATTCCTCAGGTGAGGCGGGGCGGAGCTCCGGAAAGCAGGGCCCGCAGTCTCAGGCTCTGGGCAGGCAGCTGCGCGTCCCCCCCACCCCCACCAGGAGACCTAAGGGGGCGCAGGGGCGGCACACGCTCAGCTGCCTCGTGAAGTTCTGACAACAACAAGTCTGCCAGCCAAGAGGAACGAGCTTCACTGCCCGTCAGCCGGGACGTAAGCCCAAACCAAACACGTGGCCCCATGCGCACCGTCCCCAGCCTCTGGGTGCGTCGCCCAGCCCCGCAGGCTGGGACCAGTCTCAGAGCCACGCGTGTCCACCGTGAGCCACGCCGCCGTCCACGGCAGGTGGAGATGACCTGATCCAATGCCGCCAAAGGTGACTTAGCCCCTGCTCTGCCCAGGCGGGGACACGCCGCCACCCAGGGAGACAGTCCATGCGGTACTGCTGTCCTGTACCTGTGGAATCTATGTATTAACGTGTGTCTCCTGCCTCCACGCCTGTTAAGAGGCAATGAGACTAAGTAGAATAGGGCCAGTCTCCGCCCTCAGGACCAGTCCTGGGAAAAGAGCGAGTTACCTGAGGGGGATGCAGAGGAGAGGGGAGACCCCGGCCTCCCGGGGAGCTGGCTCAGAGAGAGTGAGCGCCCTGCACAGACCCGGAGGCAGAGGCAGGGGCGTGGACCGCCGGCCAGTGATGGGGCCCAGGATGGACATGCCTCTCTGGCCGGGGCCGGGTAGCTCAGTCGGAACTGTTAGAGTGTGGTCCCCATACACCAAGGTTGTGGGTTCGATCCCTGGTCAGGGCACATGCAAGAATCAACCAATGAGTGCATGAATGAGGGGACTAACAAATCCATGTTTCTCTCCCGCGCTCTCTCCTCCTCCTCTTTCTCTAAAATCAATAAATAGGGCCCCAGCCTATTTGGATAGAGCGCTGGCCTGCAGACTGAAGGGTCCCGGGCTGGATTCCAGTCAAGGGCACCTACCTCGGTTGCAGGCTCCATCCCTGGCCCTGGTTGGGGCACGTGCAAGAGGCAACCAGTTGCTGTGTGTCTCTCACATGGATGTTTCTCTCTCTGTGTCTCTCCCCTCCCTTCCACTCTCTCTAAAAATCAATGGAAAAATATCCTCTGATGAGGATGAACAAAAATATAACAAATAAAATCAATAATTGGGGGGGGGGTTAAAAAAAGACGCCTCTCTGAACGCTGGCGCTTGGTTAGAATGGGGAGTGAGGGGCCACAGCCATCTGCTCCCCCCCAGGCCGGGCCCTCACACCCCTGGGGACGGAGGGCTGTGCCTGTCCAGCAGGGCACGGTCACCCGGGGTGGGCGCTGCCTCCAGCTGTGGGTGCCTTTTCCCCGCCTTTCCCGGAAGCCAGGGCGAGGTGTCGCTGTCAGGGTCCTTGGATGCCACGGGAGCGGGCACGAGTGCTCCCCTCAGCGTGGAAGGCACAGGGTAGCGGTGGGGGTGGGGTGGGGTGGCAGCCCCCGCCCCAGGGCGGCCAGCTCTGTGCAGTCTCAGCCCCGTTCCCCAGATACTGAGGGACACCGCTCCGACACCACGGCATTGGGTTTCCCGGGGCTGGCTCCGGCTACTGTCACCGGGCCTGCCAGGAAATTGCCGCTGACACCGGGGAAGGGCCGGGAGTGGGGAGGCCAGCATGCGACGTCGCTGAGTTCTGAGCAGGCCCGGGTCGGGGGGCAGCTGTAGGGCTGAGGGGGGGGGGTCTGGTCACGCAGGGCGGGCGCAGTCCTGAGTCTCTAAACAGGGAATCTGGGAGCCTGTGGCCGGCCTGGCTTCGTGGGGTGAGGGGAGAGGAAGGGGCAGCAGTGTCTGAGGGTCACAGGACCCCCCTCCATACCCCAACCCCAAGGTTGTACAAATATGCCCCTTAGCGCCCATCGCAGAGGGAACTTCCTCCCCCCGATAAAAGCCCGCAGTCCTGGATGCTGACATTGTCCACAGCATGGATTTTGGAGTGACACCCCCCCTCCCCCGCCCCAGCTCAGGCAGGAGGAAGAGGGAGGCTGGCCAGCGGTGGGAGCACCCCAGTGTTAGTGTGGGAGGGGCTGGGCCTGTGGGGGGGAAGCCATGGGGCAGCGAGGCCTGGCCACAGGGCGCAGGTGGTGACGGAGATGGGGCTGTGGAGGTGGCCAGCATCTAGTGAGTGTGGGGTGGGGGTGGTGAGAGTCAGCCAGCGTCCCCAGAAGGTGACGGACATGGTACCAGGCTGGCAGCCTGGGCATCTGACCTCACCAGCCAGCTCCTTGGAGACAAGGGCGGGGCTCTCTCTTCAAGGGCAGGAACGGATCCCCCTCCTACACAAAGACCACCCACCCACCCACCCATCGGCAGGGGTTTAAATGCCTGCCCAGGCCTGACACCGTCACCAACACGCAGACTCGTCCCCTAGTAGCCCGCCCTTCCCTCGGCCTAGGACAGTGATGGCGAACCTATGACACGCGTGTCAGCACTGACACACGTAGGCATTTCTGATGACACGTGGCCGCTGAGGCGGCCGCATGGCGAGGATGAAACATTTGCTGCTCCTGAGGATGAAACATTTGCGACTAGAGTCTTGGAGTTAGTTTTTTCCTCAAAGTGACACACTACCCGAGTTATGCTCAGTTTTTTGGTGAAGTTTGACACACCAAGCTCAAAAGGTTGCCCATCACTGGCCTAGGAGACTCAGGCAGGCACTCTGAGGAGGGGGCTGTCTAACTTACTGGTCCCCAAATTTGGTCTTAACAGACCACGAAATTACAATGCAATGTTCTTACTTTTCATTTAACCAAGTACATTAAAGAACTTTGAAAGGTGTTGTAACACTTTTTTTATTTTTAGAAAAAGAGGATAAAACAAAAGACAGTCCTTCCCAATATCAGTGAGTGACAGAGGTTAAACCCGGGGTTATTTTAGGGGGAACTGACTGAAAGGGACACCAGGAGGCCTGGGCGCTGGTCAAGGACTAGTTCCAGGTCTGGGAGGGGGTTACACAGGTGCGATGTGCACAGAAATAAGCCAGTAAGGACATGTCATCAGAGAACACCCAGCGGGACAAGTACCCCAAAATCTACACGCAGGCGTGCCACTTTCAAAGTGCCGGAAATCAGGACAAGCAGCGAATCTGGAAGGCGGCAGAGGGGAGACGCTTTACTTCAGAGGAACGAGGATAAGAAGCACATCAGACTTCTTTTGGGACTCCATGCCAGCCAGGTGGCAGTGGAAAGAAACATTTCAAGTGTCAAATGGAAAACAGCCACCTAGAATTATGTATCCAGTGAACGTGTCCTTCACACGTGAAAGAGAAATAAAGACATTCTCGGGGGGGAGAGCAGGTTAAAGAGCTGGGGAATGGTGGGAAAATGCTAACTCAGCGAGCTCCGAGCTCCAGAGACCTGCTGGGGGTGGGTGGGTGGGGAGGGGGGATTGCCATGGAGATCTAAACAAGGAAGGGAGGGCGGCAGAGCCATGTGAGGATGGGGGCGAGCTCCAGGCGGAGGGAACAGCAGGGGCAAAGGCCTGAGGTGGGATGGAGCGTGGGAGCAACAGGAAAAGCCGGGGCAGAGGGTGTGAGATGAGGAAGGAAGGGCCTGGAGCTTGGATTTTGCCCTGGGGCCTATGAGAAGCCACTGGAGGACTCTGAGCTGCGGGTGGTACAATCAGACTGATCTCTTCAAAACACTTGACTTTGGTGTGTTGAACAGGAAGGAGTGGAGGCACAGTGTCCAGGCAAGAGAAGGGGGGGCATGAACCAGGGCGGTGGCACAAGGGTTAGGGGAGTCACTGGATTCGGGATGCTTTGGGGAGGCGGAGACAAGAGGATGGAGGGGTTGGATCTGGGTGAAAGGGCAAGAAGGTGGCCCTGTGGGTCTTGGCTTGAGCATCTGGAGAGTGATGGTGCCTTTAGCTGAGATGGGGGATCAGGGAGAGAAGCAGACATGCTAGGTCTGCAAGAGGACAAATGGACAGCTGGACAGACGCGTCTAGAACTCAGGGACGTGGGCAGAGCCGAACACATCCTTAGAGGACCGTCAGCAGCCGGAAGTGTCACCAGACGCCCTGCTTGCTCCCACGCTTGGGCTTTTCTTGTAACCATGACGGAAAATCCCCCGTGGCCCCGCGGAGCGGAGTGGAAACAGGCTCTCCAGGGTCGTCTCATTAAGGCTGGAATATTCTGGGCAACATCAGAGAAAGCGAGACTGCCCCCCTCACACACCCCCAGCCACTCCTCCAGGTCAGCCCTCTCTGGGGGCAGAAGAAGGCACAGGTGGGCAGGTCTGAGGCAGGGGCGCGGGGAGGGCCTGGTCAGCATTGGCCGAGAGGCCCGCGCCCACTCGGTGCTCCTGGGCGACCTGGACAGCCTCAGGTGGCGCCCTGCAGAGAGGGTGGGAAAGCGCTTCCTCTCCGATTCGCTTTCATAGGTGATTACGACGTGCCCTGTCAGTAACCGCTGCACCTGGTCCCCAAAAACACGGCCAGCGGGCCTTTCACACCCTCTAACGCTTGCTGGCATCCCTGGTTAAGAACAGAAAGCAAACCCGAGCCTCCGGGCGTCCACGGGCCGCTCCAGCGCCAGCGTGCCCACGCGGCTATGGCTTCGTTGTATTTGTTTTTACGGCTCCTCTGTTTATGACAAGTGCTACTAGGCTTCCATTTATGGTAGGGATGTAGAATTTCCTCTTAAAAGTTATTCCTGTGTGTGTGTGTGTGTGTGTGTGTGTGCACGTGCCCCGAATTGATTTAAAGAAAAATGTTAATGGTGCAAGTGGCACTCAGATGTGGCCAAAATCGGGAAGGTGCTATTCACGTGACTAAAATCTGAAATAAAACACGGCTATAAAAGACGCAGGGATGAAAATAAGAGCCCTGAGCCTCGTATTCATACACAAAGCTCATAATCACCCCAAGCACCCCAAAGATCAAGGGGGGGCACTTCCTTTCCCCTCCCGGCCCCTGCAGGCTGCAGGTGGACAGCCTTCCTCTTTGGCCAGGACTGGATTCCACGACAGGGGAGCTCTGAGCATGCAGCTCTCGCACCTCCTGGTCACAAAACTGATGCTGTTGCCAAGGATGCCCACCCCCCCGAACCTCCCAAACACTGCAAATTCATGAAATGCCTTCTGTATCAGCCCACATTACAGCAGGCCCTTCATTTTTATTATTATTTTACTATTGTTATTTTAAAAAATATATAGTTTTCTTGATTTCAGAGAGGAAAGGAGAGGAAAAGAGAGATAGAGCCATCAATGATGAGAGAGAATCATCGATCGGCTGCCTCCTGCACGCCCCACACTGGGGATCGAGCCCGCAACCCGGCCATGTGCCCTGACCGGGAATCGAACCGTGACCTCCTGGTTCATAGGTTGGTGCTCAACCACTGAGCCACGCCAGCTGGGCACAGCGGGCCCTTTAAATGACAACTGCGTTGGATCACACTTCTAACGCGTGGAGATGGAAGCTCTGGACAATAATGTCCCCAAATGGTGGCTCTGGACATGACTCGGGACCCTGCGCACCACCTGGCCTCGAGCAGACCTCATGGGGCCCACGCACGCAGCACTGCCCGCCTGAGTCAGATGACAGTGGCCGTGGGGGTCCGCAGACCCAGGCAGAGAACGGAGCTCAGGAGCAGAGGACAGAGGGATTCCGATGCAGCCTGCTGACCTCTGGGGGCCCCCGGAGAAGCCGCCACACCCTTCCCTGGAGACCCTTTGGCCCGACGACGTTATCCCAAAGCAGGAAGCATGGGAGGGGGCTCCCAGCACCACCAGCTGCACGGGCTGGGGGCACAGCTGTCTCGCCCTGGGCTGTGTCTCTTGTGAAGGAGAAACATCCGGCCAATTCCATCAAGAATGTCAGTCAAAATGCCGGGGAGCACTCGGCCAGCTGGGCCATCCCGTCCGCCGCTCTGTGTCCTGAGAGCAGGCGCCTGGGCCATCCTCGGCCAGGACAGGGGACGCCGTCTCCCCAGGGCTGTGGCCTTTGCAGCCCCGCATCCCCACAGTCCTTGGGCTGGTGGCCTGCAACCTGGGGAAGGCCCGGGGACTGGCAGGACGTGACCCAGGATGCGGGGACCCGCAGGCTCCGTGGAGAGATATGCAGAGGTGAAAGGGCAAAGCTGTTTTGAGTCTCCTTATCAGGAATGGCCGAGTGAAAGGGAAGTGGGCAGCCCTGGAGGTCAGGCCGGGGGGTCATGGCGGGGCCAGGGCTAGGCCCGGGAGACCGGAGAGGAGTCCCTGCTGGGGACAGGAGCGAGGGGGCAGGAGGGGAGCTGCCGGCGCTTTCCCGGGGGAGCAGCAGATAGGGGGGCCAGCCTGGGGCTAAAGGGCTTGGGGAGACAGGACTTCAGGTTGGGACTCAGGGTGGCAGGTCATCCTAGAAGCAACCCTGCTATGGGACTCAGACACCCCCCTCCACTGTCCCAGGCTCAGCCCAGCACCTGGTGTGAACACCTTACTTCTCCCACCGCCTCTATTCAGTCGACATATAGTGATGAAATGCCTACTTGGGCCCTAGCCGGTTTGGCTCAGTGGATAGAGCACCAGCCTGCGGACGGAAAGGTCTCAGGTTCCATTCCAGGCAAGGGGACGTATGTAGGTTGCAGGCTCCTTCCTAGCCCGGACCCTGGTTGGGGCGCATGCAGGAGGCAACCAATCGATGTGTTTCTCTCACATCAATATTTCTCTCTGGTCCTAGCCAGTTCAGTGGATAGAGCATTGGCCTACAGACTGAAAGGTCCCGAGTTTGATTCCGGTCAAGGGCACATGCCTGGGTTGTGGGCTCGATCCCCAGTGTGGGGCGTGCAGGAAGCAGCCAATGATTCTCTCTCATCATTGATGTTTCTATCTCTCCCTCTCCCTTCCTCTCTAAAATCAATAAAAATATATATATATTAAAAAAATACTTCTGTCTTTCCCTCTCTCTTCCACTCTCTCTAAAAATCAATGGAAAAGTATCTTTGGGTGAGAATTTTTAAAAAATGAATTAATTAAAATAATTTTTTTTAAAGAAAGAAATGCCTACTCGGTGCCAGGCACTGGGGCTCAGCAGTGAGATGACAGACACACTCCTCCAGCCCCCACCCCCAGCCACAGCTCAAACCCCTGGAATCCTCGCTGCCTCTGCCGCCTGCCTGCCTGCCTGCCGGGCCAGCCCACTGCTCAGCGCCTCTGGGCATGTTTCTGGAAAGCTCTTTCCTGTCCTCCCTCCAATCCTCCGCGGTGGAGTCCCATGTCCAGTTTCCGGCTCCACCTCCCACTGCGCCTGGCACAGGGCCCTGAGCGGACAGGTGCTTCATCCTCTTCCATGGAGGGGCTAAGGTGTTGAGGGGGGGTGCAGGTGGGGACACCTCGGCCACCCGTGAATGCCGAGCCCCTCGCCCACGCCACCCCACAGCGCGCACACGTGCACACGGGTCTCTGAGGGGCAGGCCTCTGGGTGGCCCTGGAGATAAGGGGGCACAGGAGCAGCTTGCTTTCCCCTGGCTGAGAGGTCTCAGCCTCCGGCTCCAGGACCCCGCTGTCCCGGGGCCTTGCCTGCAGGGAGCCCACAACAGTCAGCGTGCCCTGTGTGTCTGGGGTCACCAAGGTGAGGCAGAGCCAAGCCTGAGGCCCCCTTGGCCTTGGTCCTTGCAGCTGGAGAAGCCAGTGGGGACCCTGAGCGGACGCCAGGCAGCTGGGGCCCAGCAGGGACTGCTTGGAAGGGAGAGGGCTGCTGGAAGAGGCTGGGGTTCCAGCACAACCCCAACAGACGTGGCTGCCTGCTTAAGGAGTAAGGAACTGTGTGGTGGAAGTCACACGAGACCACGAGCTTCTTGCGGGCAGGGCCGCGCGCACGCCCCCTCGCCTACCTGGCAAGGCCGTACTTAGAGGGGGCTCCCCACACTTTCCAGTGGACACCACCAGCATCAAGCCTGGCCCTCAGAGATCAGAGCCCCACGCTTCTGTCCTGCCCCCTGGTGGCAGCTGGTCATACTGCAATTCATGGAATATTTTAAAAAATGGGGTGGGATTTCTGACACCCCCAGCTTTGGAACCTGGTTTTGGGGTGTCATTAGGATAGGGTCCCTGAGTGTTCTGGGAACAGCTGGAACCCAGTCACTCCTAACCAGCTGGGGGAGGGGGAAGAGCAGGATGTGGGAAGAGAACACGGGAGGACACGCCAGCCTGGGACCCGATGCCCTACCCACGGCCACAGACAGGGACAGACAGGAGGGACCTGGGGATCTCCTGGAATCGAGAGTCCGTGCTCAGGGTGGGCTGAGGGCCTAGTCACAGTCTTTGGTTCCCGACGCATCCTCACGCTCCCAGTTAGTTTTCATTTAGCCATTTTTCATGAGGCACAGGCCCCTCTGAACCTGGGGTTTTCTTTCTTTTTAAAGAGCCCCACCTCCTTTTCTTCCAAGAGGAAATGTCACATGGAAGCCGGTACCTAAAAAGTGCAACTGCCCCAGCTGCAGGGACGGGGCTGGCTGCTGCCTGCGTGGCCCCGTCACTGCCCAGCAGCCCCTAGTAAGTTACACCCCAGAATTCTGTTGATGATATACCAGGAGGGAGGAATCTGTCTCCTCTATCCTCCCCCCCCCCCCCCCGCCCACACACACACCCAGCACATGCCCAGTTCGGTGTCCCGGCTCAAGGAATGTTGGGTGAGATGAATTGAATGAGAGGTACTTGCTCCAGGTCAAATTTGGGGAGGGGACACCTCTGCCTCCAAAGTCTCCTCCATCAGCTGAGAGGTCTTAGTCTCGGGCTCCAGGGCCCTGTCCTCTCGGGGCTGGGGTCACCAAGAGGGAATGAATGGAAAGCACTACCATTGATCCTCCCCCCCCCCCCCCGTGACCACGCAGTCTAACCCCACGGGTCCCCCTGGACCGCCAGAACAGGCACTACCTCCTCCGTGAAGCTTTCCCAGATGTCCCAGCCAGCGTCCTCTTGCTGCTAGGAACGCTGGGCAGCCGCTTTATTACACGGCTTTATTACACCTCTCCCCCATTCCTCACACCCACTCAGCCTCGGGCCCAGCTATTTGCATACACACTTCATTTCCGCCGGGAGGCCGAGGCTGCATTCTTCAAGGGTGGGGCGCATTGGGTTGCCTTTTGCACCCATCCCTGTGCCCTCACACAGCAACGTTCAGCGACTGTGTGCGCGAGAGAAGGGAAGTCGCCGATGCTCCTGGGGACGCGGTGTCTCCGGAAGAGCCTGCTAAAATCCTGCAGGAGGGGCACCTGGAATTGATTTGCCCTACTAAGACATTAGCGCGGTGTATCGACTCCACAGACTGTCACGGAGCAGAGAGCACGGGAGGGACTCAGAACAGGGCCGTGTGGGTGGAGGGGAGACAGACAGGGCCCCACTCTGCCAGAGCTGGGTGCAGAGGATGGGGTCTCTGGCCCCGAGGAGGAATCCCAACGTGTGGCCCAGGAAGAGCTGGAGGCAGGCAGAGGGTCCTGGGTCCCGCCGCCCTGGAGTTTGCCTCCCCACGCCTGTCTCCAGCGCCGCCGGCCAGGCTGCCACGGCAGGGACTGGCTCCCTTCTCCTCCCCGGGACATCTGGGGCTGCATCAGACATAACGATCTGGTAAAGAAAATTGTTATGGAAATCTGTAACCGTGAGACGTTATCAAAGGCGTCTTTAAAGTCCCTTCTCCACCCCCAGCCGGGCGGAGGGAATTGGAAATTGGAAAACTGGGAGACAATTACAGGGCCATCAAAGTGGCCGAAATGCAATCCAATCTGCAGGTTTAAGGACGGCGAGCAGACCCCCGGCCCGGCCCAGAGGCTGCAAGCCCGCTGTTTAAAAACCAAATCAAGGGCATCACCAGATCCGGGTCTGGCGCAAACAAACGGAGCCCACAAAGGCTCCCCGGCTTTCCCTGGCGATGGGGGAAACCCGAGAAGCCAGGCCCTGGGGAGGCGCCGAGCCTGAAGGCTCCCAGCTCCCAGCTCCCAGGACTTCCATCTCCTCCTCCCCACCCGCCCGCGGTGGGCGCTTTGTCCCCTTCTCCGTCTTTCTGAGCCACTCTTTCTCCTGTCTCTTCCTCTCCTTCCACCTCTCTGTAGACATTTCTTTTCCTGACAGTGTGCTCTCTTTCCTTTTTCTCTTTCCCTCATAATCTCTTTGTGACATTTCCACCCCTTTTGGTGTCTTTCAGCTCTGTATCTGTCTCTTTACATTTGCGCTCTCTCTCTCTCTCTCTCTCTCTCTCTCTCTCTCCTCTCTCTCTCCCCCCCTCCCCTCAATATTTCTCTTTTCCTTGACCTCTCTTTCATTTTCTTGCCCTTTCCTGCTTGTGAATTGCCTGTAATTTCCGACTTCATATGAAGTGACATCCCCTTGGCTGGTTCATTTACCCATGTGAGTCCTAAGGTACTCCCCCCCCCCCTCGCAAGGTGTCCACACGCAAATGACTCCCCCCCCCCCATCCATGCCCATCCAGGGACCCTCTCCCAGCGTCTGTCACCACGAGCCGAGCCGGCTAGGCTCTCATGGCCCCGTAGCCGGCCGGCAGCACACAGACACTCAAAACAGACATGTGGTCCCACCTTGTGAGCAGGCTGCACAGACATGGAAATTTACGTCCTGAGGGGGGGAATGCTACAGCACATAAAACTGATACAGAACACGTCCGAAATTTACAGTTCCTTTTTATGTGGGGTGAGAGAGAGAGACTATAATTTTGCTCCTAATCAAGTCCTCTGTATTTATCCTTAAGATGTGAGGGTAGATCTTCATCCACGTTTCTCCTGGTGGCAAGGAGCCTGGAAGGCTGTTAGATGGCAATTCGCACGCCTCGCTGCCAACCCGGGGGACCTTCCTTCCGACCTGTACAGGCGGTAGGTCAGGCAGCACCAGCATGCAGCTGCAAACGGAGTCATCCACCTTGGAAGACTCGGGAACCGAAAAGGAAACCGCCCCGCGTACGTTTGTGGAAAAATGGAACCGAGAAAGGGCCAGAGAAAACGAAAGCGGACGCCCGCGGCGCGCAGGAGCGGGGAAGGCGCGGGAACCAGCGTGTCCCAGACCACCGATGGGGGACAGGGCGCGGGGGTCCGCTGCCGGCCGTTCCCCAAACCTGTGGCCCAACGAGAGCGGCGGCCCGTGAGTGCAGCAGGGTCCGGGCCGCCGGCATCCCCCCTGACCTGGCCTCCTGTCGGGTCCTCCTCGGTCCATCGCGCGGGGTCCCAGCTACCGCGTCTCCTCGGCCACCGCCTCCCTCTCTGCGCCCCGCTCTTCCGACGGCCCGGCCGGCCGGGGAACTGCGCGCTGCTGCCGGCGCACCGGCCCCCAGTCCGCCCGCCTGGCGCCCGTTCCGCTTGTGCGCGCTCGGCGGGGTCAGACCCCGCTGGAGAGAAGAACGCGCCGGGTGGGGAGGGCGCGGGCTCAGCTCTCCGGGCTCTCAGAGATTTGGGGAGAAACCGAGCGCCTGTTCCCTTTGATGTACGGAGGTTTGATGTTGGCATTCAACTTTGAAAGCTTTTTTCTCTTTCGACCTTATTGCTACTTTGGGAGCGGACCCCTGGGCCAGGGCGGCGGACCATCTCTGCGGGCTGGCGAGGGCGCGCGGGCGGGACTCGGGCTCCCGGCACAGTGTCCGGCGACGCTGCGCGCAGACCCCCACCCACTCCACCCGCAACTCCAGCTCGCCCCGCACGCACATCCCCCCTTTCCGCTCTCTGCAACGCAGGGCGTGGAGCGGAGAGGAAGCTGCAAACCCGGGTTCCCCCTCGGCAGCCCCCACACCCACGCCACGACTCAATGGTGAACTTAGTAAAAAATCTTCCGGGGCAGGAGGCATGTTCTGGGGCCAAACTCAAATCAGCAGCTCCGCATTCCTCAAGGCGAGCGGCCTGCGATCCCACTGGGCTTTGGTGGAGCGGGGGAAGGAGGCTGGGAACAGGGTGTCTCTTCCTGGGGTGACGCTGCCCTTGGCGGGTGGGGTGACCCAGGGAGGCGCCGGCCTCTCTCTCTCTCTCCGTTCTCCGCACATCAGATGGGAATCGGCCGTGACAGCGGCCAGAATCCCGGGGCCAGAGAAAACAGAAAGCGGTCTCCCCCTCCCTCCGTTCCTCCTTTGTCTCCGCCATCCATCCGCTGAGATTTCCAAACCTGGTTTTGCAACACTCCAGGGGAACTCCAGTTATCTCCAGGGCTTTGTGAAATGCTCAAAAATTAATGAAATAAATGTTAATTAACTTTAATTATTTAATGGCAGGTTAGGACCCTTGATGGGGCCGGAGGTGTTTCCCCAATGAAACGCACTATCCCAGCGTGTCCCAGCTCCCCGACGGGGGCGATTTCAGGGCTCAGAAAGGGACACCCAGTTCCCAGGAGGGCAGAGGATTACTTTAGGACAGTTTGGGGCCAGGGAGGACTCTGCCCAGAGAGGCCCGGGGGGCTCTGTCCTGCCAGGTTCTCCCCCAACCCTCTAGCGAACCCTCTCCATGTAGGCTCTCCTCCCCTCTCCTCCCAGCCAAAACCCTCAGAGAGGTCCTGTCCGCCCTGGACAAAGCAAGCTGGCTCCTTCCGTTTTAGGAAAGTCAGACCACAGAACGCTGGTGTGGCCTGCTCAGGCCTCTGGGCTGCTGGGAGCACGCTCTCCTCCGTGCTGCCCTTTCGAGGAGTCACTCACCCAGAAGTCTCCAGGGCCCCTCACTCCACACACCACGGGGCTGGGGGACTGCCCCTCTCCGGAGTTCAGGGATGGGAGCCCCAGAGGTGACCAGATGGCCCTGGTGGAGGGCAGCTTGCTCTCACAGCGTCTGACAAGGGCCCACATGTTTCCCTTCCAGGGAACAAACCTGCCCCATTAAAGCGTCCCTCCGCTGGGGAAACGCTGATGCAACATTGGAAACACGCTGGGCGCACCGAGCCACTGGGCCCGGAAGGAGAGGCAGGTCTCCGAGGCAGGAGGGCCCGTGGGCGAAAGCAACCCTGCCCGTCCACCCTGTCGGGGCCTGGCACCTGGAGGGAGGGATTCCGGAGCAAACATCCGCCCTAAGCAAGCCCGTGGGGTTGGTGGCGTATTTTCAGGGACAGCATCTGGGGACAGACAGGGGGAGAAGGGGCTGGTGACTTGGGGGTGTCTGGGGGATGGTGGCCTGGCTGCCTGCGCTCAGGCCGACCTGGAGTGTCCGCTTCCCTGAGCCTGAACTTTACAGCAAAGACTCCTGTGGTTTGGGCCCCAGCAACACTGCTGATCTAAACAGCTTCCTAACAAATGGAAAATATATAAACACATAGCAATTACCTCCAAGAAAAAGATTCATTAAAATCCCCCCCCCCCACCCGTGCTATTTGCAAAACAATTAGCTGAGACCACGTGGGTGAGGAGAAACGTAGCCGGGTCCTAATTAGCTGTATGTTCTTGGTAAAACGGCCCCCTCACCCATCTCCATTCCCTCACTTCACAATGAAGATGACAGCCCAGATCAGCGGCTCTCAAACGGCATCAGCATCACGCAGACTCTCAGGGAAAATGTTGTAAAAACAAAGATTGCTGGGCCCCACCCAGAGCTTCAAACTTAGTGGGTCTGGGGCAGGGCCAATAATTTGCCTTCCTAACAAGTTTCTCTCTTTTTTTAAAAAAATATTTTTTTTTTATTGATTTCAGAGAGGAAGGGAGAGAGAGAAACATCAATGATGAGAGAGAATCATTGATCAGCTGCCTCCCGCACACCCCCCACTGGGGATGGAGCCTGCAACCTGGGCAGGGGCTCTGACGGGGAATCGAACGGTGACCTCCTGGTTCATAGGTTGATGCTCAGCCACTGAGCCACGCCGGCCGGCCGGGCTCTAACAAGTTTCTTGACGCTCTGATGCTGGCGTGGGGGCCGTACTGTGAGAGCCTTTGGACGAGATGAGGTTGAAGCCGCACCCTGAGCTACCCTCCTATCTCCATGTCCCTGTATCTCCCCCACACCAAGGCGGAGAGGGCTGATGTTTGACACTCCAGCCTGTTCCCCCCCCCCCCCCCCCCCCCCCCCCGCCCCATCATCAGTACTGAGCCAACCTTTCAGGGGCTGGTCACCCCGCCACTGAGGGACTCCTGACCCCTAGGGGCGATCATCCCACTTGGGGTTAAGCCCAGCTCATGACTGCGGGGCCCGAAGCTTCCCCAGCGCTGAGGACGGCTGTTCCTTTGCGCCAAGCAGGGCTGGGCCTACTCCGCGCTCAGTCCCAGGCAGGCCTGCTGAGCCGCGGGCCGCCTTCCGAGCGGCTGGCAGGAGCCCAGGGGACATCTCCAGGCCCCTCGATGCGGCCTGGTGTCTGCCAAACACTCGTCCCGCTGCACACACATGGGCACGCACACACTTCGCCACACACGGAACCCCTGGCCGTCAGGGAAACGCGCTGACTTTGATGTCCCTCTCCCCGCACATTTGTTTCAGCCCCTCCCGGGGAGCCAGGGCCTTATTTATCTTCTTGGCATGGCTTCTTAGAGCACTTCCATTCAGGCGGCAGCGAGACCACTCAGCTCCGCCGTTTTACGAAGTTTATCAAACAGCAAAGTATCCGGTCTCCTTGTCCAACGGATCTGGCGTGAATGTGCCTACAGCACTGCTTTTCCCCAGACGGAGTCACACCCCCCTCCCTGTGCGGACCCCGCAAAGCCCAGGGCTTGCCTCCGGAGGCTGCCGGGGGGGTCCCCCCCCCCCCCAAAAGCAGATGCAGGGCTTTGAGGCTTCCGAGCGGGGAGACCGAGCCACACGAAGTCCACACATGCACACGCTATGTTCACACGCCACCAACGGGGCTCGGGCTCCCGCGGCAGACTCACCAGCCTCCGCTCCCGCTCCAGTGCCCCGGCCGCCGTGGGGCCCTGCCCGCGAAGCAGGGGCTGCTTCTCAGATCATCACCGTCACCTCCATCCCGAAGTTGGGGACCTTTGTGGAGAGAGCCACCTCCTTTGCAAGCTGAGGGCTTGGGCCCTCCCACCCATTTATTTACTTTTTTAAAATATATTTTTTATTGATTTCAGAGAGAGGAAGGGAGAGGGAGAAAGAGACAGAAACATCAATGGTGAGAGAGAATCATTGATCGGCTGCCTCCACACACTGGGGACTGAGCCTGCAACCCGGGCATGTGCCCTGACCAGGAATCGAACCGTGACCTCCTGGTTCATAGGTTGAGGCTCAACCACTGAGCCTCCCCACCCATTTAAAGGGATGGAGTGTTTCATAATCTCCACAGGTGGACTCAAGACACACAGGGCTGGTCTTCTCCCCTGCCCGCCCTTCCCCCCGCCCCCCCAAGCATCCTGCTTGCCTCCCAGGAACCAGGCCAATTCTGGGCCGGGCTCTCTACCTCCAGCCCCATCTGAGGCCTCTCAGCCAGGCCCCTCGGGGTGGCCCATCCTCTCGGAGGGACCAGAGAGCCAGCAGCCAGGCCCCTTCTCCCAGGTCCCCTGACTACCTCGTGCCCCCTGGACCACTGTCTCACGTGACCGTGTCCCCTTCTCCCAGGTCCCCTGGCTAACTTGGGCGAGTCACTTATTCTCTCTGTGCCCTGGTGCTCTCATCTGTGAAATGGAGATAACGGCACCTCCCTCAAAAGGAAGTTAGAATTAAGTAAGCTAATGTACTGAGAGGGCCTGGCCTATCGTAAGTGCTCAATAAATGTTAGGTATTATCACTACCATTATTCTGCTCAAGCTGCCAAAATTCTCTTCCCAAGCACAGCTCTCATTTTGCTGCCGAAGCGCAGCAGGAATAATTCTATCGTCCGCGGAGCCCCCGAGGGGCCAGGCCCTGCTCCGCTGCTTCTCCACACTCAGGGCGCCACTGCCCAAGGAAAGTGCCTCCGCTTTCCGCACCTGCGCACCCCGGGCCTGCCCAGCCCCCAGCGACAAGTCTGCGGCTCCTTCACAAAACCCTCCGCTGGAGGCAGCCACGCGCCTTGCACGGAGGTCCTGTCCACGTGGCCGGGGCTCGGCCGCCACCTCCTCTCCACCTGCCCGCGTGCTGCTGGCCTGTCCCATGCTCTCGGCTCCAGCTCGGAGCTCCAGGATGTCCCTGTGGCAGGGAGTGGCCCTCTTCCGTGGTCCCTGGGGCTGTGCACTTGGGAGTCCAGGGACTGGTGCTCACGACCACCCAGGGGTTTTCTCCTCCACCTGGAAGTGACCTTGGAGAGCACCAGCCCCTCCTGCGTGTCTGTCCCTCAGCAGGTGTCTGTCCCTCAGCAGGTGTCTGTCCCTCAGCAGGTGTCTGTCTCCCACTCGCAAACAGCGTGCTACTGCGTAGCTGTCCATGTGTCCCAACCTCGTGTCCCCAGAAGAAGAAAGCCTAGGAAGAAGGGTCTACCCCAGCTTTGGAGTGAGGGGGCCCCCATTCTGCCCAGCACAGCCTCTGCCCCGAGTGCTCAGATCCCCTGGAGACAGGCAGCGGGACACGCTGGGGACGGAGCCAGCGGGCGAGGCCCCCGGCGGGAGCCCCTCCTGGCTCCATCGTGTAGGAGTGAGGGACCGTGGGCGACTTCATTTCTCTGAGCTCTGCCTCCTCATCTGGAAAGTAGAAATAACACAGCCACCTCCTGAGCCGATTAGATGAACTTTAAAAACGGAGCGTGGCTGGTGCGGACCTAACATACAGCGGGCTCTCAGCACCGCCTCCTCCCCCGTCGGTCAGCTCGAGGCCTAAGGTCAGGGGTCACTGTGCTAAGCCTCCAACAACGCGAACAGGGGCTGTCACGCCCTCCTCAGAGAACAGGTGCGTCCGCTTCCTTCCTTCACCCACACGAACCATGAGCCCCGGGAGCCCCAAGATCAGCTCGCTGTGCTGAGGAAGCCCGGAGGAGCGTGCCTGCTGTGACAGCCCAGCACTCGGGGCGCAGAAAATCCAGCGCACAGCTTGCCCCCGGCCGGGACCTCCTCAGTCTTCCTCAGGACAGACAGTGTGGTTCTCACGGCCCGGTGGGCTTTGCCACTTGCCCGCCAGACGCCCCGCCATGCCCCTCAGGTCCTCTTCTTCACCCATCAACACAGCCACTCGCCATCTGAGCCTCACCTCTGGAGTCCTGGGTTAGACTCCCAGCTGAGCACCGCCCGCTGTGGCCTGGGCAGCTCTCTGAATCAGCCTACGGCAGCAGCCTCCTGGATGGCCCCCCGGGGAGCCATGCTTGTGGGATCTTGTACGTGCAATCTAGGCGTGACCAGTAGAACATGGCAGACGTAAGGGCAGGTGAGATCCGAGGCCTACGTCCTAAAAGGCATTGCAGCTGCCACCTCGGTCTCCTGGACCCTTCGCTGAGGGGGAAGCCAGCTGCCAGGGTGGCAGGACATGCAAGCAGCCATGGGGAGGAACTGCCACCAGCAGCCAACGCCGACCTGCCAACCGTGTGAGCGAGCCCCTGGGAGGCGAGTCCTGCAGCCCAGGCCAAGCCTTCCGAAAACTAGCCCGGCCAAGATCCGGCGTGGGGTCCTGGGACACCCCAAGACAGACCACTAAGCCATTCTGCTCCTGGATTCCTGGGACCACAGTCACGGACTTAGTTGGAAGCCGCTAAGTTTGGGGGTGCTTTGTTACACAGCGTTAGGTGGCTAATACACAGACCAATCTCAGTTTTTTCTTTTGTGAAACGGGACTATAAATACGGACTCGATAACACTGGGAAGATGAAGTGAGATGGTGTTGGCCTGGCACGCCGGAGGTGTTCTGTCGGGGGTGGGTATCATCATTATTACCCATCCCCCCACCTCACC
The DNA here is from genome assembly GCF_027574615.1 of Eptesicus fuscus. NCBI lineage: Eukaryota > Metazoa > Chordata > Mammalia > Chiroptera > Vespertilionidae > Eptesicus > Eptesicus fuscus. The sequence continues at coordinate 6,332,601 of NC_072494.1, read as the reverse complement.
GCTGGAGACCCCAGAGGCATGGGCAGAGCCCCTCCCCCACTTCACTTGCTTGTTTCCTGGTCCCTTGTCAAGTTCAGGCCTAACTGTCTTCTTCCAACGTGGGAGAAACACTGGACCGGACGGACGTGTCTGTGACATGGTGGGGAGCACCTTCCAGAACTTGGGGACCCAGGGTGGGACCCACTCCCGTTCTCAGGGCGTCCAGTGGTGTGTGCTTGCATTTCTTTAGAAGGGCCCCACATGTGATAATTACATACTTGTTAGCCCTGGAAAATAACAAATCTGGAACCGGCACTCTGGAACCAATGGATTTCCTGCTGAAGTGAGGTCAGCCGGGGCCCTGGCTGGCTTCCCCGCAAGAGCCAAAGCTCAGCTCTGGCAAGCCCCTGCGGGCACCCACCCAGGTCCCCACCCGGCCCGCATCACAGGCTCCCACAGGCCTGTGCACTCAACGCTCCACCTCTCCGCTCCCGGCAACAGCTGCTATATTCCTGGTTTCCTCAGACCTGCCTGCCGGGCTGGGCCTGGGTTCCCCCTTAGAGGAGGGGGACCGCTCGGGCCTGGGCTTCCTCCTCCCTGCCCCCCACCGGAGAACCCAGAGCCGGTGGGCAGACACGGACCGATGCCTGTGGAGCCACCTGCCCTCCCCCTGGCGTTTCCCTTGACTCCTGCGGACACCACTGTCTCCCTTCCTCCTGGCCCAACCCCAACCCTCCTCCCGCCCAGGCTCCAGCAACACTCAGCAAAGCCCAGTTCCCCAAGCCCGGCTCCTTCTCTCTCACCTCCGGGCTGTCCTCTCTGGAATGCCCTCTCTCCCTGCCCCTCCGCACGCCTTCCCCTGGCTAACCCCGCACCCCTCAGCTTGGAAGCATTCCATGGATTCAATCTGGAAGCACTGGCCCTACCCAAGGCCTGGACAGGTGCCTGTGGCACGGCCTCACGACGTTCTGTGCTCTCCGGCTAGCCCGGCAAAGCCCTGAGAGTGAGGGGTCCTGTCCGACTCCCCGCACGCTGCAGCCCCAGCTAGCACATGGCCAGCATTCGGTAAAGGACTGGTGAATAAACGAACGCATAAGATTAATTGATCAAAGTGTTAAAATTGCCAAGAAATTTCAACCTGGTCCCTTCTGTTTTATACAAAGCATGAGTTCATCAAAGACTCCCCCCCTGCCCCCCCAAAATGACGTCTGGTCCACGCGGGCACTCGCCCCAGAACCAGTTACAGATGCCACACCAAGGCCGGCAGTGAGGCAGATACGGGCAAACCCGCCCTCGGGGTGCTGCCAGTCCCAGGCGGAGCGTCACCTCTCAGCCCCAGGGAGGTGGGCAGAGAGGAAGAGAGGCTCAGGGTGGAGCCAGGCTCAAGAAATGTCTGAACAAACGCTGTCTGGGTCGCTCCGGCGAAGCTGAACTACAGAACCGCTCCTCTCGGTTTTCCAGGGGGAAGGGGAGGCACAGACAGCCCAAGTGCCTCCCCAGCGGGACGGATGAAATCAGCAGAAGCAGAGAAACGGGTCCCTCGCTTTCCAGAAATCTTACTCGGAGGCACAGACTTCAGCCTGGACGGGGAGAATCACAGGCAGGGATTCTGGGTGTCCACAGCCCAGAGCCTTCTCCCGCAGCCTCCTCCTTTCTTTCTTTTAAGTATCACGGCCGAGGAGGAAGCACCGGATCTGCACGTTTATTTACCATTCCTGAGCCTGACCTTCCCGGAAGAGTGTCACTAATGAGAAACAACCCACTTTGCTCCCAAACCCAGAACTTCCATGGGATCCATGTAGGCTTTCAGAGTCGAAACAGGGCCAGGGCGATCCTGACTATCTTCCCTTTGAAGGAAAAAAAAGCAACGGAGCTGTTCTGTCTGGAAGGAAGTTTTGTGTATGTCGAACAAATGTCAGAGGTGAGGTCACTCCTGTCCCGCTGTCCCGACCCCTTCTGGCTCTCCGCTGGGGGGAAGAGAGGGCATATGCCTTCCTGGGGTGCAGGCGGAGGGAACTGGAAACAAAAAGTGCTAGTAGGGACAGAAGGGTCCAGATTCAAGAACTGGCCGTACCGCCCTGACCGGTGTGGCTCAGTGGATAGAGCGTCGGCCTGCGGACTGGGGGGTCCCAGGTTCGATTCCGGTCAAGGGCATGTACCTTGGTTGTGGGCACATCCCCAGTGGGGGGTGTGCAGGAGGCAGCTGATCGATGTCTCTCTCTCATCGATGTTTCTAACTCCCTATCCCTTCCCCTTCCTCTCTGCAAAAAAAATCAATAAAATATATATATATTTTTTAAAAAGAACTGACTGTACAGTGGAGGCGAGAAGTCCGAACTCCGCTCTTCTCCCTCACGTCCAAATGATGACTGCGCTCATACGGAGGAGACTCCGCCCTCCCAGCAGAGTACACGCTCCATGAAGACAGGGGTGCGTCCGTCTTGCTCTCTGCTGCACCCCAGTGCCAGCACAAGCCCGTCACATAGTAGGTCCTCTTATTAAAAGGATGGATTAAGCCATTAGCCAGCGTGAAACACTTGCATAGAAACAGCCAGTCGGTGTCATTTCCATTTTAAAAGTAATTCTTTCTCAGTGGGCACAGAGATTTTCTTTTTGTGTGTGTGTTTTTTTTGTGTGTTTTTTTCATGACAGGACCTAGAATTTTCTGGATCATCTGGTCAGTTCGTCTCGTCCGGTCCATGTACAATCCATCAGTGCCAAGCGCTATTGCAACCCAACGGGTTATTAAACAGTGTGAACGGTGAACTTGCAAATTCTCTTTAAGCTCTGCCTCACATCTGGCTGTGCCGGGGGTCGTAAAACCTCTCAGGTGTTAGGCGCGCTGCTTCATTCCGTCTCTCTTGGCAGCCCCCACTCTCCACCTACTGCAGGGCCACCGCCGCTGGGCGCCGCGTGGGTCTCCAGAAACTGCCGCTTGGCGACCAGGAAGGCAGCCGCGGGACTCCACCCAGGACCAGCCCTGTCCCCCACCAGGCTGGCCTTCCTTCTCCCCTTTCAGAAAGAACCCTGGCCGTCCTCCCTCTGGGAAGCGGAGGGTGAGCCTTGCGTGGTGTCAGCCGCCTGGCGTTAGCTGAAGAAGGCCTGGGAGACCCTGGATTTGAACGCAGATCCTCGTCCTGCCACCAAATGGCTGTGTCCACCCTGGGCAGCCGGCTCCCTTCTGTGGCTCCGTCTCTTTCTCTGTAAAGCGGGGAGAACTGCGCCCACTTCCTGAGGTCGCTAGGAGACGTCTAAGAATCAGTGCACACAGGCCTGGCACACGGGAAGGGCTGTGTCAGCTAGCGCTCTCGTCTGTTGTTTGCACAGCAAGGTCCTGTGGTCCTCCGGACCTCAAAGCCCTCCTAAGAGGAAAACTCAGCCACCGAGGTGCCTTTTTTTGTGTGGCATTTTCGCTGCACCTGCCCCATCAAACGCGTCCCAGACCACATTTGGCTCAAGAGAAGAGTTTGCAGCAGTGATGTGCGAGGGGACGGCACAGGCTCCTCTACGTGCCCTGACTTGCATGGTCCTGGGACGGAACCCTCCCAGGGGCAACTCCAGCCCCCATCCAACCTCAGGGTGAACCGGGGGCCGCCTGCCACATAGTAGGTCCTCTTATTAAAGGGGTGGATTAAGCAATTAGCCAGCATAAAACACTTGCATAGTTCGGCTGGCAACGCCGTCTCGCGTGCAAGTTGGCCTGTCTAAGAGGGAGAGTGCCAGGGGGAACTGCTGGGTCTGGGAAGGGGTATCAGTCCACAAGTCTGTCTGCTCAGCCCCAGCCTCTGGCCCGTTCAGTCCGGGGTCAGGAGCCTTCCCTCACTTCGGTGATATAACCCACAAGTCCGCACTGCGGCTTCTGCACAGTGTCACAATGCTAACCGTCTCTTAAGTTAACACAGCTCATCCCACCCACTGAAACATAAGTGCTTTTCAAATACCCCTCATTCGTGGGCATGGCCCATTTTTTAAAAATATATCTTATTGATTTTTTTAACAGAGAAGAAGAGAGAGAGAAACATCGATGAGCTGCCTCCTGCACACCTTCTACTGGGGATGTGCCCGCCACCAAGGTACATGCCCTTGACCGGAATCGAACCTGGGACCTTTCAGTCCACAGGCCGACGCTCTATCCACTGAGCCAAACCAAGCAGGGCCCATTTTTATGGTGAACAAACGAAGGCCTACTTTATCACCGGGGGCGAAACGCTTGGCATTGAAGCCAGGCTGCCTCGCTCACGCTGTTGGTGGGGACACCGGTCCCGTGTCAGACCTGTGTCTCCCACAGGGAGCCGCTAGATGCCTTTGCTGGAGAGACAGACGAAGGTGTCCTTTACCAACATGAACACCCTCCTGAAAGGAAAACTGACACCCACGCACCAGCAACCCAAACTACCGGGAAACGTGACGCGTGGTCAAAAGGGACCGTCCAAGCTGCTTGCCCAGGGCTGGGATCCACCGGGTCCCAGAGAACGGATTCCCGGATTCCCGTGGCGGCGAGGCCAGAGAGGAACTTCCCTGGGAGCTGAGCCTCCCTCTCCGCTGGAAGTCCCAGCCCCAGGTGCTCTCATCCCTGCCTGCCCGTCTGCAGGCTGTGATTAGGGGCCCTAATGGCCATAATGCCTCCAATGTGGTGTTTAAACCAATAAGGCTTCAGAGAAGTTACGGTATGTTTAATAATGGCTTAATGACTACTTTCGAGATGCAAGGCTTCTGGTTCCTGTTTGGCCTTGATTTATAGCCCAACTCCGGCTGAGGACAGCCAAGAGCCCCCCCTAAGCCCCCAGCGGAAGAGGGAGGTGTTCACACCAGGCTTCTTGGATTCCTTTAAAAACTGGGAATTCAAATGAAATACAAATGATGTCTGACTCCCCACCTTTCTCACTGGCCTCTTGAGGCACTGAAAATAAAAGCAGAAAGCCAGTGTGACCCACACGTAGGGACGCCTTAGTGCGCAGAAGTGAGCGGGACCCTCTGGTATTTCTTCCGGGATCTTAGCTGGGTGGGGGTCGGTTCCCTTTTCAGAAATTCTGAGCTACTGTGCTAGTCCTATGCTTCCCCGAGGCTGGAGAGCCCCAACTCTCAGATGTGATCCTCCCCTCCCCTCCCTGCAAAACCGCAGGCCAGGGGCAGCAGAGCCTTGGGTCTGAGCTGCAGGGGCGGGGGGGGGGGGGGGGGGGGGCTCTCTACAGTGGGTCCCCGGGCACTTCCAGGTCATCTGTCCACTGAAGGCAGTCACTCCATGCGCGCTGTTCAAACTCAGAACCGGCCAGTACTCCACACCTGCTCCAAAGGCAGTCTCTAGGTGCCCCTGCAAGTCCCCCTGTCTGCACCAGCCCTGCACCCCCCCACCCCACCCCCCGCCCCATTTCAGACCCACCAGGAATATAGGAAGACTGAGGATTGACTCGGTTAACCAGTTAGATGAGGGCGGCAGCCGGCTGGTTCCAGGTCCCGCAGCTAACAGTGCCCAGCCCCCAGCCCCGGATCAGAGCTGTTTCAAACCCACTCGCAGTGACTCCGATTCGATTCCTGTGAGAAATGAGGTCTCTAAGGGAGGTGTTTTCGCTGGAGGCAACTTTTTCCCAGGTCCCAGCAAAGAGGTAGTCACGTCCCGGCCCTTACCTGCCGTGGTCCTTATCCGGGCTGCCGGGCCACCGGTTGGCTTTGGGGAAGATGGAGGGAGGACTGGACTCCAACTACTTCACCCTCTAGACCGCACATCGGGACCGGGTTACTGCTCCGAACAAGGGCCTCACCAAGACGGGCGGACAAAAGGGCCTTCCCTGGTGCTCCAGCGGCCTCGGATACACGGGTTGGGGTGAATCTGGGGGCTCCCGGCCTCCGAGGGGTTAACCCGCGCGGGGCTGCACGTGACGTGGAGGGTTCCAGCCGAGGCGCGGCCCCCTCCAGTCCTCCGCCCACCCCCCCTCTCCCCCCCACCCCCAGCGGTGCACGCCGCTCCCGGGGGCTCCGCGCCCCCGCGCCCAGGTCCCTCCCCCTTGGCGGGCGCTCACAAGCCGCGCGGGCTGCGCGAACCCGGGAGCCCCGGCGGCCTGTGCGCCCCGAGCCGGCATGGACCCCGAGCGCTGCGCGCCTTTCGGCTTGGGGCCCGGGCCCGACCCCTATGCGGCCGCTGGGGACGAGCCTCCGGGCGGCCAGGGGACCTCCGCCCCAGCGTCTCACCTGCATCCCGCGCCGCCCCGAGGCCCACGACTGACCCGCTTCCCGGCCTGCGGGCCTCTGGAGCCCTACCTCCCGGAGCCGGCCAAGCCGCCCGCCAAGTACCTGCAGGACCTCGGGCCTGGCCCGGCGCTCAACGGCGGCCGCTTCTACGAGGGCCCGGCGGAAGGTAACGCGGGGAGGAGCGCGCAGCCGACCTGCTCCCCTTCCCTCCCGGCCGCCCAGCCTCCCCGCTTCCCCCTCCCGCTCGCTTATTTCTCAACTTGGTGACCCTCCCGCGCGCACCGCGGCTCCCTCGGAAGCGAAGCGGCCCCGCGCCGGTCCCGGCCGGGCAAGAGCCAGCGGTGCGGGAGGCAGCCACGTGTGCCTTCCTTCGGCAGCGGGCATGGGAGGCGGAGGTCGAGCGAGGGTGCAGCGGCGGAAGCTCGGGGCCCAGTCGGACCCCAAGGCGGCCAGAGCCGGGAAGGAGCGTCCTGCTTGGCGGAGTGGGGCTGGAGCTGTCACCCACCCAGAAGCCCGGACCGGCCAGGGCCCCGGTGCCACACCGAGCCCTGGGCCCTGATGCGGGGAGAGGAGCGCGGCTTTTTTTTACGTGTAGCTCCTGTTGCAGCCCCGAGGCTGGGCCCCGACCCAGCACGGCCAAGCCGGGCCTGCCGAGGGCTGCGGCCTGGCCTCCGCCGGCCTCTCCTCCCAGGCCCAGCTTCCGCGGGGAGGGCGCTCACGGGTGACGGCGGCCGGCCCCCTGGTGCCGGGCCGAGCTCACGACGGAATAACTGTGCTCTTATTCCCCAGACTGACCTGGCCTCCCGTGGTGACGCCCGGCGAGGGCCACCCTCTCGCAGTCTGGGCTTCCCCGCTCCGGATCGCCGCCGCCGGGCCCTCTGGCGCAGCCCGGACGGCCTGATCCCGGCGCCTGGGCGTTCTGGGCGCGAAGGCCGGTTGGACCGCGCCAACCTCCCGAGATGGAGCTTGAATGCCCCGGCCGGGCAGGCGGGCCCGCAGTCCCGCCGGCGCCCACTGCCCGGGCGGACCTGTAGGAATCTGGGCGCCCGCGCCGCCCCATCTGCGCTACCTCATCTCCGTAGCTTAGGCCCCGAGCTGGGTCCCCCGAGATCGGCGCAACCCGCCTCCGCCCCGCTGGCGCCTCGCGGGCCTCCGTGGAGTGGACGGGCAGCCCCGGCCTTCGCCCGGCCGGCGGTGGGAATGTGCCGAGGAGGCGGGAGGTGTGTGGGGGTCAGCGGAGGAAATGAGCGAGGCCGCGGAGCGTCGTGTCTGCGCCCTTTGAAAGAGGCTCTCCTGATAAAAACCACAGTTGGGACTTAATGAGAAGCAGTTGGCCCGGCTCCTCTGATCCCAGCCAGAGGCGGCGGTCGCGCTGCGCCCGCAGCACCGCCGGGGACAGGTACCCAGCCGAGCGGGGCGCGCGGCGTCGGGCAGGACCCACCCGCGGGCCCGGGTCCCCGCTGGGCGCACCGGATCCCGCACGGACCGGACCGCGGGGCGCCAGGGCCCGCCCGGCGCCGAGCAGCCTGCGGAGGGCGCAGGAGCAGAAGGAGCGAGCGGAGGGAGGAAGCGGCGACGGCGAGGGGGTCGGCAACGAAATGCGCGGAAAGCAAACCAAAGCGTGTAAACAACCGAAAAGAGGGAAAAGGAAATTGAACAAAGTATCGGAGGAGAGGGGCGATCGTGAAGAGCAGAGGCGGCTGGCGAGCCGGGCAGGACGGAAAGGAACAGAGGAAGAGCGAACAAGGAAAGAAAGCAAGCGGAGATCGAACGAAGCGGGTAAATGGAGGAGGGAAGAAACGAAGAGAGAAGGAGCAGACAAAACGGAAGAAAGGGGGACATCCCAAGAGAGCAAAACCCAGCCACCAGGACGAGTGGGAGAAGAACAGGAGCGGTTCAAGCTGCGCGGAGGACAGGCCGGACGAAAAGGAGGCGCCGCGGGGCGAGCGGAGCCGGGGCAGAGCCCCTCGCGCACCCGGCGCGGCGGCCGGGACTCTGCGGCGGGCGCGCGGCCTGCGTACCTGCGGCGGAGCCGGGCTGCGGGGAGGGGAGGCCCGGGCTGCGGGGCGCGCCGTCTTCAGGTGGGACGTGGCGGGCCGACGGGGAAGCCGCCTCATTTCCCGGCTTTTAAAGTAGCGGGCACGGATGTTTCCAGTCCAGACCAGTGAGCGCGCAGCTGCTCCCCATCTGCGGCGCGATATCGGCCGCAGCCGGGCAGTTGCGCGCCCCGGAGCCCGGCGCGCCGCGCTCCTCTGCGGCTCTTGGGGGAGAGCGCCCAGCCCTGCCCCGGATCCCGCCGCGTCCAGACGGCGCGGTCTACCTCGCGCCCTCGGTGTATGGCTGCTCAGAGCGCCGGAGAGCTGCCTGCGGGTCCTCCCTGCTCTGCCCGGGGCCGCGCGGTCTGTCCCTTCGCTTGGCTCCCTGACCTCGGACCTCGCCTTCTGCTGGGGCGGAGGCCCTTAGCTGAGTACCCGGAGGGGCCGCACTCCCGGGCGGACCATGCCTCAAGGGGAGTTCCAGGTTATTGGCCCCTGGCAGAGGCCTCTAGGGCAAGGCTGGGACACTCTAGGCAGAGCACCAGGCCCCACTGGGGTCCCACAGGCGACGATCATGTCGTCACGGGCCTCCGGTCTTCAGCCAGCGTTGCAGGAGCCCTGGCCTCCGCTGGCACTGAGGGTCGCTTGGGAAATGGCGCGAGCGCGGAGCAAGCTGCCGAGAAAGTTCAAAGCCGGGTTGTTGGTTCTGGGGCCTCAGTGGACGCCATCGCCATCGTGGGGGCAGTAGGGCTCCGGGCAGGCGCCCCAGTGGGGTGCTCCCGCGCTGCGCGGCCTCGAGGCTGCAGCCCCGGTGCGGTGGGAGTGCTGGGAGCCTGAGAGTGAGCCAGGGACGGAGCTCCGTGGCCCCTCAGAGGTCCTTGTCCTGGCACCTGCCTTTCGCCTCGACCCCCAACCCTTGGCTGCTGTGGTGCTGCGGTTAGACAGACCCTAAACACGCAAGCGTTGAGCCCCAGGCTCCCATGTCCAACATGAGCGCTCCCCCTTTCCCGCCCAGTGTCCCCACAAGGTGCAAGTGACTCCCACACAGCCTGTAGGGGCTCGGCTTTAGACGCTAAAATTCAAACCGCTGGCCTGCCCACCTCCACCTCTTCTCTGGGCTTCCATCCTCCCGAGGCTGCTTGATGTTCTTGGACGCTGTCCTATCCTCCAAAGAGGTGGACGGCGCCCTCCCCGAGTCCTCAGGCAGATGGGGAGGTTTGGGGGCAATGGCAGGAGGGAGAAGCTCTGGTCCGCTGCCAGGCCTGGAGACTGGGCAGGGTGGGAGGCCACCCCCGGCCAGCAGGCTGTGCTCTGTGGGGGAGCCATCCTGAGAAGTCCTGCTGCCCACTCATCCCTGATCCTGGGTGGCTGACTCAGGGAGGCATGCCCTGCAGCCCCAGGTCTGGTCGCTTCCTCCGGGAAGATCCCCTTGGAACAGATGTTGAGGGCCCCAGAGGCAGAAGAGCAAGCCCCAGAGCTTTGGGGTGAGGGCACTGCCCTCTGCAGTGCTGTCCGCACTCCCCTGGCCCCCATCCCTGAGCCACACTCACCCTGTACTCTCAGAACCCGAGACTCAGGCCTGCTAAGTGTCAGACCTTGTCAGCTCCCGGTCTCCCTGACCATTTCCAGTTATTCGCTTCACCTTCCAAAGCCCTTCCTCCTAAGCTCCTACCGCGTGGAATTGCCCCGAGAACGACGACAACAACACAATGTGGCCCAGATTGGAAGCCAGAGCGGGAGCACTCCCTCCTCTGCTGTCTGGGAGGCTCCCCCTGAGCCGTGAGGGACCCTGGGGCCTGGCCGTGAGGGACGTCTATCGGACTCCCCCAGCCTCCAGGACACACAACTTATTTCAGCTCCCGGGGGTCCTGGGAGGTCCCTGACCACCTTCCAGCTGAGGGCACCTTGCACAACTTGTCCTCTACATGCACATAGGGATTCATCAGACCCAGAACCCCAGAAACGATCTCCCCAGTCCCATCCTCCCGGCCCCCCCCCCCCCCCCCCCCCCCCCCCCCAATGACAGCTGTGATCCTGACACAAATCCTGGGGAAGAAACTGCCTCTCGGTGCCAGCTGGCTGGGCCTCCGGGGCCAGGCCCTGCTGAGGACGGGGCCCAGGCCAGGGAAGGGGCCCTGTGAGTCAGTGGGGCGTCTTTGTGGCCTCGCTCCTGCCATCCCAGCAGACTGTTGTGTGGAGATCTCATGGTGACGCTGCTGGGGGCCTCGCCAGAGGAAGAGAGCGGGCAGTGGGGTGACCTGTTTCTCACTGTGCCTTGGTCCTGGCAGGACTCACCAAGCGTCCAGAGGGAGGGTGGGCGCCCTGGAGGAGGGCTGCTGGGGACCATCCCAGTTGCCACTCGGGTCCCCCTGCTTGTCAGGCTCTTGAGGAGGGAGGGGCAGGCTATGATGGGAACGATGGGGTTGGGGCTGTGCCCTGTTTCAGCTCCCTTTCTCTGCGTACAGCCTACCTCCTGCCTCTATTGCTGGAGCTTACCCAAACATCAGGATGTGGGCAGGGAGGAGGTAATGCCTCTGGAAGCTTCTTTGCCCCCTCTTGCCCTTCATACCCCAGGGCTAGGGGATTTGATTTAGCCCTGAGACTTGGGGTCCAGACCAGCAAAGGCTGTCGGCATCCGTGTTATGGGCATGAGGACATGGGAACCAAGGTCCGCAGAGTCAGGGACCAGGAGGCACTGTCTGGCAGGGGCAGGGAGATAGCTTTCCACCCTCTCATCCTCACCCCCTCCTCCCTCCCCTGCGCCAGGCCCTGCCATGGCGCCGATCCTGGCACCTCCACACCCTGTGGGATGTGCCACCCCAGAGCGCTTCCCCGAAATGGACCCCCTCTGGCCCCAGCAGATCCGCCCAGACCACAGACAGCCGGGTTCCCCGGGGCCCCCTCCCCAGCTGGAGGCTCAGCAGGGCGCCGCCTCATGCCAGGCTCCCATGGAGGGTGGCTGCCTGAGGAAGGGAAGAACCAGGAAGGGGGAGGCGGGGACTGAAGCGTCAACAGTCTTCCCCTCCCTCCATTCCACCCACAAAACCCTCTGGGTCGGTTTCCATCCTTTCTGTGTTTCCATTGCAGCCGAGGAGAAGGCCCCCAGGGCTGCCAGCTTCCCCCAGCTGCCCGTGGACTGCCGAGGGGGCCCCAGAGACGGGCCCTCCGCCCTGCAAGGCTCCCCGGGCCCTGGCCTGGCCAGCCTGCGCGTCCCCCTGTCCCCGAGACTCCCTGACTCCATGGAGTTGGCCAAGAACAAGAGCAAGAAGCGCCGCAACCGCACGACCTTCAGCACGTTCCAGCTGGAGGAGCTGGAGAAGGTTTTCCAGAAGACCCACTACCCCGACGTGTACGCCCGGGAGCAGCTGGCTCTGCGCACCGACCTCACCGAGGCCCGGGTTCAGGTGAGGGCACCCAGACAGCGGGCCAGGCCAGGGAAGGGCTGGGAGAGGTGGGCACCGGCGCCCCCAGAACTGCCTGTCCCAGGTGCCTGCTCCCCTGGGCTCGCCCTCCCTGCCCAGCTCTGCTGGGGCCACAGGCTGGCAGCCCAAGTTGAGGCTTATGCCTGGGTATGGGGTGGTGGCCTCTGCGTGGCAGTCCCCTCTGCGTGCACCGGCTGACCGGGTGATTGGGGACATGCCATTGAATGTCTGGGTCTTGGTTTCCCAGTTCGGGGAGCCCCAAAGGGCAGCCTGTGGAAGCAGTGAGATGCTGAGCACGTATCAGCGCTGCTCCAGAGGTGACTGTGGGATGGGAGGGTCTCCTGGGGGGAGGGGGGTGTCTCGGGCTCAGTGACACCCAAAGCCATCCTGAGCCAGTGACTTTCAGTCCTACCAACACTCAGACCCTGGCCAGGAGCCCCGCCCCACCCAGCAAACCTCCCAGCAGGAGTCAGGCCCCAGACTTCTGGAGGGGCCGTGGCCCGGCTTCCCCAGTGTGGAGCCCAGCCCGTGGGGATGCGGGTGGGAGAGGGAGACAGGAAGTCAGTGTCTAAGGCATTTTGGAAGTGGGAGCGAACTTGAAGGTGGCAAGCGGGGGTGGTGATGGGATGGGAGGCTCCGTGAGAGTCAGGCCCAGGAGGTGGCCGCTGTGGCCTTGCTGGGAATTGGCCTGACACAGCAGGTCCCTGCCCTGCCGAGCAGGAGGCCCTGGGAGAGGGCTCAGGTGGGCTTCTGGGGAAAGGGCGGAGGTGGTTTCTAGACGGGAGACTTCGTAGGGGCAGAGCTCACGCTGTCACCCCTGCGGGGCCTCTCTAGAGCCTGTGAAATCGCCGCGCAGGGCAGCTCTGGCAGGATCTGGGGGCCATCAGGCCAGTGCTGCCCGATGGGGAAGGCCCTCCGGCTGGATCCCACACAGGACCGGAGGGGCTCGGGCGTCCCCGCTTCTGTGCCCGGTCCTCCTGCCTCCACGTTCCTCCCACCCCCTCCCGGGCCTGACTCTCACGGAGCCTCCCATCCCGTCACCACCCCTGCTTTCTGGAACTGTCCACCCGCGCTCCCCAGGGCCCGGGGCCATCGGAGGGAGGTGGCCAACAGTCACACAGCCCAGATTACATAAGCACCAAGTCCGAGCAGCAGGTCTCCCTCCGAGGCCTCAGCCAGCCTCCGGGCTGGGCTCTGACTGGCTCCCCCTACGGAGCTGCTCTGGGACCCGGACCCTTCCCCTCCTTGGCCTTCTCACCCTGAGGGGTGCGGGCGCAGCCACAAGGCCCAGACCTAGTCCAGAAGCTTCCCAGTGATCGAGGCCCTAGAGCAGGGACACTTGCTCTGACGGGAGAGAGGAAGGCAGGGAGCTGCAGGGAGCTGGCAGGTGGGCGGCCCTCCCTGAGCGTGCCAGGCCTGCGGTGGGGTCTCTGCAACCCCAGGTTGGGGGTGGGCTATGCCCAGCTTCTTAACTCAGGGCCTGACCTGCCTGCATGGGGAGATGACCGTGGGCAAGCGTGAGGGGCTTGGGTGCGGTTACTTTTACACACTCATACACGCATGTGCGTGGACGCACACACAGACACACACACACACACACAGCTGCTTCTGTTTGCAGCCCCAGCTAGATCCCTAGAAAGCAGGGGAATGGTTTTGGTTTGGCTCAGTTTTGATATTGCCAACGACTGGTCCGGAGGCCGACACATAAATGCTGGCCAGCTGCCACCCTGTGGGACACAGCCATCAACTCGCCCAGCCGCTTCCCCGCCTCGGGGCCGCTTCCTCACCCCCTCGGCCTCCCCTGTGCCCCCAGGTCTGGTTCCAGAACCGCAGAGCCAAGTGGCGGAAGCGGGAGCGTTATGGGAAGATCCAGGAGGGGCGGAACCCCTTCTCGTCCGCCTATGACATCTCCGTGCTGCCCCGAACGGACAGTCACCCCCAGGTGAGACCCCGCCGCCCCCCGCCACACTCCTGCCGAGGCGGGTGTGACGGTGTCCCGCGGGGTAGCCAGTGAGAGTGTGAGCTCTGGCCTGGGGAGACCTGGAGTGGCCTCGGGGCCTGTGTGACTTGGGCAAACCATGCCTTCCTCTGGCCAGCGGGCCCCGTGTCACCCTGCCGGCACGGAGCAGCTGGCACAGGGGAGTCTGCGGAAAACTCCTTCGGGAAGCAGTGCCGGGGCCTGAGATGCCTCTGTGAGTGGGGGGCGGGGGGAGGAGGGTGGCAGATTCTAGACCTGTGCCAAGTGGCGGCTTCTTGGGAGTGTCCGGAGCCCTAGAGGCAGAGAGAGCCCTGTTAGGGGGGGCGGTCCCGGGCAGACTCACCGGCCTGCTTTCTCTTTGCAGCTGCAGAACTCCCTGTGGCCCAGCCCCACGTCGGGGAGCCCCTCCGGGCCCTGCCTCGTGTCTCCAGAGGGCATCCCCTCCCCCTGCATGTCTCCGTACTCCCATTCGCACGGGAACGTGGCTGGCTTCGTGGGGGTGCCGGCCTCCCCCGGAGCGCACCCTGGCCTCTACTCCCTCCACAGCTTCTCCCCTGCCCTGGGGGACCACAGCTTTGAGGCCGCCCCCGATGTCGACTATAAGTCTCCAAGCCTCGTCTCGCTCAGGGTGAAGCCCAAGGAGCCGCCCAGCCTGCTGAACTGGACCACGTGATCAGACGTGTGGACACGCAGACTAAGCTGCCACCCCCTTCCCTGTGCCCGGCTGCTCCCACCCCACCCTGGCCTGGATGCCAGAAGGACACACCTTTGCCTCAGAGCTCCAGATGGTTCCCAGGGCGGACAGAGCAGCTGGGGCCCTCAGCTTCTCGCTGAGTCTTTTCTCTTAGAATAAGGCGGGCTGCCCCAGGAGAGGGCCTGGAAGCCAGTGGGACTCTTCCTGCCACACACTGGGTCCCGCACCCAGACGCTGGGCTGGAGACTGCGTCCTGCCTCCTCCTTCAGACTTCGTCCGAGGGTCACTGTTGCCCCTCCGACGGAACTGGCTTCACTGGCTCCTCATTCGGGGAATGCAGGAAAATGGGAGCAGGACGGGGCTGAAGCAGAGGATCTGGTGACTTAGGGGAAAGCAGAATCTCCTGAGACCACCTGGGGCCTCACTCCCCTTCCCGCCACCAGGGGGCGTGCACCCAGCGTCTGGCATTGACGAGGGCCTGGAAGCTGAAGGGAGCTGGTGCTCAGGTCTCCCTGATCCAGCCCCCCTTCCTTCTCCCCTGTGCCCCTCCCCAACATGCTGTGGAGTCCTCTCCCCTCCAAGGGGCAGACATTTTACCAGAAACCACCAAATACTTGGATTCTCCCCCAGGGGGTCAGGCCAGAGCTATGCCACGGAGACCCTAGGCTCCCTTGGTTTACTCGCTGGGCGTTGGTAAGAAAGAGTCCCCCACCCTCTGAGCCCCGAGATCCGACCCACACTTTTGTAAGATGCTTTTGTAAAAACAAGTGTGCTGCCCGGCATAGTAATAAAGGTGCAGTGTTTGGACCTGGGGATTGCGTATTTCAGGGGTGGCACTGGGTAGCTCTAGGACTGGTCTGCTCGGGCCCTCGAGGCTGGTGCCTGCCACGCCGGCCCTGTCACCTGCCCAGGCTCTGTGGCTGTGTGTACAGGGTGCCCAGGTCTCATTAAGGAGGGCAGATTGGTGGTGGGAAAGGGGAGTGAATGAAAGACCAGCAAGCCCACTGAGGGCTGTGAGCTCCCCTGGGCGGGACCCCAGAGCCGTGGGGGTGGGGCGGCTCCTTCCCCCAGACGCCCTGGGAGCATGTCTGGGCTGTGGGGCAGAGACGAAAGCCAGGACCCTTTCTTGTGGTTGCGGAGTATTACCCATTCTATCCTTCATCCCCTCTGCCTTATCTCCCCAGCCCGGAAGGCAGGAAAACGCAGGCTGGCCCTCCCACCCTCGGTAAATCCCACCACATTGCTCCGAGCTCAGCTCAGCCAGCAGCCCCTCCCACCTCCCCACCCCCCAGCCCTTCCTCTTCCAGGCACCCAGAGCCAAGCACAGACTCCCGTGCTGGGCTTATTCCCAAAGGGGAGCAAGTCCCCCATCAGATGGACCTTCCTGCCGAGACAGTCCCTGGACTAGACGTGTCCCCCTTCTCTTCCTTTCCCTTCCCTTCCCTTCGCTCAGGGCCTGGCTTCTGGTGGCTTCTCTCCTCTCAGTGCTGGCGCTGGCTCTGGGCTGCAGGTGAGCCCTGGTCCCTAAGGAAGGGAAGAGTCCGAGTGGAAGGGAGAGGCACCCAGCTGCCTCCACCAGCTGGTCAATGATGGCCGGGGCGCAAACCCACGTTTCTCAGGCCAGGGCGAAGACCAGAAGTTTCTTGCCACGAGGAGAGGCCAGCACAATTTTGGACTTTCTGACCCACCAAGTCAGAGAGAGTAGTTTGTTTTACAAACCACTCTGTGCCAGGCATTGTGCTGGGTGCGAGACAGAGCAGTGGTCAAGCACAGCTTAGAAAAAGATGGAGAGAGGGAAGAGGAAGAGACCTGGGGAAGCCGAGGAAGCGGGAGTGGGAAGGAGACAGATGAGAGAAGAAAGTACATCTGAGCCCGGATCCCTGCAGTGGGAGCAGGAGGCGGGCAGAGGCCAGGAGGGGCCGGCGGGGGAGGGCACAGGGAGGCCGAGACCAGCTACTGGCTCCCATCCAGGGGCATCTGCCCACAGCTCATATTTTTCTGTCCAGTGACAGCTAAATGAAGGGAAAGCGAACTTTACAACCGCCCGCTTCACACATAATGAATATGAATGGGCATCTCGGAGCCTGTTCCCGGGATTATCTGTGCGCTGACGGGTCCTCCCACTGACTGGGCCATCCCAGCGGCCTGTCCCCGGGCTGGGACACAGGCCCCCTTCCACCTGCTTCCCATTAGCCACCCTCCTGTCCCCTCCTCCACACTCTCGGCGTCTCACCACTAAGGCGCAGCCCCCAGGGCTCCAGATGCCCATGGCCCAGCCTTACTGGAGGTGAACGTGGCCCTCAGCCCAGGCCCATGCTTTCCAAGGCCGGGCTGAGCCTCTAGTCGCCCTCTTGGTAAAGGAAAGGGCAAGTGGCCCCTCCTGGAACCCCAGCTTTGCGAGAGCTGCTAGCCTTTGCTAAGCTCCTCTCTGCCCAGTGAGGCCCCCCGGAGAAGCCCTAAGTCTTGGTCCTGGCAGGGCACGGGAACCCAGCCGAAGAAGGGGGGCGGGGGGCAGGGGGGAGCCAAGCAGGCCTGGACCAGGCTTCTAGTCTCAGTCCGGCATCAGCACCAGAAACGGTTCTGAGAGGCACTCCGTCACCCTTCCCACCGCCGTCCTTTACACTCAACCTGAGTTACAACCTGAAGCACAGACCCTCTGCAGCCCGACAGGAACAGAGGCTGGCACCGCCAGGAACTGGGCACTTCCTGGACTGGGCAGAGGGAGAACACACCTCACCACCGCCCCAGCCTCGGCCACAGGCTCATCCTGGCTGTTTGCTCCGGGGGTAGGGTGGGGGAGGTGTGGGGGAGGTGTGCTCTAGGGCCCACCCTTCCTACTCACCAACCGCAGGCTCCCGCCCCGTCTCTTCTCCAGGAGGAGGCATGGGCTGGGGCCGGGGGCCTGCGTGGCCCTGCAGACCTGTCTCCACATTATGGCCCTCACTTGCTTTAATGGCTGCCTATCAGCTGTGAGCTCGGCAAGGAAAGTGAGCGGGGTTCTGTCCCCTGGACCCAGGGCTCCTCGACCGGGCCAGCCCAGAACAGGCGCTCAGGGCACGCTGGCAGGGCTGCGGGACCAGCGGCTGACTCTTGAGTCTCTGTATTCAGAGCAGCGAGCTAAGGGTCAGGGACATAAGGCCTATGACACGGTCCTTGGAGGGGGTTTCTGTTTTCCAGGGGACACAGGAAGTGGGAATGCACATTCACAGAAGGTTAGAGTTGGAAGGTCATTAGCAATATTAAAAATAGTTGCTAGCCCTAGCCAGTTTGCGAACCAAAGGGTCCTGGGTTTGATTCCGGTCAAGGGCATGTACCTTGGTTGCAGGCTCCTCCCGGCCTGGGCCCTGGTTGGGGCTCGTGCAGGAGGCAACTAATCAATGTGTTTCTCTCACATCGATGTTTCGCTCTGCCTTTCCTTCTCTCTTCCACCCCACCTAAAAACCAATGGGAAAATATCCTCGGGTGAGGATTAATAATAATAATAAAAAAAAGAATATCTGCCTTTTATCTGTTGCTTCTTGCCAGCCGGTGTGTAGGTCCGATACCCCCTACTCAGGCCTCACTCCCACCTGCTGCTGTTAAACCAGCTCATCCAGAGGAGACAAGCTGGGCTGAGCCTGACGAGTTCAGGTCCCTCAGCTACACGTCGAGGCTAGACTGAACGTCAGGGCTGCCGGCTCCCAGAGGGAGCTTGTGCCATAGCTGGCAGCCTGGGGCCAACTGTGCCAGGTGCCAAAGGAACGGCACAGCTCCTGCTTCTCCGAGAAGCCAGTTCATCAGAGGGCAGACAGGGAGCCAGCCTCCCGGGAGATAACGAACAGGCACGGCAGAGGCAGCGCACAGCCCACTGGGATCCGGGAGAGAAAGACGTTCAGGATTGGACAGAAAAGAAGACAAGGTCGCAGCGATAACCAAGTCACCTTGAGGGGGGCACATTTGGGGCACACCAGAGGCCAGGCCAAGGTCAAGCTTGGGTGGCCACTCAGAGCCTAAATCAACTGACATTTGCCAAGAATCTCTCCAGGGTTCACGCCTGAGCAAATGCTAAGTGCTGACTGAGGGGAATAAACCAGCACACCAGTGCTCTGCTGGTAAGTGCGGGTCCCAGTGATGAACGGGGAAGGGTGGTGAGTGGAAGCCACACACTGCCAAAGAGACCTAGGTTTGCATCCAGGCTCCGGCTCTCGCTGTTCTGTGACCGTGGGCAAGTTCTTTACCTGTTGTGTGCCCGTTTCTTCATCTGCAAAACAGGCACTGCAATAATGCTACCTTCCGATACAGACAGAAACTCAGAGCAGCAGCTGGCTCATAGTAAGCACCAGTGCTGAGTGCTGGCTGCTGTGTGGAAACTGGGCTTTCGGGAAGCATCAATATCAGCCCTGCCTGCCTATCTGGCGCCCCTAAGTGGTTAACTTAAAAAAACAAAATTAAAAAAAAATGTGTGTGTGTGTGTGTATATATTAGAGGCCCATTGCACGAAGATTCGTGCAATAGACCTTCCTTCAACTGGCTGCCTGCACCAGTTTTCCGCCAGCACCGGGGACCCAGGCCTTGGCTCTGGCTACCGCCTTCCGCCTTCTTTCAGGGTCGGGGCTTGGACCTGGGCGGCGGCGGCGTGGGGCGGCCCCGCGCCGCCATCCGCTATCTGGGTGCCTCCGCCCGGGCCCATCAGCGGCTCAGTGATCGGAGTGGCGGGGCAGCCAGCCTGGGTCTATTAGTGGCTCAGCAATGGGGGGTGGGGCAGCGCGTGGGGGCCGCCATCTTTGCTGGGTTAATTTGCATAGTGCCCTGATTGGCTGTGGGCATAGCGAAGGTAGGTCAATTAGCATATTACTCTTTTATTAGGTAGGATATATTGATTTCAGAGAAGAAGGGAGAGAGAGAGAGATAAGAACACCAACGATGAGAGAGAATCATTGATCAGCTGCCTCCTGCACGCTCCCCACCGGAGATCGAGCCTGCAACCCGGGCATGTGCCCTGACCGGGAATCGAACAGTGACTTCCTGGTCTATACTCAAACACTGAGCCACGCCGGCCGGGCTAAGTGGTAACTTTTGATTGACAAGTTCCCATCCTCAAAGTGGTATGGCCACGGGTTATCCATCCCTGAGTGAACTGAAGGAGCACTGGGACCTGCACCTGGTTAGCAATAATCAACCTTTTATGTATCTCAGCCATTTACAAAGGGGCCTTCAGAGACCCTGCCCATCTCATGGCCCAGATGAGGTACAAAGCCACAGAGATCGGGTGGTCACTGGCTCCAAAAGGTATTTCTGTACAAAGACTTGGGTCCAAATGGCCACCCTGCCACGAGCACACTCCGGCTATGACAAGGCTCCCCTCCCGGGAGGCCCCTGGCCCTGGCCTCCTCGCCCAGGCTCTGCGGCCCTCGTAGCTCTGACAGCTGTGTGCTCATTTGCACAGATACATACAGGTATTTACAGGCCTTGGCAAACCAAGAGGGAAAATGGCACCTCTGGTTAAGGAAGCTTCAGAGGAGGGATTGGGAAAATCAACGAGGGAGAACAAAGCCACACGCAGGCAGGCTGGCTGACCAGGATGCCTGGGGAGTAAGAAAGGGCAAATCCATCTTACCGAGACTGTAACCTCACAGTACATACTGCCTCTAAGTCCTGGCAGGAGACTGCAAAAAACCCATCACGCACACACAAGCTGTGTCAGATTCCTTGTCCTGTGTAAGTCACTTTGGGGCAAAATGCCAATCAGTCCCAGGGACGTCCCATCTCAGAGGCTGTGTGACTTACGTAAGACGCATACTGCTGGCTGCCACCCCTACTGCCCCTCGCCGCGCTGCCACATCAGGGCCTGTCCCAGAAGCCCAGCTTGGGGCCTGGACTGGGCTCAGCAGGACCTGGCAGGACAGGCACTGAATGAAAGAACCAACACAGGGGAGGCTCCCCAGAACACGTCTCCTTTGTAAGCCAAGAGCCCTTGGAGACTGAACCTCCCACCCCGGCCTACGGGTGGGCTAGGGGAGCTCCTAGCAGTTCTGGAGAGGATGCTCCTTTACCATCAACAGAAGGGGGAGATCCCGGAAACAGCTGCAAGACTGAGTGAGGAGGAGGCAGACACGCCCAGGGCTCTGAGGCCAGCTCAGGACTGTGATCCTGAGAAACCTGGAGCTCCTACTGCATGACATCAAATCCAGGGGTGCAGGACAACGTGTCACCCAGCAACCCAGAGCCCTGGAGCTGGGCACCTCCCGATGGATGCGGGGAGAGAACACTTTGGACCAGTGCCCCATGGATGGGAAAGGCAGGCAGCCTGGTAGGGGACGTGCTGGCAAGAAAACCCCTTTCTAGACCTGGAGGACATGTTCAGGGGCCGTACTTTCTGCACACAAGGCCGTTGGGATTACTTTTACTTCCTTTAATGTAAACAGAATACACAAACACATTAAAAACCCCAACGTGACACAAGAGAATACACACAGGTTTATATATAGGTATTTACAGACGCTTGCAGATCGAGAGGGAAAGAGCACCTCTGGCTAAGGGAAGCTTCTCTTCCCACCGCACCCTGTCCAAGCCCAGTGCCGAGGGAGCCGCAGGAGCCTCTGCAACTGCTTCTGGAGGAAACTCAGCGGGAGGCTGGAATGACATCAGAAACCCCCAAAGCAAAACCAGGATCTGACTTTCTGGCCCCGGCCCCAGTGCTAAGTGTCCTCCTTGGCAAGCTGGATCTGCCAAGGATCTGCATGTCTCAAGAAGAGTCAGCGTGAGCCCCGAAATTCAGATGCGATGGGATCCCAGCCTATCCCAGCTGTTCCCAGCCTTGGGCTGAATGAGAAATGAGCTGCAAACAACCATGTCCGAGAGAGGGGGAGGAGGAATGGAGAGAGGGTGGCAAGCAGAGATGACGCTCCCAGGCAGGATGCTGGGATCAACCGAAGGCCAAGCCCGGAGCGGTCTGGGGAGGGCACAGTGAGGTGGTGCTGCCACCTGGAGGGGGCTGGGCGCACTGCAGTGAACCAGGACAGGCCCTGGGCACCTCGACACATCACCTTTCCTCTTGGGTCCCTCCAGGAGCCTCATTGCAGCAGCTCTTCCCAGGAAATGGGCTTGGAGAAAACCTCCCTTTCTAACCAGAGGTCGTAGTTCATCTGGAAGTCCTCAGGGAGGTCCACCCGCTGGCCCAGGACGCTCTGCAGGCAGTTGTCCACAGGCAGGAAGTCGGGGTTGCTGTGGGCCCGGTCATAGCGCCGGGCGTTGAAGCGCTCAATGTTGGCACGGAGGGCACACTCCTCTGCTTGGAAGTCCCAAGGCCGGGCGTCCAGATCTGGGACAAAGCAGGAAGACATGGTCAGGAGCCAGGCCCTCACGGCAGCTCCCCTCGCATTCACAAGTTAAGGGCCAGGCCACTCCCCCACTTGACATGATGTCAACTTCCAAGCCCCACCCTCAGCAACACTGACAGGACTTCTTTCCTGGATACAAGGGAAAGTCAGGTGACAGGAGAAAAGCCAGGTCTACGGAGGAGGCCGCTCTGTGGCCATGTGGACCCAGCCAGGAGCCACAGGTGTGACACACTGCTCTGGAAGCCACCTTGTCCCTGGCTCTCTGGATCAGAGGAGGAGCGTGCAGGTCCCTCATTAGCTCATTCTCTCGATTCCCTGCCCCGGCACAAAGGCACAGGGCGTGGGGCCAGGAACTGAAATGATGCGGCAGCATGGCCAGGGGAGACCTAGAAGAACCCACTCTGCCCAGGAGGCCGAGGCGGCTGCCCAGAGGGGAAGAAACATGTGGACACGGGACAGATGGGGCGTGTGTGCGGGGGAGGCAGCCTGCCAGGAGAAGGCACAGAAGAGGGGCACAGGCTATGTGCACAGACTGAGTGTCCTGTGTGCCCAGAGACCCTGAGTGACGGGCTGGGCTGCCGAGAAGCGGGGTCCGGTTAGAGAGGAGGAGGGAGGGAGGGAGGAAGGAAGAGGGAGGGAAGAAGGAGGGAAGAATGTGGGCCTCATGTGCCACGTTTGAGGGTTTGGCTCTAATTCCAAGGGCAATCGGAGGCCAGTGAAGGCCTTTCCTCGGAGGTGCCCGCAGACCCGCACTCTAGAAAGATCACTGGAGCAGAGTCTGAGGCTGGTCAAGAGCTGAGAGAATTTGTGGGCAGGGGGGAGAGAAAAGACAGGGAGAGACTCATGACAATTTCTGGAAAAGGTGGAACTTCGAGGAAGGGACAGAGGAATGGGGATGATCAGGCACCGTGTCGGGGCAGCTTCTCAAGGTCCTTCCTCGCGCTCCCCCTCGGATTCCTCAGGGCAGCCTGGAGCAGAGGGGGGAGGTCGCCGCTGCCCGACCCCCACCGCACCCCTTGCGGCCTCACCGTTGCCGTAGGCCCAGTCGTCGTTGAGCCGGTGCCGCACCTTCTGGTAGATGGCAGACATGGTCTTCATGTTGCTCTTGCGCCACTGCCGCCCCAGGTACTTGGTCTGCACCTTGAGCAGCTTCAGCACGTACAGCTGCATCATGGCCTGCTTCACCTTCAGGGCGCGCTTCAGGATGGGGGCGGACTTGAACACCACCAGCATCTGGAAGGGCGCGGGCGGGCACACATAAAGCCTGCCTCACCAGCCGCTGCTCACCCCGTTTCCGGTCACAGGTGGGGTGACCAACTGTCCCAGCTTTCCCCAGACGGAGGGGTGTGCTGGGACACGGCACTTCACTGCTAAAACCACCAAGTCCTGCTGGCCCCCCTAATCATGAGTCGTTTTGGAATCTGAAGAAAGCTATGAATTCCTTCAGAAATACTGCTGTGTGCACGTCCCTACAGTCCCCGAGGATTCCCGGCCCTCCCCACCCAAAGGCATCCACAGGCTCGGGGTAAGGCGGACTCCCAGACCCCGGATCGAGAGGAGGCCCTCCTGTGAGTGGAATGGCTCCAGCCCCCAGCTCAACGTGTCTAGGAACCAGGAATCAGTCCTTAAAATACAATGGTGCGGCTGCAGGAACGTGAGGAGGAAGGATGCAGCCGCAGCAGCGAGCCCGCCCCGGACCCCTGCTCCTGCTCCGGGGAGGACGGGCGTGGCACTCTGGCAGCTCCAGGATCCACGCTGACCGCGCTGACTCACCATCGTTCTTGAGTGCTTCCACTTGGTCAGCTTGTTCAAGATCCGGAGGAGATTGATGCAAGAAAAGAGGTTCCTCCAGCAAAACTGGTTATTGTCGCCTGCTTCCTGCAGGGAAAGCCCAGGAACCACGACCCTCAGGGCAGGGGCTCAGCAGCTTCCAAGGCCGGCGCACGCATGACCCCAGAACTGCAGGTCTCCCTGCCGGTGCCGGCACCCACTCCTCTCCTCAGCCCCGGAAACTCCATCCCTCAGAGCCGTGCCCACAGTTCCAGCGACGGGGAGAGAAGCAACGCGGCCTGGTGAGCTCTGGGTCATCAGCCCCTGAAGTCCATGCTCCCAACAAAGGAATCCCTACCCCCCAATCCTTCTGCCCGACAAGGTCCCTCCCCACCCTTGTATGCAATTAGTGCTTTAAAAGCCAGGCACTCGACAGGGACCTCATCTGTGAAGACATCGCCATCCCAGGTGGGGGGGCCAGGCTCTGCACCACCCACCCTCACACCAAAGGGACAGCCGGTAGAGCCTGGCCACTCACCAGACTCTCGGCAGTCAGCTCTGGCAGCTCGTGCACCACGCAGTGAGGGTAATCCAGGACGGAAATGCTGGAGGGCAAGGGCAGGCAGGCGCCCACCATGAGCATGGCCTGGGTCTGGCTCTGCTCTCCTCTCTCACTTGGTGGGATGCAAGCGGGATCTACCCTGCCTGCACCGCCCCGGTTTCCAGCTCTAAGGTGAGAAGCACTTGCTCCCAGAGAGTCTGCAGGGTCCCTCTGGCCAGAGACCAGCCTGACATTGTGTAAGGGGGGAGACCCAGCTTTCCCTGCAGCAATGCACCTGGGCTGGGGGAGACTTCTTAAGGCAGTGAGTGTATGCCACGCCCCTCGGGAGACAGTGTCGGCTGACGACTTGCCCTGTGATGTACCACACGGATGAGCAGGCATTGCCAAGTACAGGTGGCACCAGGCGAGAGGGACGGGGGCTAGGAGTCAGCAGACCGGGGTGACAGCGCACATGGCTGAGCTCCCTAGGGAGAGCAGGCAGCCTGGCTGGCCTCCTCAAAATAAATTAATTAATTAAATTTAAAAGGCTCAGGACAGCAAGGGCTGTACCGGAGCCCAGGATGAGACCCCTCCCACCCAGGCACAGACTGAGTCACGTGTCACTAGATAGCTAGACTGAGATCTGACACACCGGTGTTTTCATGGGGACACAGGCAGGGACCACGCGTCCTTCCTCTCTGAGAAGCCTGGCAGAGGGCTGGCCTGTAGGCGCTGAGTGGGTTCAGTGGGAGCGGCCCGCTGGGAGCCCTGCATCTGTCCCCGTGCCCCCCTCCTGAGCCCTGGTCCGTCACCTGTTCTTGGCAGTGATGTAGGACATGATGTTTTGATTGAAGAACTTTAGGATCAAAGGGATGCAGTTGGCAAACACCAGGTGCTGGGCCATGTATTCAAACTGAAACCAACAGAAGACAATCAGCACGCCCCGGGGGCCGCCCGGCTCTCCTGTCTTTCCTCCCAGGACAGAAGCCTCGGCTGGGAGACTGAGTCAGAACATTTGTGCAGAGCTCGAGGGGTGTGAAGGCCAAGGCCTCCGCTCTTCAGGGCTGGGGGGCAGCACTGCCAGGCTGTGGCCAGTGGACAGGAAGAAGGCAGGCCTGGCAGGTACCTGGTAGACGTGGTTCAACTTGAAGTGCTTGAGCAGCAGCAGCAGGACAGCGGAAATGGCCTTAACAATGACCTCCTTGTGGCGGTTCACATCCACGCCCAGCTTCATGCTCTGCAACACCGTGGTGCTGAAACACATCGGCCGGGTGAGCCCGCAGCTTGTTCCGCCCTCCTAGGTGCTCCCAGGCGACGGGATTCCTGAGCCTTCTCTGGGCTAAGGCTCCCACTCCACTCCCACCCGTGGACATCCCAGGTCAGGCCCAGGGCTCCTCCCACCCGCTCCCAAGCTCAGCACAGTTCTCTTCCTGTGATGTCCGAACACATCCGTAGCCTATTTCCCTGCCTTTCCTCCAAGACCCCCCCTAAGCTTCTGCCACTACAGAGACCGTGTTCTCACGCGTGCTCTGTGGAGTACCACCACAAGGCACACTTCATGTTATGGGGAAAACTTAGGAAGCATTGAGTTAAATCAGTTTCTTTTTTTTTTAAATTTATTTTTCAGTTACACTCGACACAATATTATACTCATTCCAGGTGTGTAACATAGTGCTTAGACACTTAAATCAGTTTCTTGATTCAGGACTTCTCACTGTAAGTCTTTCAAGAGGAGGTACAGTATTTGACTCTGAACCCCCTTTCCAAGGACCATCACAACGGCCCAGTGTTCTGACACCCCCTTTGGTATTAGCCAAGCCCTGCCTCCGGCCTCACCTGCCTTTCACCCCCGACTCAAGGAGCCCTGCCACCAGGGAGCTGGGCGGGCTGAGCGGGCGGGCAGGAGGCCAGGTCAAGGCCACGTCCCTCCCAAAGTAGAACACGGCCTGTTTGTCCCCTCACATCAAACAGAGGCAGTCACTGTCCCCTGAGACACTCACAATGGCCCGCAGGCCGGGGACTGTGAGCGGGAAGAACCACACCCCGGGGAGGCTCAGCCGCTGGCTGGCAAGGTGTCCAGAAGCTGCTTTTCCACGTCCTGATGTCCCAGCCACACAGCTTTGGGGGTTTTGGGAACTGTCGCCCCAGCCCGACTCGCTCTGCAGAGGGGTGAGGACTCTCCCGGTCACTCAGGCATCCACTCAGGGCAGAGTCTACACTAGAATCCAGGTCAGCTGGGCTGACCTTCTCCCCAAGCAGCAAATCGAGATATTTAACCCAGTACTTTTTTTTTTTTTCTTTTTCTGAGCCAGGAATACCCTCAACCTGCAGAGAAGTTGAGTCAAAAAAAGGAAGCAGCCTCCCACACCTGGGGTCCGAAAGGGAGACACGCCCCGTTCCGTTGCCCCACCTGCTCCACGCACAGGGGTGCCGGTACTCACGGCATCTCCTCAGGCAGGACGTCGGCCAGGATGTTGATCGAGTCGGTTTTGGCTTTGGAGGTGGGGGCTGCAGCCAGCAGGATCTTCAGCAGCGCGATCTGGGAGGACAGGAGCGCCAGGTGAGGGCTCAGCCCGGAGGGGTGGTCCTCCGCAGGGCTCCCGGGGCAGGGCACTCGGGAGGGACTGAAGGCCCTGGCAGGCAGGCTGGAGCCTGAGGGCACTCACCATGTACTGGGGCAGGCTGGGGAGCAGGCCTTGGTAGAGTGTCTCTGCAGGGACTTGCTCGACTTCCTCTTCTCCCTTTGACCACAAAGGTAGAGAGAGATACAACCCCCGTCCTGACAGTCTCGATGTAAACAATGATGCTGATAGTGACAGCAGACCTGACTCACACAACATGCAGGCACTTGACTTGTAACAAGTCAATGAATCCTCACTACACTCTGTGAAGAGGGTATGATTATTATTGCCATCTCCCAGGTGAGGAAACCGAAGCACAAAGAGATGCAGTCTCCTGCGAAGTCGTCACCCACTGAGCAGTGGCGTTCGATTCAGAGGTGGTGACTGGCTCAGAGCCTGTGCTCTTAACCCCTGCACCAGATAGGCCACCCCTGCAGGGGGAGCAGGAGAGGGGTGCTCTGAGGGCAGGACCAGGCAGCTTCGAGGTCTAGGCCCAGCACCGTGCCTGGGAAGAGCGGAGGGACCCTGTTGGCTGAGGAAGGCCCCAACTCACCGCTGAAAGAGGAGAGCGAAGGAACTCCTCCTCCATCTGCGCCTGGACCTCCGCGATCGACGTGTACTTGTGCTGGGGAGAAGGGGAGAGGCGCTGGGGAACAGCTCCCACTCTCTGGCTACACGCCCCACACCCTGGCACAGACCCGGGCAACTTCCTCAAACAATCTTCTCCAAGAGGGAATCTCCACAAAGATCCCTAACTAACCTCCTGAACCCAAAATACTTTTCTAAGTGAGCAATTGCCTCTTTTTTTAAAATATTTTTATTGATTTCAGAGGGGGGGGGGGGGGATAGAAACACCAATGATGTGACAGAATCATTGATCGGTTGCCTCCTCAGCACCCCTACTAGGACTGAGCTCAAAACTCGGGCATGTGCCCTGACCGGGAATTGAACTATGACCTCCTGGTTCATAGGTTGATGCTCAACCACTGAGCCACATCAGCTGTGCAGCACTTGCCTCTTAAAACCATTGTAAAAAGCACACAAAAGATTAGAAAAAAGCAAATTAAGGGAGAGAAAGGGGCTTTCAGATAGCTATAGTGACAAAAATTAGTCCAAGCAGAATCAAGTGCTCAAGTATTCAGGAGCAAGTACTCAAAAAGCTTAGGTGCATGGGGCCCACTCAGCACTAAACATTTCAGAAATATACACTCCAGATGGGTTGTTAGGGAGACACCTCTTTCCCACGCTTGGTGTTCCTTCCCGTGGAGGGATGTGGGTGTGCAATACACCCCTGCCCCTCCCACACACCCCGCCTGGCTGGCTGGGCAGAGGAACAGGACAGTCTAAGCCCACCCCTCTTTCGCCGTTCTCTTTGACAAAACCTGTGCACTACTCTGCTCCTCAGCAGGCCTGGCGGGCTCCAGCACTGCCGGGCTCTGGGTGGGTGAGTCTGCCTCATTCGGGAAGTCAGGGCTGGGACACCTATGGCTGCTGTGTCCTCCGCCTCATTCTCTAATCTCCCTGCCAGCCTTAAAGCTGGTGTTTCTATCTCCACCTGCCTACTCCTCTATCTCCATCGCCTTAGAGCGTGAGCGAGGAAAGGGGGCTATTTAGTGGGCCCTTAAAATTCCAACAACTGTCAGGTAATATAATCTTGAACGAGCCACCAGTTAAGTCCCCAACAAAAGCTCAGCTAGAATAAGTAGAATTTACGAAGAACTGCTGAGAGGTACAGCCACCGTCCACCCGTGCCTCCAGCCCAGGCTCCTTCAGGGCGACAACAGTCTAAATGGCTTCTCCCAACGGGCCGATCTCACTTCACTCACTTGGGACCAAACTCGGCCAAAGGCTCCCCGCACCACCTACCTGTTTCAGAGTCTTGATGCTTTCGTGGATTGGCCTGGGCAGCCCCACCACTGTGTTCGTGTCGCTGGAGGATAAAGAAGGCCCTGTGCTGAGCCCAGACATCAATCCGCCTGGGTCCCCAGACACCAAAGGCCAAGAGAGTGGATTTCTCGTTAGCTTTCTCCAACGGGAACTCAGATCACACTCACCTGCCCAGAGTGTAACCTATGAATTTGCTGCGGCTGGACTCGAGGAACATCTCAATGTCTTTCTCTCTGCCCAAGAGAGAGAGCAAGGCTTTTACTAAATGTCATTTCAAGGTGTCATGGTTAATAAAATACAGAACATCCAGAAATTGTGGAGAGAGAAGAAAAAGTCTCCCTCAACTGTTTTTCTTTATGGAAAAAAACCCTGAAACCCTCAGACTATTTTAATGTCCTTCATAATGTTGAATCAAGGACATGAAATTATATTATGTGTACTAGTAACTTGTTTACGGTACTTGTAAAATTAGTGATACATTGAATTAAAAGCATACTTTATTCAGATATTAAGACCTTTGTCAACAGAACTCCTCAAACATTTACAATTTTTACAACAACGAGAGCTATAAGCTACTGATTTTTTTCATGAGTCACATTTTCCTGTCAAACAATCAGCGTATCTTGCATTTTATGTATTCCCATCATGGATCACGGAAAACTGGGGCTTTACCTGGATGGAGAAAATGACTTCTATATCCTCTCACACGTCCATCTAGTTCTTAAGTTGGAGCCATTTCAAACAGACGCCATTTCTATATATCAAGGTGCCTTCCTGCCCACTGATTCATGCACATACATCTCAAAACCCGAATTATGACTCTAAAGGAGCTCTTCCTTAATCTATAACTTTTCTGTTAACCATATACAACCCCAGGGGGTGGAGATGGGGTCACTTAAATGTCCTTGTTCTCATTTCCCCACCCCCTTCCTTCACTAGTTACCGTGCCTACCCAAGAGCGAGCTCCGATTACCACTCCAGAGCCACACAAGGGCCTCTTTGTGCAAGGCCGGCCAGGCCAGCCCCCGAGACCCGGGCCAGCCCAGGGGACTTTAAGAGAGCCTCCTCCCAGCGCCAAGCCCAGCCTGTCCCAGCAGAGGACCTCACGTGACCCAGGCCAGGCGCCAGGCCTGTGGGTGTGAGGGCCCTGGTTTCAGGCCAAGAGCTTTCCGAAGGATGAGACTCACCTGACCTTGGGCGCCCATGGGAGCCCCTTTGGGCAGGTAAGCCTGTCGGTCTGGGGGTGCTGTAGTGGGGGAGGCATCACCTCGTCCCGCTCGAGGGGGAACGTCTCCCCCTCCAGGCTGTTGTCATCATCGTTTTCTTCTTCCTCTTCTCGAGCGTCGTCGGCTTTGTAGGGGTCCCGCTCGTTGAAGGCGTCCAGGTTGTCCTGCTTTATCAGCGCCTGGAGACAGGGGAGAGCAAACGAGAGCCGCTGAGGAACCAGGAAAGGGCGAGGAAGCTACAGAGGCTGCGACACAGAAAGGGCAGTGAGAAAGCAGACAGGAAGTCAAGGTTGGGACCAGATGACAAATCATCCCTTGCCCTAGTCCCTCCCCGAGTACCCACTGTAAGCTGGGACCCTGCACTGGGGACAGTGTCCCTGCCTGGAGGCCTTCATCTGACCAGCCGTTCAGAGGCCATTCCCAGCTGAGCTTGTCCAGGGACCAGGCCACTGTGTGCAGAGAACCTTGGGAGCTGCAGGGACCTGTCGCCCTCACCTTGTGCTCCCGCCGGCCCCGTTTCTGCTGCTGCTCGATCAGGTCGGAGGCAGACGCGGGCGGCGAGGCGGCCCTCATGTTGCGGACCACTTTGATGCTGTCCTCAGGCAGCGGGGGCAGGCCCAGCATGGTGCGCTTCTCGGCCTTCATGCTCTGCAGCTCCTCAAAGCCGCCCAGCGTGCACTGCATGACGGGAGCAGGCGGGGGTCAACATGCCCACAGGCTGTGCAGGCGCGAGAGCACCCATGACACCTTTACGGAGACCCTCACGGCCTCTGAACAAGGGACTCTATCCACCCCCAGGAGAGCTCAGTGAAGCTGGGAAGGGAAAGGAGAGACGGGGCTGACCGAGCCGAGTGCACAGACACGTTCAGCTCTGTTCGCCATGCGCTTCACGTAAAAAAGGCAGACTGGAGCGTCTCACCTTCAAGCTCCACAGGGCTGGCCCATTCTGAAAGGGAGGGTGACCCCAGGGGGAGTAGCGGTCCAAGCCCCTCTCCGGTCCTGTCCCCTGGCTTCCCCTTCCAGGAGGTGCTCACCAGTACTGTCTTCCAAAGCAGCAAGAGAACCTTCTTCATGGGGAAGTGAGGGGCATGGCCACTGCAAAATTTGGTCACCATCCCAAACAGCATGATGGCGAATGGCTCGTTGTTGTAGAGCGGGGAACCTGGAGGCGACTACAGGCGTCAGGAGTACACGCAGGCGCAGGACCCTCCCAAGCCCACCAGCCTCAGCTCCAGGAGGGGCCTCAGGACAGGAGCCCCGGGGTCCTACCCAGCTCGGCCCTGAAGGTCTGGCGCATGGTTCTCCACTCGGCCTTATCGCCCTCACACTCCTGGTGAACCGTCTCCACAATCAGGTACATGATGTTGAGCAGGACCCTGGGGGTGCAATAACAGGGCGGAATGGGGGTCACGGGAGCACCCTGGCTTCCTCACGCCCTGACACGAGAAAAGCCCGCAAAGGCTGGCAGACGGGAGGGCTGTGACCTCCAGGAAACTGAGCGTCCCACAGAGCACTGGGCTTCCTTCTATCTCATGTGCTAGAGTGGGACCAGATCTGCTCTGTATTTCCATGTCTAGCAAAGTGCTCACTCAAAGCAGGTGCTTGGCAAATGGCTGCTGAATGGATTAATGTGAACAATGGCCACAGGCATTTACTGCCCTGAGCTTCCTGGAATGACAAAGTCCCAGCGGTGGGAGAGAGCTGCGGAAGTGGGGGCTGGATCCACCACAGCAGAGCAGGGTGGAGGTGAGACCGGGAGGTGTTTACCACAGAGAGTGCAAGTCAGGAGCGAGCAGGGTGATGCCGGGACCCCAACTACAGCAAGGACACCAGTCAGGAAACTTCCAAAGGCACAGAGACAGGTTCGAATCCTCACAGATCGGGGAGGTGCTCTTGCTCTTGAGCAGCTGCGATTACTTCCTGTGCAGCCACGAGCCTCATGACCTGTCAGGACTAACCCTACGTAGGTGGGGCAGCTGTGCACGAGAAGGTGGGAGCGTGAGGAGTGGCATCCAGTGTTCCAGCCAATAGAAAAGCCACACGGAGTTCTCGGCAGCACCGCGGTTCTATCACATGATTTCCTCTGGGAGACTCAACCCAGAGCCCCGCTAGAGAGCCCCCAGCAGGGCTGAATAATCCCACCCCAAGCCCATCACACCCACAGGTCAGTGTGTGGGAAGGAACGCGTACACGGCCCACACCGAGAAAACCCAAGGACGCCCCAAGCCCTGCTCTGACCTTGCTCAGGCCCACCGGCCTCACCTGAGGTCCGTGCTGTCAGCCAGGGAGATGGCCGGCTTCCTCACCGCGCTGCTGCAGGCGGCGCTGTTGCTGCAGGAGAGACTGAGTCAGTGCTGCCCCAGAGGGAAGAGCGGGTCCCCTTGACAAGGGCTGCCCCACCGGAGATTAGACTCAGGCCTTGGACCAGACTCTCAAGACTAGTTCCATAACCTCCCCCGCCACCCCCCCCCCCTCCGCCCCTCCCTGCTCAGGCCCCTCAGCACTCACTCTATTTCCATGTTCAGAAGCTCCACCAGCGCATGGAACGTGCCCACCTCCAGGAGCAGGAAGATGTTGTAGCGCATCCAGGACTGCACCTCCGCCTCTGAGCTGCACTCCCCGAAGGTGCCTGCAGACAGGGCACAGCTCAGAGCCCCTCCCGCATCTGACCGGGCCAGTCACTGAAGGAGGGGCCCGCGCCCTGGGGTCCACTCAGTACCTTGGGCAACGTAGAGAATTGCCCGGGCCACCTTGAGTCTCTTCTCCCTGGCAGTGACTTCCAGGCCGTCCAGGAGCCTCATGGCGTGGGTCCGGTGCTGGTTGGTGTCCAGCTCGGTCCACTTCTTGTCTGTCACTACAGGGCAAGAGGCCAGTTCCACCTGAGGCCAGACAGCCTCACAACGGCCCAGCACCAGCTAAGCCACCAAATGTAGGCCTGCCTCGGGACAGAGAGCTCAGAGAGCCAGCCACTCTCCCCATCAGGGCTCAGGTCCCCCTGCTGCCCGAGGAACCTCCATTTCCAGACTGACACGATGCTGGTTTTGGTGCAATTCTAATCAGATAAAGTTTCTTTTCTTCCTAAGACTCACAATCTGAAAAGCCACCATCAGAGGACTTACAAGCCCACCCTGAATGGCACATCTGGCCTGGCCCAGTTATGGCTCAGCAGGCTTTGCAGGCCACTCCGGGATGACTGAGGTCACTGAGATGACTAGGAGGAACCCTGCAGCTCTCCTGACACGGGTGAAGGAACCAAGGTGTGGAGGGAACCATCTCACCATGGATGCGGAAGTCCTCCTCGAAGCATTTTCGGTTCATGAGGAATTCTGGCCCCTCCGTGTAGCTGTAAAGCTCTGGCGAGAACAAAGTCTCATCAGCTCTGCGTCCACCTCCCACACCGGGGCTCACACCCGCAGTGACGGCAAAGCGCCTGCTTGCAGGCCCAGCTCTGTCCCGGTCACAGTCTCTCCTGGACCACGTTCTGTGCCGCCTAGGGTCTCAGTGCTCCGGCGAACAGGACGGAGAGGAAGCGGACTTCCCCTGCAGCCCACATCCAGAATGCCAGTGCAGCCTGATGCGGGGTCGCCTCACCACATGGGTGCACATGGGTCCCGGCAGGCCATGCCGGTGGCTGGCTGCCATTACGAGCGTGTCTCTCAGCGGGTGCCACCTTTTGAAGCGGCCTGTGGAGCAGCTCAGGGTAACCTCACATTACACAGGCGCAGCAGTGGCAGTGACAGGTGTGCGCAGATGCGGGCACTCCTGCTTGCAGTCCTCACCACTCACTGCCCTAGGAGAGCCCCGTCAGGGGACCGCGTATGGCCAAGGAGCACCTCTGTCCACACTGGGACTGGGCCACAGCCAACTGAGCAGGCCCCCCAGAGATGCTTCATTCCAGTAAAGGACAAGCCAAAGCTGTGAGACACACAGGCCGGCATGCAGTAATGAACCTGTTTTATAAATGTCATTACTAACTAGGACTAACTAGGGGGGAAAGTGGACTCCAAAATGGCACTCACTCTTTATTTATTAAAGACCAATAAGGTAAAAACACCCCCAAGCTGTTTTTACAAGGGTCTATCTTTACCTGAGAGCTCGGCCGCCCACTTGTCCGTGTCCGCATACTCAAACTCCAGGTCCGGAGACTCGGAATAGCCCTGCGGAGACAGGAGAGACGGGACACACGGTCGGTCGCTGCCTCCCACAGGAAGAAACACGTGCTTCCAGAGACCCCGCGGTGTGAGGACGCCACTGCCTCCCGTGCCCATGTTTTCTCACATTAGTTCCCGGGGCCCCTCAAGTCTCCAGCACCTGCTCGCTTCCTTCAGAGCACCTGTCACTCACAACGATAGAGGGGCCGGCGTATGGCTAATGCTGCCTCCCTTGGCACTGCCAGTTCCCTGAGAGGCGGAACGCTGTCCATTTTGCTCACCATTGACTCCACAATGCCCAGCACTACTTGCCGTGAATGAGTGAGTGAGTGAGTGAGTGAGTGAATAGTTGACTCAAATAAACACTTGCTGGATGAATGAACACAAAGCTTCTATGCATTCCACGCAGTGAATGACCATTCACTCCATATGGTGCCAAGATTCCGGCAGCCTCGGTTCTCTCTGGCTAGTGGGCCATCACCAGCCTGGACAGCATGAATATCGACCCCCTCAGGCTCCCTGCCCTTCTCTCAAATTTCAGTGAGAACCGACAGAGAAGGCAGCAGCTGACCAGAATGGCTTCCCTCCCCCACGCAGGAGAGAATGTGACAAAGAGAATCATTGCATTGCTGGGGACAGGTGATCACTGAGAACACGCCGTCTTGGAGGCCTCCTTCTGGGAAGAGGGACGCGGAGAAACAGGTGAAGTCCTCAGCCTAACTACAAGCTCCTCGGGAAGACAAAGTCCGTCCACCCACGAAACGACATAACGTGCCCACAAACACTGAATGACACGAAGAACGCCACTTCCCAGTCAGAGGCAACAGGGTACACGTTCAAGGTACTGGACTTCAGTTCATTTATCGAATGGGAGGGGACCCAAATCTACCTGGAAGGTTTTTGTTGTTAATCCTCACTCAAGGAGATTTTTTCAGTCATTTTTAGAGAGAGTGGAAGGGAGAGGGAGAGACAGAGAGAGAAACATTGATGTGAGAGACATCAATTGGTTGCCAGGAATCGAACCCGGGACCCTTCTTTAAAATTTTTTTAAATTTACCTCAGAGAGGAAAGGAGAGGGAGAGATAGAAACATCAAGGATGAGAGAGAATCACTGATCAGCTGCCTCCTGCACTGACCCCCGCAACTCAGGCATGTGCCCTGACTGGGAATCAAACCCAGGACCCTTCAGTCCACAGGCCGACGCTCCATCCGCTGAGCCAAACTGGCCAGGGCTACCGGGAAGGCTTTCAAGCACTCATCAAAATCAGGTAGCACAGGGCGGGCTCCCAGCAGGGCCAGCCCCGGTCCTCCAGGCCCTGCCCGGGCTCCCAGCCCTAACTGCAACTGCGCCTGGAGAACAGCCGACACAGCATCAGTACCTCTAAGAACACAGGTCTCTCAGCTCAAATGTGCTCACCGGCTGCCCTTCCTTGTGTTGCACCCAAATGGAAATGAAAGGGTAGAAAGAGACATTTAAATGCGTCGGAGGGTATTTATTTGACCACTTAGGGCTGCTTAAGGAAAATGTAAAGCTCTTTGAAACTGTAGTTCTCTCCTGATGAAGGCAGGGTCACCCCACCGCTCTCACACCCTCCATCAGCCAGCCCCCCGCGCAAGGGCTCCTATGAGGTGTGGGTTTCTTTGCTTCTGCAAATAATTCCCTGAGAGCTCAGGGGAATGTCTGCTTTGGACCCGCCAAGTTTTGACATGTTTTACTAGTACCAGAGGTTTGCACTAGCCCATAAAAACCAAGGCCTGCCTTCACATGTCTCAGGATGGTGTCCTGGGTCCCCACAGGCGCGGTGCACACGCCGGGACAGCGAGGAGGTCCTCTCATCCCTAGGTGCCTGCGGGGGAGCCCGCACGGAAGGGCTCCGGGAACGCGCCCGTGCAGGAGCCCAGGACGCGGCGCCGGGAGCGTCTCCATTCATGAATTCTACAGCGGGCGGCAGTGGGAGGGACTCCAACTCGGGGTGAGGTGACCAGTCAGCTCCAGGCTATGGTGCCTGCGGAAGGGGAGGCACAGCCCACCAGCCAGACAGCAGGGAACGCTGAGCCCTCACTCCGGTTTAATAATGGGCATTGCTGATCTTGAACCGTTCAGCATGGGGCGCACCGGGCACCCCGACCTCCAGTCCCCGTCGCACCGGGGCCGACCCTGCCCGGCTCGGGTCGGAAAGAAGGTCCCCCCTCCCGCAACCTCCGGGCGCCGCACTCGCCGGCCACAGCGCCGCGCGCCCGCGGGACCAGAGGCAGAGAGGGCTGGCTGGGGTCGGGTCAGCCGCCCGGCCCCCCGGAGCGCACGCGGGCCACCGACTCTTGGCCCCCGAGCCGGGGCGGGGGGCGGCTCCCCGGAGGCTGGGGCTCCGAGGGCGCGGCCGCAGCTCCGGCGCGGGAGGAGCGAACGAGCAGCCACAGGCTCCCGGCGGTTCTCCCTGGCGGCGGAGCTCGGGGCGCGGACCCGGCTCCACGCCGCCGACCCGGGGTGCCAGCCTTCCGTGCTGGCCCTTTCGATGTGAAATGACAACTCCGCTGCCAGGTCCCGCCGAGCCCTCCGGGAAGCCCCGCGCGGACCCGAGAGCTGCCCGGGCCCGCGCCCCCCGCCGCCGGCTAGCCTCGCCCCCCAAGCTCCTGACCTCCGAGTCTTTGCGCTGGTTGCGGTTGAACTCTCGGGCTTTGCCCCCCGGCAGGAGACCCGCGCCGGCCCGCGGTGTCCCGGGCGGCGGCTGCGCGGTGGCGGGCGGCGGAGGTGGCGGCGGCTGAGGCTGCTTGTTGTTCATGATCAGCGGGCCGGGGCTGCCGGCTGCGGGCTCCATCTTGGCTGTTCCACACCCCCAGCTCAATTCCCGGACTGGAGCCGCGATGCCACTCTCGCGAGATTTCTTCCAGGAACACTCCCCGGTCGCCATATTAAGTGTGGCGGCAAGTGCCGCCGCCATCTTGGCTGCCCTACATCTCGCGAGATTCCCTCCGCTTGCCGTCTTTACACCTTTTTCGGTCCTTCTCGTTTCCGCTTCATTTCAGTCCCGTTTTAGATGTCCTTTTTATCCCTTAGTTCCTTCAATCATTTTAGTTGTCCCCCAGCTTCCTTTAACATGGCTTTCTTTGCATTTGTCACTTTCATAGTCCTGTTCAACGCTTAGGGGGACAAAGTGAACAAAAGGAACACGTTCCCAGTCTCCAGGGAGTTTACGTTCACAAGGGGTCCTGTTAATCAATAAAACAGAGCTGTGACAAGCATTCGCTCATCATTTATTTAACAAACACTTTTAATGTCTCCTCTATACTCGGTTAATTGCACCACAGAGTGCCTGTGGGAGAGACAACGAGCACACACAGATGTTAGAGAAATGGGTGCAGAGAAACAAAAGGCAGTGGTGACGGAGGGAGGGGGCGTGGCTGTTAGGTAGGCTGCCGGGGCAGGGCAGCCTGAGGGTGTGATCTTGAGAGAGGAGAGGGGGGAGAGGGGAGCCCTGAGGTGAGCCAGGGGAAGTCTTGTAGGAGATGAAGGCCAGGTAACGGTGGGGCCAGATAAATGGTGGGCCTTGCAGGGCATGGAAAGGCGCTTGAAATTTATTCTCAGTGAAATGGGAAGCCAGTGGAGGTATTACCCAGGGAGGTGCTGTGGTCTGATGTCTAAAAGACCAATCTGGCTGCTTTTGGAGAAGAGATTGAAGAGTTGCAAGAGTGGATGAAGGTTGTTGACGTTAGGGGATTATACAGCTGGAAATGATGGTGGTCTGCATCAGGGTGGAGCATGGGGTTGATAATTTCTATATTGTGTAGGTAGATTCGACAGGACTTGCTGAAAAGGCTGGAGAGAGGAAGAAAGAACGAGTCCTAGATTTTTGGTTTGAGAAACTGGGTGTGTGGTTGCATTGCTTATAAAAATAGGGAAATCTGGGAGAAAGAAAAACTGGTTTATGGGGAAGATCAAAATTTCTGCTTTGGACATGTCCAGTTTGAGATGCTCATTAGACATCTTAGAGTGATGTGTAATAACTGCGTGACTATGCTGTGGAATCCTCCAAGGCACTCTGTCCATCTCGGGCTCTCCACACCCCCAGCTCAATTCTCGGAAAGTCTCTGTGATGCAACTTCCGTATGATTTCTGCCTGGGTCCCTCCTAGTAGGTACTTTTCATGTAAATACATGTCATCCGACCTGGGCTGGACCAAGTTCATAGGAAAAGCTAAGGAATTTGCAGGAAAAGGACCAATGCTGAGGCTTCTCAGATAAAGTCAGCAAATCCCACATAACTCACACACAACTGACATCTAGTTATAATGACTGTAGTTTGGTCAAGTTCTAAGACTGATCTACCACAATCTGTTACCTGGTGGGGTGTTCAGACCTTAAAGACCCTGAACTGTTTTGGCTATATTTAGAATAGAGAAGATTTTGGTTCAGTAATTTCACTTCTAGTAATAGATCCTGAATTGTATCCTTAAAAATGCCAACCAAATCCAGAGCACAAAGGCCCAACTGCTCATCAATGAATCTTGGGGCCCAAGAGTGGGTCAAGTGTAAGTGGGCTCTGGCTGTGGGAAGCAGAGTGTGGTGCAGGAGGAGGCAGCAGGTTCTCTGTGTTGTCAGGTTTATTCAGAAGCATGAAGAAAGTCATGGCACCCGCAGTTTGGGTCTTCCTGTCCACATAGTTTCTTCTGCTGTAAGAATTTCTGCTGAGAAAGGACATCTTGGAAGTACCCTTGGGGAGCCTTAAGGTGACTTAAGAGAAGGGCCCTGAGCGCCAGAAAGACGTTGGGGTCAAATCCGAGCTCTATCAACTGCACTGTTACGATGCAGAGATATTTACCTTCCTCTTGGCCCTGCGCATTTCAGGCCCATGGCAGGATCCGGGAATATATTTTAAACCAACCTCATATGTAACCTCAATACTAGAACCTGGCTTGGGGCTGTTTCCTAGAAGCGATATTGGCCGGTGTGAAGCATGGATCTTGGAGCCTGACTATCTGGGTTCATTCCAGCTCTACCGACTGAAGAGTTGCGTATCTTTGGGCAAGTTACTTCACCCCACTGTCTCAATGTTCCCATCTGTAAAACGGGGATAACAGTAGTACCTACCTCATGGGATTATTGTGAGGCTCAAGCATGCTAATTGTGTAAGGCATATAGATGGAGCCAGTCACACACCACCACGTGAGTGTTACTCTGATTATTCTAGAGCTACAAGCCTTTATCCACAACTCCAAAATTTAAAAAAAAAAATCTAAAAATCAAAAAATTTTTCCTACTGTTTGGCAAAAATTTGGCAGAAAAACCTGATCTGAACTGATGGGTGGTTATCAGTTATTTACCCCTTATTCCGTGAATATTAATACACTTAATTGAAGAAATAACACTTGATATGGAATGGTACTCCACATTCCCCTAATAGGTATTATCTAATATATTGTATATTTGTATATTTCCTAAAAGTCTGGAACACTTTCAATTTCAAAACACAGGGGTTCAGAAAAGGGGTTGTGGACTTATATTTTATCATCATTTGTTGGCCAGAGACCGTGTGTGACAAACCAGACGTGAGAAAATCTGCCACCTGGTGGTTGAAGCAGAGAGCCCTGGTTAAAGCTCAGCAGGATGAGGGGTAAGCTAGATCAGAGGATCACAAAGTCAGTGCCCTCTGGCCCACGATCCAGAACCATTAGAGGACTGGTCCCAGTCTAGAAAACAGGTTCTAATGAAGCTGAGCCGTTCAACCAAGAATGACAGACTTCCAAGGTGGTCTTATCGTTTTAATTGACTTTAATGATTATTGCTCATCTGCAAGGATTAATATTGCATTCATTAAAAATCAATACAAAATAAACTTGTTCCTCCCAAGTTGCTTTCCACATGCTCCCTCTGGGCCCGACATTTGCCCACAGTGTCCTTGTTACATGGCTTGACAGAGACGGAGCCCTTACCTATTGTTCCTATGGACACAGTAATAGATCTGGGAGCAGGGGCGGGCCAGAGGGCAGCAGGACCTGGGCCCCTTCCCTCCAGCAGAGCTGGACACCCCTGTTGGCCAGGTTACTTCCCCTAAAGGATGTGGTGTTCTGATTGGCTGGTTACATGCCCTGGGGGAAAGGGCTGGAACCGGTAGCATCTACAGAGAAGCAAGCATGGTCACACTGGCAAGGAGTGGGAAGAAACAGGAGAGGAAAAGGAAAAAAGTTTGGCAAGACCATTGTCCCCTGGTATGACATTCCTGTTTTAATGTCTGTCTCCCTGATCAATGGCGCGAGAGACGGCAATTCCTAGCACCTCGCACTAATCCTGGCCCTGTCTTGAAGGGTCACAGGCTAGAGCGAGTTGAGGATTCAGGGTCC
This sequence comes from Eptesicus fuscus, assembly GCF_027574615.1. NCBI lineage: Eukaryota > Metazoa > Chordata > Mammalia > Chiroptera > Vespertilionidae > Eptesicus > Eptesicus fuscus. The sequence continues at coordinate 6,292,456 of NC_072494.1, read as the reverse complement.
TGGGGCGTATGTACTTAAAGCGCGTGACCTAAAGCTCACGTGACCATGCAGAAACGCTGGCGCAGGTGCACGGCACAGGGATGCAGCTCTGAGACTGCGAGAGCCTCTCTGGGAGTTCAGAGCGTGAGCCAGGGCGGCTGATCACTTTCTCTCCACACAAACTGCCCATTAAGATCTTAGTTCAGAAAGTTTTTGTGACACTTGTCAATCAAAAGTGGTTCCACCGCTGCAAAACTAAAGCTATGTGGGGCCTAACGTCCCAGACAGTTACCTGGGGCTGGCCTTCCCTCCCCGTGGCCCAATGTGGATGCATCCTGCCTCCTCCCACTCTATCTCCCTTTAAATATGTTAGGTTGCAGAAGCATAGCTGACCAGAAATTTAAATCCTAAAGATAGAGCTCAGTGCTTTATACTGAGTGACGGTTCAAGAAATTTGCCTGCAGCGCAAGCTGTATAGGGCAGAGCTGGGAGAATTGGCTGTTATGGTCCCAGATCGCTGAAGCTATAAACTCTGGGCTAGAAACAGGGATTTATCAGAGTTTGAGACCCATGTTGCTCTAGACTCAACTCTGCCCTCTTAGCGCCAAAGCTTTAAAAGAAACACTGATACCAACTAGCCACCCAAGCAGTTTCTCAGCGTTAACACTAAACATGTGTCTTACTTTTTTTTTTTTTTGGTACAACAGAAATAAATGCTAGGGGACAGAACTTAACTTATAGAGTGCAGTCTGGTTAAAAATGTGAAAAATGAGAAAGTCTGGTGGGCGTGGAGGAAGGGCTGTACTAATCCACGTGGGCCTATTGGATCTTAACAAGCAACACTCACTGTGCACGTATCTGAACCACACACACCGCCTTCACAGGAGACAGGGCTGGAACATCTAGGGGGGACTGACATGCACCACCTGCGACTGGCCTACCTGGCTGGTAGGTCCCATCCCTGCTCCTCTGAAGAAGTCAAAGAGCACTGATTTCAGCAGCTAAGAAGTGGGCTCTTTTAAGGCAATTTAGACATTGCAGATTGTTCCACCTAGAAGGTACCTTACATTTCCTGTGAATAAGGTACCCATTTAAGACTCAAGTCCCCAGAAATGGTAAAGAAAGACTCCCTTTCTGGGCTGGGAGAATAAAATCCTCCTTTACTGACTAGGGTGAGGACCCTGAACCTCAGTTTCACCTAAAGAGCCATGAAGCAAGTTCCTATGTGGTCTGCAGAACTTGGATGATGAGATGAAAAAAACAAGAATGAAATTATAGGAAAAAAAACACACACCAAGAGGAAAGGAATAAGAAGAAAATAAAAGTTGTTTAAAAAAGATTTCTTATAGAGTTGTATGGTTCACGTGGACTGGTCCTTGGTAACATGGTCCATTAGTATCTGCAAAGAGAGATGGATGACTTAGCACCGTGTCTCCCACGTGGGAGCCAGACACACTGCCCGGGTCCCTCCCCGGCCAGGCTGGGTCCCTCCCCGGCCAGGATGGGGTCCCTGAGGTCGCTCCCCAGGGATCACACTTCCCTGTGCTTCCACCCGTTGCTGACAATGCCCTCTCTGGTCTCATCTCCTGCTCCCTGATAACAGGAGTCAGTGGTTTTCAACACTGACTGCACATTAGAATAATCTGGGAGCTTTTACAAAACAAGCCGGGCCCCATCCCAGACCAACAGTATCAGAATCTCTAGGGGTGAGACCCAAGCTCCAAAATTTTAGGAAACCTTTACTCTTTACATTTGCTAAGAGATATAGCATTTCTCTGCCTACCCTGTTAGTGCGGGCAGAGTTCCTGAACTCTTCCAAATCAGGTATGACATTAGCTTTAGTTAAGAAAGCTGGCAGTCAGCTTGGTTTAATATCGGGGAAAAGAGCCTTTTCACTTGCTTTCCCCCCAAGTTACCTGTAATAATTGGGTTTGAATGGCCCATTTTTGTTGAGTCCCAGATATTTTGCTTGGTCATCCGTCAGCTCTGTCAGGTGGGCATCAAATGATGGCAGGTGCAAGCTGGCAACGTACTCATCTAGGAAGAACAAGGTGGCGGGAGCAGACTCCGTTTCAGACATGCCTCCTGAGGTACGCCCTCCCTATCTCCATCTGAAGCTTTCTGATTACGGAGAAGGGATGGAATACTTTTGGGAGAATCTATAACTTGAAAATGTGCTTACAACCTCGACTGCCTTTCTGAGCAGGGACCGTCTCCCAGTCTAGCCAGGGTGCGTCTGGAAAGCCATCTGCCAGGGTGACAACATGGGAAGACCTGGACCTCCCCGTCCTTCTCTGGCAAAGCTCTGGCCTCACCTCAGTGGCATGAACCTCTCCCCCCTTCCTGCAGCAACTTCCCTAACCGGACTAGAGTCAAGCGATGAATCACAGTGGGCACCGGGACGCTCAAAAGGGCCTTGGGTCATCAACATTTACTTATGGTCAGATCCACCAAGGCCTCTGATCTTAGGATCCGGGGTTTCTAAGGCAGCTGGCACAAACTTTTCCATGATAAACTTCCTGGGCTTTACCTTTATGAATATGATTTTTAAAAACCAAATAATCTCAGGTAAGCTATTGGAGGTGAGGAGAACCAGAAGTTTTTTAGCTTTAAGAGGACTGATAGGTTGGGCTGATCAGTTATAGTTGGGGGGATGGGCACCACAATTCAGGAAGGTAAAGAACTGGAGAGATGTACTATGTCACACGAACACAGCACAGCTGTCCCCTGGATGACAAGAGGCGGTCGCACATCTACACAGAGCATGGGCAGTAAAGCCCACCTTTGTTCTCTGCTTCTCACTGTGGTCCAAGCTGCACTCGGCGCAGAGTGGGAAGTTGACTGGACTTCCTAGGCTGCGCAGAGGAAGAGCACCTGCCCACACCCTGTGTGCCGAGCACTCTTACTCAGCAGCCGGAATTCTCACTACAGTTCTGCGATGTATGCAGTATTTTCTCACTTTACTGATTAAAAAACGAACTGCGGCAAATGGAGATGAGAACTTGTCCTGAGGCCCAAAGCCTCAGTGTAAGAACAGGGACGAGAACCTGCCCTGACTCCCATACCTTTATGGTGCTCATCTGACCAAACCGCGCAACAGGCCGGGACCAACAGGGGTTTCTACTGGTTTAACTCACCCATTTTCTTGGGCAGCAAGTACACGTCTTGCTTGTAGCGTCCCTCGGGTGCATTGTAGAGCTCTATCAGTGCCAAAGCCTAATGGGAGGAGAGGGTCAGAAAACACAAACACTTCGCAGACAGCGACACAGCAGGGCCCTCTCCCAGACCACGGCTCTGGGCCCGCCCACTCGCCTCAGTGCAGGACAAGAGGCATGATGTCACGTACCTGTGTGGTCGCCGTGATGGACAGGACAAAGGTGGGGACTGTGGAGCAGCTCAGGTTGAGCAGGCGGCCCTGGGGAGGGAAAAGGGAGCCCTGGGTGAGGGTGCTGTACCATCTCACGTGCCAAAGGCAGCCAGTCACGCAAACGCAGGAGGACCTTTCCGCCCTGGACTCAGCTGGTGGAGGAAGAGCTCCCCTTCCAGGCCAGGTGTGTCTGGCTTTCTGCAAGTCCTGAGTCTGACAAGCTGAAGCCTCAGTTGCAGTCAGGAAGCAGTAAGTTACTTAGTCAAAAGTAGATAGTTCTGTGAGTGATTCTACTTAGGGAACCAGACCATTTAAGAAATACACTGAGTGGTCAGATTATGATGATCTCTGAACGCATAATAATCTGGCCACTCAGTATATATCCTATATAATAAAAGGCTAATATGCAAATTGTCCCCTCAACCAGGAGTTCGACCAGCAGGCAGGCCGGCCAACCGCCCATGTCCTCTCCCCCTGGTCAGGCTGGCCGGATCCCACCCATGCACGAATTCATGCACCGGGCCTCTAACACACACACACACATACACACACACACACACACACACACACACACCCAGAGATCATAATAATCTGGCCACTCATGTATGTCGCTATGCAAAGACAGAGGCCCGGGAAACAGGCTCACTGTTTACCACCTCCCCAACCCCCCCAGGATCTAGCCCCACGCGTGCTCGGCTCTGGCGCAGCCCTGCCGTGCGTACCTCTGCCAGCAGGACGACGCGCTTGCCGTCGGGCCAGATGACATGGTCCACCTGAGAACGGACCCGCTCCCACGTCAGCTCCGGGGTGCGCAGGCTGGTCTGAAAGGCAGACAGCACAGGTGACTGACTGGCTCGTGGGGAAGGAAGAGGGCAAAGGCCCAGTGGGAAATGCGTGAGAAGCCTCACCACATCAATCTCCGTGTTGGAGTGGCCCATGTTGCACACGATACAGCTGTTTTTCATGCGGTCCAGATGCTCCCGCGTCACTACGTTCTTATTTCCTGAAAGTAAAGGAAGGCGGCTGAAGAGATGCTGAACAAAGGCGCCGGGCGCTGTCAGTGAGAACGTGGAGAGGAGGTTCACTGGCATTAAAGGGCACGGACATGAGAACAGACACGTATGTTGCATAACAAACAGCTCTTCAGGTGACGCTATTGGTGTAAGACGCGCAGTGCACGAGCCATGGGGAGAGCTCTGTTCTGAGGATGTGCCAAGGCTGAGAGCTCCCTCCAGTTCAGAGCCCTTACACCGAGCGAGCGCGGGCCTCAGTAAATGAAGTCAGTCTAACCACCTTGGGGACAGCCCGAGTGAGCATTCCCCGCAGGACAGCACGACACTCACCTGTGCAGGTGATCACCACATCCACTTGCCGGATGACTTCACTGAGCTTTACCACCCTGAACCCGTCCATGCTGGAAGAACAGGAAGGACACTCTGAGCAAAGCCAGGGGGCAGGGGCCGGAAGCTGCCACTAAACGAGACTAGAAGTTCCTTTCTGAAGTCAGATCCAGTGCCACCCCTCAGGGACGGTGAGTGACAACTATGCTAAACGACACCCACGGGCCTCCTCAGACTCCCCAAGATTGCACCCAGGAAGCCAAGAGGCCCTGGGATTACACTGGAGGGACAGGGCGACCCCAGCCTCCTCCTCTGAGGGCTCTGCAAGGAATGGTTCATACCAGGGGTCCTCAAACTTTTTAAACAGGGGCCAGTTCACTGTCCCTCAGACCGTTGGAGGGCCGGACTATAGTTTAAAAAAAAAACTATGAACAAATTCCTATGCACACTGCACATATCTTATTTTGAAGTAAAAAAACAAAACGGCAAAAACACCCGCATGTGGCCCGCGGGCCGTAGTTTGAGGACGCCTGGTCCATACGATCCCTCACGGACTCTCAGAAACAAAGTCCGTGGAGTGAACGGACACCGTGCTTACCAGGCCTGCAGAGCACAGATGGGGTCGATCTCTGTGATGTAGACGATGGCTCCGAGGGCCTTGAGAGCAGCACAGCAGCCCTTCCCCACCTACAGAGCACGAGAGAGAAGTCGGGCATCAGGTCCACCGGGGCCTGGGCAGCGGGCAGGGAGCTCTGTGGGAGGCGGGAACTAGCTCCCTGAAGTCGCCAATCATCTCGTGAGCCTGGCACGAAGGCTCCAGCCCAGGCAGAGCGGAGACAGGTCCAGACTACGCTGCGACTTTAGTCAGACATTCCCTATTGCATACAAGGGCGGGGCTTGGGACAGTAAATGAGATGCAGGGAACAAAAGCGTTACCAGTAGGGAAACAAGGCCAAGAAGAGCAACTGTAACTCTAGTTTCTTAGTCCAGAAAGACCTGGTCACCCTCATTTGAGATGCATTAAACTCAAGGACAGCCTAGCAGCCCAGGACCTTCTGGGGCCGTCGCTGATGACAATGCAATCCCCTTCACCCACCCTCGCCTAGAGACAGGCAACTGCGTGCCAGCTGGATTCCACCCTTCACTCCACTGCCAGGCACTTGCAGGGCTAAAATGCGACAGTCACTTGAACTAAGTCTCAGAAAAGGCTGTTGTTATAAATGAGGGAAATGGTCCTAGCTGGTGTGTCTCAGTGGATAGAGCATCAGCTTGCAGACTGAAGGGTCCTGGGTTCGATTCTGGTCAAGGGCACGTGCCCGGGTGGTGGGCTCGATCCCCAGTGGGGGGTGTGCAGGAGGCAGCCGATCAATGGTTTTCTCTCATCATTGATGTTTCTGTCTCTCTCTCCCCCTCTCCCTTCCTCTCTGAAATCAAAGAATATTAAAAAAAAAAAAAAAAAAAAAAAAAAGAATGGGGGAAATGAAGCCAACATTCCATCCCATAAGACAAAGTGGTAAAATCTGAACTTGATTCATTTTGTATGTCTTTATTCATAAATCGGAATAAAGGACATTTGCTCTTGTTTTGAGATACACTATCTAAGAGTATTTTAAACCTGCGTCAGTGCCGCACCCTGAGCGCGCAGCCTTCCCGCGGCATTTCTGGTAAGTCCATGCAGAGACAGGCGCTGCGGCCCAGCTAGTTACCTCACCGTAGCCACACACCACCACCTGCTTCCCACCAAACATCACGTCTGTGGTCCTCTTCAGGCTGTGGAGACAGACAGGGCTCAGCTCGAACATTACTAGCTCCAACACAGTCCCTCGCACAGCATTCAAAGTGGGGGGCACGCCCACAAGAACTGGAGGCGGAGAGGCTGGGCCCCGTAAGGAACGGACCAGAGGAAGAGCAGGGGCGACGACTGGACGGCTGACAGAGAGCACTGCGACCCGCCCACGTGCACGCCCGTGAGCCTCATAGCCGTGCTCCTCAACCTACCCATCCAGAATGGACTCTCGGCAGCAGTACAAGTTATCAAACTTCTGTTTGGTAACAGAATCATTGACGTTCATGGCTGGAACACAGAGCTTCCCCGCTTTGGAGAGCTGATACAGCCTAAAGGGAGAAGAAGCCACAAAAACAAAAACAGTTAGCAGGTAAACAGGACGCGTGGCAAAATCTGCCTAATCCTCTCCAAGCTGCCCTCCCAGCCTGACATGCCCAAGGATGTTAGTAAACATGATGATTTCCTCGTCATCCCTCCTCACTTTCCTTGTCATTCCCACTCCTCTCCCCTGTATTTGGAAGGAAAAAAAAATCCTTTCAACTGAAGAAATTTACTTCCCTTCCATAAAGGGGATCTATTTCCTTAGGCCAGCACCTTCTCAATCTTTACCACGCCTACTTCTCATACACAAAGACGACCAAAGACTCTGACCCGGTTCCCTTGTGCGTGAGAGCCACGTGCCACGTGCCCCCAACTGAGAAACGCTTTGGCAAGCATCATTTAGGTACTTTGACAAGCCGAGAATATTTCGCCCAGTTTTCTTTTTTGTAGCGTATCTGACACCCAGCTTCACAATAGAATTTTTCCTATTTCAAGTATAAAATGATAATACAATATTGAATACAGTGTCTCAAGTCATACTCACTCCCTACCTCCCAACACTGGCTGAGAATCACAGTGGAGTAAGTGGGAGAGAAAAATGTGAACTAGAACCTGGAATAACTTCCTTTTAGGGTCTCCTGGATTTTTCAAAGTAAAAACTCAACACCTACAGGTCTGAAACACGCCCCGCAGCCTGAGAGAGCCCAGAAGAACTCAACTCGCTGAGCAAGGACACGGGGCGGCTACTCCAGAGTCTGTTACCTGTGCACACCAGTCACGCTCTCTTCCACAATGCCTCGGATCTTCTTAAACACGTTTGGATACTTCTTATAAACCCAGTGGGTTAAGTCTCCCCCATCATCCAGGATCTACAGAACAGCCAGAAGACTTCTATGGGCATTCAGGCTGCTAGAGCTGGGGGGAACTGCGAACCCCTTTCTGCGCTAGTGAGAGAGCCCTGCACGTTTTGGGGGAGCACTGCTCCGAGCTCCGGGGAGCAGGCTGGGACAGGAAGCAGTACAATTTGTTGGTGTCAAATGGTGAAAAGGATTCCTAAGTTTGTTCTAGACTCTAGTGAAGAGTATTAGGCTATTCACACACTCATTTTCAGCTGAGTCTTGAAATATATAGCCCCTTTCAATGCCAAAGGAGTCGGGGCAGGAAGGAAGAAATGAGACTCTACTCCGCGGAGGTACCACATCATTTCCTGCTGTCTCATTCTGCTGTGCTGAGTCTTCCCCTGCCCCCACCTGCTCAGTCAGTACTCAGACCAGTTCTCAGACCCACTCTGAATAGGTAGCAGGCTAAACACTTTGGCAACAGAGTAAGTGTGTCAGACCAAATTTCCAAAACATATTCAGGGAACCATGCTTTGAGGGAAAAAAGGAAACAACTGTCTTGTCATGTGTAGCATGAATGTGCATGATTACCATGTTGGCTTGCCACCCGTCCATGTTCACACAGCGGTCGATGCACCACCAGAAGTCGTCTTCCGACTCGCCCTTCCACGCGAACACGGCGACTCCTGCACAGACGGACACAGGTCAGCTGCTTCCTCCTTCGGGGGGTGTCCTATACCAACATCACTCCCTGGAAGGGCTACGGAAACTATGCTGGAAGGGCAACAACTTGGGAAGGGCAGAAGTCAAAACAGCGCCTCTGAGGTAAAACCACCCGTCCACGCGGCTGAGCACGGCAAACGGCGCTGTCCAAGTTCTCAGGGACGGGAGAACCACGTCTGATAATGTTAGCTGGGTTATAAAATTGCACACATACTGAGAGTTAGTTCACCTCTGTAAAAAGTGAATAGAAAAAAATTCTAAATGGTCAAATTGTCTCTGGGAAGCAGGATTATGGTGTTTTATTTTGTTTTGGAACCTCCTAAGTTTTTTGCAATAAACACCAGAAAAGAGCAAATAAGACAAATGAAAGTGTTATAAAGTTGCTTTCTGAGCATCCTAGGGAGATGTGAGATCCTTAAGGAAACTTCACGGTGATTTTCTTTTGAACATTTTGACAATGACCATCGTCTTATGCTTGACTGAACTCATGAGTGGTCATATATTTCCACAGTAACAGTGACACCAACTTAGCTAACGTGCTATCGATGCAGAAGGCACTGCTCGTGTTCTCCAAAAGGGATGCGACCCTGGGTGAAAGGAGACCTGCTGAGCTCGTACATGTTAACATTCTTCCTCGTTCACTTAACATTAGAATTGGGCACTTCCCCATGTAATTAGTCTTTTCAAAGATCACTGTTAATGACTATATAATATTCCATCATGGACATGAACCTTAATTTTATTATACATTTTCTTCCTGTTGATATTTTTATTGTCCTCCAAATTTTACAGCCCCTAGACAGACATGGCACTGTAGAGACGATTGTGATACATAAATTTATGTTTGGAAGATTATCTTGAGGCAAAGCTGGTAATAACAATAACAACAAAAGCTGAGACTCACCAGCCTCAGCCAGTGCTGCAGCCACTTCGTTCTGCGTGGAGTAGATGTTGCAGGCGGACCAGCGGCACTGGGCCCCCAGCGCACAGAGCGTCTCAATCAACACCTGCGAAGACGCACAGGAGACAGGGTGAGGGCGAGGGCAGGCGGGCATGTCAGAGAACCTACCCAGCAACTCCACAGCGACAGTGCCACGAGGGTGTAATCCAGCGAGACAGCACACTGGTATCTAACACTACCCAAAAGCTATGTTCCTAGAAGTCCTAATAACACTTTTATATCAATCCTATTTTTGCAAAACTAGATCTCCCTAACTCAGGGTTGTTAAAAGTAGGCTGCACCCATACAGAGTAGAAAGCCCCATTTTTGAGTAACCACCTAAAAGTATAGCATTTGGAGGCTGGATAGATTGGGAAGGAAAAGTAAGTTTAAAAACAAGTTGTTATTACCCCCCATCAGGAGTCCCTCTGTTTTCTCCCAACAAACTCACCGCAGTCTGGGCTGTGATGTGTGTACAGCCCACTATTTTAGCACCAGCCAAGGGCTTCTCCCCCTGAGCGCGTTTCCTGAGTGAAATCAGAGCAGACATGTCTGTGAAAGAACAGAGGATTTGAGCTAGGTCTGCACTGGCGGGCTCACCACTCCTGCCCAGCGACAGCGAGGGCGGGTCTGGATCTGCTGGGAGGCGGTGAGACAAGGTAGAAAAACTCAGCCGAGTTCTGATCTGACAACTGGCAGCTTCAAAAAGTCAGTGGGGGTTGTCATCCAATCACTTGGAATTTCTGCCTTCTGTGCAGAGGACTGAGCAGAGAATGAGGTAAATCCTCAAAACTGACCAGATGGAGGGTGAGTGTCATCAGGCACTTGGGAGAGAGGGCAGCCGTCATGGCAGTGGCCCTGGGCTCCTGCGTATGCCCCCGCACCAGGAAGAAGCCTGCCCCCCGCAGAGCCCCGGCTTCTGTCTCGCCATGCTGTCTAACCCCTCTCAGTCTGGTTCCGAACTCCCGGCCGGTACAGAACATGCTTTCGGGGCCTCCAAAGAGTGAGGAGGCCTTCCTGGGTGTGGGAAGCAGCAACCACGATTTGACTGACTGTTCGTCACTTTCGCTCTTGCTCCAGCAGAGGGTGCTCAGGACCGAGACCAATGAGGCCCTAGGTCCCCACATCCTGCTGAGAACCCTCCCACTCTGCTGCTTCTGGGAAATCTGGGCCCAGAGCAGATCCCGCAGAACCAACCACCTCGCAGCAGTGAGCCCAGACTTGCTGACGCTGCAACCATCTCTGTGGACTTGGTGCCACGGAGAGGGGGGAAGTGGGGGAACAGAAACTACGTCTATGACCACATGCTGAGAACAGGAAGCAGGACAAGGACAAGAGTCCTGAGGCTGAAGCCCCGCACAGAGATGCGACTGTACAGCAGTCCAGGATACTGGGTTTTCCCCGAGACTTTCAAGTTAGCTTTTAAGCCTCAAGTTGTGTGGGTCCGATGCCCAGTGAGTGGTTGCTTCTGGTCCCTGCCCACTCCCTTCCCTTACCTTGCTCTGCGATCTCAATCTCCCGGCGTCCGAATTCTGCCTGCTTGATGTTCTTCACGCAGAAATTGCTGCTGCCCTTGGAGTTGGTTTGCTGCTTATCCCGAGGGGAGACCTCATCATCAGAGCTGTCTGTGTAGGACGCAGCTAGAGCCAGGCAAGAGAGAAACAAGAACGGAGAAACCTCCATGGCCCCAACTCCACAGAGTGCGGCCCCCAAGGACTCTCACTTCACTTAGGCCAACACTCTTCATTGCGGCCACTGGGTCCTCACTCCCAGGTCTGCTCCCTGGGCCTGATAAACGGGGGGATGAAACTGCTGGACCTTTCAGGGCCGAGGCCCTGTCACCACCCCAGTGATACTCAGCCGTTAGCGCCTGCGACGAGGAGCCACAGGTCTAGTGAGTCCCAGAGCATCGGCTACTTGGTTCCCACCTGAATGGGAACTAGACATGGCAGAATGGGAGAATAATTTAGGGCACAGAAGGAATACTACTTCCATAGGTTACCACCTCAAACGTAAGCACCTAAAGCATCTATCAGAATCTGTGGAAGGTCTGTTAAAGCACAGTCGGCGAGGCCCCACCACCAGAAACCCCTTCAGCAGGTCTCAGGTGGAACCCAAAGCTGACATTTCTAACAAGTTACCAGGTGCTGCTGCTGTTCGGAGGGCCACACTTTGAGAGTCACAAATACGGACGAAAGTGGAAAGACAATCTTACGAGGGCTTTTATACTAAGTTGTGCACAAGGGGGGATGGGGCTGAATGAGGGGCCCCTTGCACCGTCCCGTGCTGTGCATCTCCGGCACACAAACCCTCAGCTTCTACGTCCTTTCCAATGAACCTTCTAGTACCCATTCTAAAGGTGAGAAGGGCGCAAAAGACCACAGCCTGGCTGGTGTGGCTCAGTGGTTGAGCGTTGATCCATGAACCAAGAAGTCACTGGTTCAATTCCTGGTCAGGGCACATGCCCGGGTTTCGGGCTCAATCTCCAGTAGGGGGAGTGCAGGAGGCAGCCGACAAATGTTACTTGCTCATCAATGTTTCTATTTATCACTCTCCCTTCCTCTCTCTCTACAATAAAAAACAACAACCTGTATTTTTTTTAAAAAGGACCACCTCCACGGGGCTCAGTCAGGAGGGAAGAACTAAGAAGAAACAGGGCTGGAGCCACAGTCGCGTAGTCTTTCCCACTCCAGAGGTTAATGGGGAGGATACTTCAGCAGAGAGGATGACGCAGGAAATGAAGGGAGCCGGAATATACTAATCTTTACTGGTACAATTCAAGCAGTTCTTGGAGACAAGAACGAAAAAGACAGGAGGCAGGGTATATTTTATCTAAAGATCAGAGATTGTGCTTTCAAAGTACACCTCTTTTCAAGGCCAGTTTTGTCAGCCAAAACACCATTGATTTTCTCCTTTGGTAATGTGGGCGGATAAACAGACGACCGTGGGAGTGGGAACCCTCCCAGAACTACCAGCCAGGCACAGCCACAGACCACACACCGAGACAGGCTGGGGAAGAAAGCCTCAAGATGACAAAAGCGTCCCCAGCGACAAGGCTGGCTGGGAACATTCCCATTGCCCAACCACTAATGATCAGCTTTCAGCACCGAGACGGGCAGCCCTGACAGGAGGTGTTTGCAGATTCTAGATAAGCGCCCTGGGAGAGAACGTGCTTCCGGCTCCAGAACAGGAGAGAGCAGTGCCTGAGGCCCTCACCTACCTGAGCTGTAGCTGTCGGTGGAGGACTGCGAGATGGACCTCGACAGAGAGCGGCGGCCTGTCTTGGTGGGGAATTTGGTGAACTCCTGCATGTCATCAGCAAACTGGATTTGCTGTAAGAGGAAGACAAAAGGGTTGCACGCTTACAAGGAGTCTATGAAAGGTTCCATTTTTAAGGCCATACACTGTCCTCCCTAAAAGCTGTTACCATGTAGCTCCCACCACAAAGCCAGCAGCTCCCCCTCGTCCCCGCCAGACAGGAGGAGAGGCAGAGGCTACCTTCTGACGCTTCCCCGAATGCTAATACTGTCTCTGCCCAATTGTTTCAGCAGAAATTGTTTTTTGGGGGGAGAGGTGGATAAAGACCCAACTTCTTTTGGTTTCTGTCCAATTTCACAAATTTTCCTTCCATATTCCATGAAGTTTTCTTTCCTCTTATAACCTTGACATATTAAACCCTTTACCCTGCCCTCTTAACTCAATAAAAAACCCCAAACACAGGCATAATCTCATATTGCTTCTGCTTGTTTTTTCTTGTTCTCAGAATATTCTCTTGTAACACATTCTTATCCTGAAGTTAGCAATGGTCTTCTCTTTGGAGAGAATCGCGAAGATGCTTGATGGTGATGAGCACTGGGGTCAGAGGCCAACCATACACCTACCCTCCACAAAGCCAAGGTAGTACCCCAGACCTCCCAGATCTAGTAAAATACCAGATTATTCTAATGAGAGAGAAATTAAAACACTCATACACACCACAGTCAATTCCAGCTAATGAGGACTAATTTGAAGGTAGGAGAAAATAATGACTTGGTAAACGCTGCATTAAAAACTTCCTTAAATGAAATAAACCAGACCTTGGTCATTGTTTAAAGATACTTGGAAAACGGCTTTAATAAACAGCAAATAGCTTATAATTAACATTATTTAAAGGCAAATTAATGGGTGTTTCTCAAGTGAATGAATTTATTCTATAAATGGTTTACACCTTCCTCCTGAAGTCCTATTCACACCCTGATAAGCCCTTTCTGTAAACTTCAGCTCCTGGAAAGCAGAAGGGGCTGGATTTCCCTCCCAGTCTGACTAAACCTGAACAGGTTCCCATGGAGAATCCATTAAGCTAAGTCCTCAGCAAACATCTCTGGAAATGTAAGCTCTCCCAGGGTAAGCTCTCCTCTCCATGGTTAAATTTAAATGGACTTTAAATAGTTTAAATGTCAAAAGCACAACTGCCTTTCTTAAAACAAAAACACATACAAAACCTCCCCTCACTGAAGTGGCCACAGCTCAGCGTGTGCCTTCTGCACAGGATTTCCCACTGCACGTTCACGTGACTGCAGTCAGCAAAGCTAGCTTTACTGAAGAGACTAATCCAGGACCAAGGTAATGACTTTCACCCCGGATTCTGGTGGCAGGAAAAAAACACAGTCAAGAGACCATCATCGGTTGCTGAACACTCCCTGGAGGCAGCCCGTCCTCCCTCGGCCTCTGCTCCTCTCCTTGCTCCTCCTGCGGCAGCCTATCGGGAAGCTGCTCTTGGCCAGGCTGTTATGTAAGGCTTCCTCCCCTGCGCATCTTTTTTCAAAAGGTTCCGGTATGTTCCCAGACACCACCTACCAGGGGCGAGGGAGGGAACTGCAGTAACATTTGCAATTTTTTTTTTTAATAAAAAGGAGGGGCAGCTGTGGCAAGACAGAAGTGTGTTTCTTCAGCACCCTAAGAACCGAACAGTCATAGTCCACCTTGTATTAATAAAGTTCATCAGTCGCCTAAAGCTTAGCGAATCTTTCCCACCTAAACATATCAGACTGTGCGGCAAGTAGCTTACAAAGCAGTGCACACCCCAGCCCTTAATGATAAAGGCGGTCCATCCTTGAAGTGCGCGGAATGCTAACTCAAGTCACGACACGGACTGGGTGGCTGTCTCGTCTTGTAGCTTTTTGATCTGTTCACTGCTTATAAAGATGCACGAGGACCTCGGCTCCTCTCCCAGCCCAAACCTCCAGGCTGCAGAGAACCTGTATCCCAACTGTGGCCGCACAGCCGGGAGCTCGGTCTTTCTCTTGGCGCAGTACCTCCGGGAGTGCTGTTCATCTTCACCGTGTAAATAAAAACACTGTTGTCAAAAGCAACTTTGGGACGTCACAGGTTTTCTCTCTAGTGAAACCGGATCTCTAACAGCTTCTAATTGGGTTGGCCTCCCTGCATCGAAGCCCAAGATGATTGCAACGTTGTTCTGTTGACATTACTTCGCACTATCACAATTTCTTCCAATCATGAAGTCTTCGTTGGTGTCCTGCAGTGTTTCTTCAAACCCAGACGTGCAGGGAAATGCTAGGACTAAAGATGACGTAGGGTGGGGAAGTGGGGCAGGAAAAGGAGCTAGGTAGTTGAAAATCAAAAAGTCCTGCTACAGAACTACTTTGTGTCTGGTTTCTATCCAATTTCACCACCCCATAAAACAGCCTTACCCACACCGCGCACACCAGCCTTCATTCTTGAACTACTGGCACTTCCACACCCGAGACAGGCTAGAAGGTCCGACTGACCCATTCTCCAACCACAGACGTCCACAGCTGTGCCTTCAGAACTCATTAAATTCAGGCCAATTTAACGTGCTATATCCAGTGAGCAGAAAGAACTGCTGCACAGAACTCACCAAGAAAAAGGGATCACAGGCACCCCCAGAGCTGTAAGCCTCCAGAGAAGACGAATGGTGTATACCACATGCAGTGGATGCCAATAAGAAACTGAGTTTACTTCCACAACCACAGGATCCAGCTACTCACATGTTCAATAGCTTAGTTACACTCACTTCCCAGGCCCCACCCAATTTTGCCTTTTAGCTCTTGAATGAGAATGAAAAGCTACCAAAATCCCACTGTGACTCACTGGCCACGGGATGGTGAGCAGGACGATACTCACGGAGCATATTCTTTCAGTCAGCACGTTTGGTAGGCGCCAACTAAGTGCCCAGTGCCACTCCAGGAAGACTGGTGAAAGGAAAGGTGGTCCCTTCCAACCTGTACATGTGCTGACCCACAGTGAGGTTAATGACAACACAAATGGTTTTGTCACAGAATTTTACTGCTACTTTAGGAACATGCACATTTTTATGTTTAAAAATTATAGTCAGCATATTTCTTAGCTAACACTTAGCAATGAGCAAAAACGTGACTATCAGAAGCTAGAAAGCTGGACAAGGTCAATTACTAAGCAGTGTGCTATGGCACCTCCCAAGATTCCCAGCACATCCTCTGTAGGCCCTCTCACACAGCTTCTGGCCAACTTACCTTTTCTCTAGAGTCTATAGGTTCGTTCCTCACTGGCTCTGTCCTCAGAGGGAAGGAAGAGCGTATGGCTGTCAGCCTAAACCGGTGGAAGAACTTACCAGTGATCGGTCTGATTCCCATTTCAAGTGGATCCAAAGGAACAGTAATCAACAAACACCAACTTCTGGGTACAAGAACTATATAAGTCCAAACATCTTTCAGACTTCCAATTGGATAAAAGAAATGTCCCCCAAAAGAAGGGCACCCCCTTCCTGACAAGTTTCAGGTACACCCCTAGAAAACACTTCATATCAAGGGAATCATGCTCAGGCCATGGAGCGATCTGCAGCCCCCGTCAGTCACTTCTGTTCCCAGAGCAGAAACCAGTCTTCCGAGCACCCAGGTCCTCCAGTCCCATCTCAAGTTTCTTAAGTTCCCAGTTACCCCAGATGGGGCCTGAGTTTCTGGGGAGCAGGGAATGGGCAAGCTAATCACAGCACACATGTCTCTCCCCCACTCCACCCGTCTCCGTGTCTCAACAGGAACAGGACATAACACATACTGTTAGAATCCAGTTCCAGTCAGAACACTCCTTTCAAATGGGATTCGACTTGATGCTTCATCAGCGTCAGGGGGAGGAAAGGGAGAGGCAACACCAGGGCCCACACTGCTGAGTCACTTACTGGTGAGGAAAGAGCATAAAGCTTGGAAACCTGTGCCAAAGAGCAGTTTTACCCTAACAGCCACTCCATTCTCCTCACACGAGACAACACACTTCACTGCTCCTATTATCTCCCGACGTGACCGAGTGGAAATGAGTGATCTGCGCTGCCAACTGCCAACAGTCAGATAAAGAGGTTACTGGCTACAAGTGGGGCAGGGCAGGGCTTCCTAATCTTTTGAAAATCACAACGTACAACACAGCATAACACACACCCGGACGAGGTTTCAATGTCAATTTAGCTATCGACCTGTCCGTATTTTCCTCATCCTCAAACCACCATCAATAGTATATGAAAACATGTCAGCCATTCTTCTCTGTGCCTGACGTGGAATTGTCATCAAGTCTACATTAAAAAAATTTTTTTTTTGTACAGGTGACTGAAGAAATCTAGGTTCCTGGAACATGCCTATAACTTTAGCGATACACCAAAGCCCCCGCCCCCGCAAGCTCACCACCACCACCACTGCTGTAAATAGAACAAATAAATAAATTTCTCTGAATTTATTATAACTTTCAATGTACAGATTTTTTTGAAAAATAGTATAATGAAACCTCTATGCCCTCCACCTCGATTGAATCTTTCCATTTTCCACATTAGGTTTCTTTCTCTGAACTGTTTCCTTCCTGTAATGGGAAGTTCAGTTTTGAGGTTTGATTAGAAAGGTTAACATTTTGGCAGGAGTATCTCACGGACAATGTTGTATAATTCACTTTGCATCATCTCAGGACACAGAATCGGGCTGTTCCACTGAACGTGACACTCGGCCGAAGCCTTGGTTACAGTGAGGCCGTCGGTGTCGGAAAGGTGCATCTTCTCCTTTGCAAGTGAAGGTTCATTAGTGGAGTGAGACTTGTCAGCCTGCGAATGTCCTGCTCCCTCGTGACTACCATCTGGTCAGAGTCCTTGCCTGAACGGGTTATATTGGGGGAGGCGGGTGGCTTATAGAATCATGATTTTTTTTTTCTATTATTCCTTCTAAATATATTATTACCTGGCATTCTTTGGTAAAAAAAAAAAAAAAAGCTTCTCTTCTCCCTCACGTTTTCTTTTTAACTCGTTATTCATATTTTTTTTTATTCAAGATTACACTCAATTACAAGCAGTGTAACTGTCCCACATTGGGCCCGGGGGGGGGGGGGGGGGAGGGCCTCCTTCCAGCTGATCCTCCTGACCTTTGGACATGACCCCATTTGAGCACTTCCTTCCTTTTGGACATAAGACCCACCAGGCCCACCTTGTTCTTTCTCTGCTGCAGACGTGGCATCAGCCATTTCTCACGGAGCCCTGACCTCCTCCAGTGCGGAATGGCATTGTGAAGCTGACACCTGGGTAGGAGGTTGCTCATTGCCATCGCAAGTGTCAGTGCTTCCAGTTCTTTCCGCCGAGAGAGAAATCCACCTTGTTTTACTCATGAGCTCGTATGGATATTTCCATTTCAAATTTCACATGACCATTTTTTTTTTTAGCTTTAACTCTTCCTATTTGTATCTCTTTTCTCATGTTGACAATCTTGGTCTCTCACAGAGAAGTTCAACTGGCAAGATATGCTGGTATATTCTTTAAGATGAAAACTTGTCAACTGCTTACAAACAGGTCAGTCTGAACTCTTCAAATACATTTTTCTGAGGAAAGAAGTTCGTTCCGAAACAAGCGATAGTGGACAGCTCCAGAAGGAAGGCGGAGTCTCCCTGGCATCTGGGAAGGTGGCCACAGACTGAGTACATGCCATATGTGTAATGCCTTAGCCCACCCGCAGAAACAAGAGTAGAGGCGTGCAAGAGTAATTCTTTTTTCTTGAGCTGGAGGTCTACCTTAAGTGAAACTGAAAGCCAGCTAATCTTACAGATTCAAACCCTCTTCACGTCTGCCTGAGTGAGCGCACCCCCCTGCAAGTCAGCGCAGCACCTGGGAAGGCCGTACCTAACTAGAGGGGAACATGCAAGCCCGTGCAAACAGCCTATGGCGGAGCTACAGCCGCTCCCAGCGAGTGGCCGTCGAGTCCATGCAGGTCAGCTTCCTGAGCCCTAGACTAACACCCAATAAAGTTAATGAGATGGAAAGCATATCGGCTGTTCAGTCAGCATCCACCGAGTCCCATAAAGTAGAGGCTCCAGGGAGGAAGAAGCCATCAAAACTCAACACTGAATAGAATAATCGGACTTTAAAGGCTTAATGTGAAATAGGAACTCTGTGGTAACAGGCCCTGAGAGTGGAATGGACCTTTCAGAATCCGTTCTGTAGCGACACTGGATGTTTTCAAGTCCAAGGGGCAAGGCGAAATTACTCTGAAGATCAGCTGGCTGCAGAGTCCACAGCTCTCAGAAACAAAACACAAAAAAGCCCCAAAGGAGAAACTACAGACACCATCATGAACAGGAATCTGTCAAAGAGAACTAGTCACGTCAAACACTAACCGTGTTTTTCATTCTAGAGAGGCAATCTTTGCCATCCTTCTTGACTTTCTAAATTGAGATATACATGTTCAATTTTAGGAAAAAGTCTCAGGAGTAAATCAGGATCTTAGATAGCCTGGAAGAAGCAAGCTGGCTGAAAGGAACTGCTGCCTGCACCTTCTTTGAGGCTATTTAAAAAGAAGAGCTACCTTTTGCTCCGGAATGAATACACTAACCCCCCCACCCCCACCCCCAGACCAGAATACGTAAGTCTGGGTTTTCTTCATTTAGAGCTTTCTGAACAGCCGTTTTTCTAGTGAGTAAAGTGGGCGGACACCCAAGGACAAATATCTCTTGCTTTAGGCTGTATGGCAAACCAAAAGTCAAAATCAAAATTTGTATAGGAAAAGTTATTCAGCAAATTTTTACCAATAAAGAACACTGCTTGAACAGCACTGATCTATATATCTTCAAACCATTTTTGCTTAAATCTTGACATAAAAATAACAAGTAAAAACCACCAGTAAATTAGGACTTTTACTTAAAGCTGATCACAAGTTTGATCAGGTTAAAGGGCTTCTTTAAAAACAAAAAAATAAAGATAATGGGGTGTGATTATTTCCCCGCAGATTAGGTAGCCTTGGCTTTAATGCACCATTGAGCAAAGAATGAGGTGCCCTTATAGAACAGCAGCTTGGAGGTTCCTAGCAGAAGTTTTTCCATACGTTGATGCTGGAGAGCAGTTTCTGGAGCCCCTGGTCCTCTGGGAAAGACCTTGAATACTGTGCTGACTCAGCAATCCCTCCCTGGGGTGTGGAA
Organism: Eptesicus fuscus; assembly: GCF_027574615.1. NCBI lineage: Eukaryota > Metazoa > Chordata > Mammalia > Chiroptera > Vespertilionidae > Eptesicus > Eptesicus fuscus. The sequence continues at coordinate 6,272,733 of NC_072494.1, read as the reverse complement.
AGCTCGCCTTAGACCTGAGGCAGAGAAACAGACCACCTCCTTACACGGAAGGTCCGATTCCTGGGAGGTGAAGGAAGAACTACCACAGGACCCGGCATGCCTGCTGTGCTCCAACCTCTAAACCTGGCCGGGTTTGTTCCACAGAATTCTTTCTCACAGTGCCCAAACCGAATTTCATTCATGCTTCTGGAGTACATGTCACACACTGTCTGAACCCTGCGGCAGGGTTTGGTCATTCAGGTCAAACACCAATCTTTCCTCGAAGAGAGACATTAAAATTGGTATCTAGAAAGCCTTCCCCTTTTTATCCTTATTTGATAATAAAACAACAGTGACAGGACTAAAAAGAAATTTTTTTTTGGTCTGGGTCTCAAATCCACTCACTTTGGCTTAAGAAGGAACCTGCCTCCTGGCTACCTGTCTCACCCGCTCAGTCAACTGGCTTTCTGAGCTCTGCCCTCCTTTTTCCCCATCATCCTTCTCTAATCTTTACTCTTTGACTGTTTCCTCAGCACCTCAATCAGTTCCTTCTGTGACTTCTGTTTTGAAGCCAGAATTTCATTAAAATGCCCTCTGCTGAGCTTTATACTTTTACTATCCCTATTAGCCCAGGAATTCATAATATAAATTATCATGTTAAGGAGATCCTCATAGTCTGACCTGATTTTTAATCCACTGAGTCCAAAAAGCTCAGCCAACCAGAAACTAGAAGTAGGGAATGGGGACAGGGAGTCAGATCATTCTTAGGATTTCAGAAAGAACACAGACTCAAGGAATGCCACTGGTTTAGTGGAGGCCAAGCCATTCTTCTCCTTACTTCTTCTAGAGACGCCACCAGGATCTTTGCAAATGCCCTGGGCTGTAAGGTGAAGAGACGACAAGCCGGTCTGGCCAGGCGCTAACAGTCCTAAGCACCCAACCCCTGGCCTGGCTTTAAGCCAATCACCACATTCTCAATCCCAGGCACGCATTCCAGGTGTCACTGGGGTCCCTGGATGGGCTTCAGGCTGCCAACTCCCCTTTATATGCAGACTGTCATATATACGTCCGTATTTCTGGAAGGCAAACAGCTCTGATAGAGCTCCAAACCCCAAATGATGAACAACCGCTACACTGACTTACGGGAGCCAAACAATAACCTCAGAGGAATGTGAGCCGCACAGGATATGAATCACTGTCCTGCTCACTGATGTACTCTAAGTGCCCATCACAGGCTGGGACACGGGGCAGCGTGACTTCTGGTCAGAGCTCACTCTGAACACCTTGGAAAAGAAGAACGATTAAGTATAGGTTATTTTCAGGACCTCTCACATGGGACAAGATTTTTCCTCAAGGCCAAAGTCATCCAAGATAGGTGGTAGCTGCCTCGCCTTGCCAATGTCAGATTTCCTAACCATTCTGGCCAGCCTTGCTACACAATCTAAAAGAGGGGTTCTAAATCTGGGCTCGTCAAGTTTGAGTTGTTTAAAATGCACGTACCATCACATCCTCTACCTGCCCCTCACCCTCAACCCCTCCCCATCCTGATAAGTAGGTCTGGGTTAGGGCCCTGGTCACACATATTTTGAAAAAGTTCCCTAGATGACTGATAGCTTCCACTCCTCCCCACTCCTCAAGAAGCACTGATCTGGGACAACCCCAGCAGGATGTGAAAAAGCAAACTCCGGCACCCCAGTTTACCAGGCTTTGAGAAAGCCACTCCAGGGATGCAGGGAACAAAGGGGCAGCTACTCTCGTTCAGAGATAAAATAAGCCAAAGGAAGGAGAGAATCTGCCGTTAGCAACACCTCCGCCTGTCAGGTACGAACCATCTATCGGAGGGACCCGCAGGTTCAAGCAGGACAGAGCTGGTGTGAGGGAGGGACTGTTTTCACAATGGCCTCGTCCAAACTCAGTAACGATTGGCAAGGTGCTCTCATTCCACACATGCCCACACGCAGCTCACCCCCTCCCTGTGGAGTCAGAAAGGAATGTGCAGAATCTGAACCTCTACTCCCCAGATAGGAGGGGTTCCTTCCCCTGAATGCAAAGGCTGAGACGAGTTTCATCAACTCGCTACTCCCAAGTACAAACCAGGCAGAGAACTGAGGTGCCTCCCAACACGGATGCTCCCCTTCTAACCTTTATGGTTCGGAAACCCATCTCACTAAAAGCCAAGCCTTTGCCGTCCTCAGTTCACCCTCATCTGGCAAATAAGAACGGAAGCACCCCCAGAGTGAGGCGTCCCTCTGGAAAATCCTGGGGAAGGGGTGCAACGGGGTCAGTGCCCCCAGCACGCGTTTTCCTTGGGTTCACAATACAGTTTATTACTCTCAGAACATCATGTTCCCAGCCAGCCTGGTCTCTTTTCTGTTACAAATGTGAAGTAAACAGATTCTAGAGCAGCTACAAGTCTGTTACCAAGGCCACTGTATTGATCAGTGTAATTGACATTCACAATTCATCTAATCCAGCTCGACAAGCCAGCTGGGCTGCTCGCCATAAGAACGGAACATTGGGAACCTTCGTGTCTGGCTTCCTAAGAAGTCTGGGCACGAGAAACTCAAGCACCGATCTGGAAGGTGGAGGCCACCTGGCCACCACAGGAAATGGAATTAGTTACCAGAACAAATGAACGCGCCTGCCCTCTCCACGAAGCACCTGTTTCTATTTCCAAAGCTGCAGAACTCCGAAGGTCTCCCTTTCCCCCGAATCCTGCCGAGGTCACATACTCGAGGGAAACGTCACACACAAGATCCTCGGTGCCAACTAGAGTCTGAGTTCCTGGTTAGGACAAGCACTGGCCCCGTTCCCAGACGGCGGCAGGTCCGAAGAAGGTATATTTCAAAGACAAGGGCATATACAGCTTTTGAACATCCAGCTCGGCCTTTGGTTCAGAAGGGCAGCCGGGGTTGCAGAATGAGAAGGATCAGAAGTTTGCTCACCGCGGCCGGGCAGAGCTGTGGTTTATTACTTCCAGGACTCAACGCACATTCCAAAGTGGAACTGTTCAACTCACCACTGGTCCCCCAAATCCCAAACACCCTAAGGGTAAGCCTCTTTTCTTTAATCAAGAGCATCTGAAAATCAGACTTCCAGTTTCAACTCTGGGCAGAGTCCCTAATGCTAAGGATTTAAACTTGATGGAAATGTCAAGTTACTTTTTCTATTGTGTCTAAGGATACCCCTAAGCTTCTGGCCTGCTGCCCTGTGGTTCTCAAGCTACTGAGCTAAGAAGCTGGGGCCACGTATTCTCAAGCTTCCTTCCTACCTTACATGTTAAGGTAGTTGGGGCAGGATCTAGGGATCCACTAAGATGTTGAAAATTCCCATCAATTTCTCATCTGCAGCTCCTGGTTCTCCATCACCGTCCATTTGGGAGGTCTAAATCGGAAAAACAACCCAGCCAACTGAAGGGGGAAGTAAGCCAAAGCCACCACCTTCTCCTGGGGAAATCATGTCACAGCATTCTGCTCAACAAACAAGCACTGTCAGCATGTGCGCAGGCACTGCACACTACACGTATGTGCGAGGTGTGGTTCAAGAGGGCAGCGCAGAATCTGTCCTCCAACTTCCCTGAAGGCTCCCTTTTTGAGGTCAGGATCCTAAGATCATGAATGGGAACAGGTCACAGCCCAAAAGCTTTGACTTGAGGTCAAGCCAGTGCTGTGGGAAAAGGATAAGGTCCTTCCCATCAAGTCCACGGAAACTTGTGTCCCGGAGGTTCACCTTAATACAACCAATTAAAGACGAGGAGCGTGGGAGACATTTATTAAACATTCTCCAAATCCTGACAGTACTCAAAGCACAGTGATATGAAACATGGTTACACTCATACCCTCCAGGCCGTAACCCCTTCATCCTGCCGCTCACCAATTCACCGTCCAGCTCAGAGCTGCGCACCGCGCACCACGCGGAGCACGGGAGCCTTTCCCTTGGCCCCGAGCACACAGCTCCGTGGGATCCACTGACGCCACTGCACACACGCAGGGTCAGGAGAAGGGAACTGTATCGACAGGGCTTGCTCTGGCTGGGCAGTTCTTCAGATTGTCAAGAACTAAACCTGAGACAGTTCGTATATGATGATGAGCAGCATGGACGTGAGCAGTCCCAGCCCCTCCTGTTTAAGCCTCAGTCTAGCACACAGCTGGGTACCGGGTGCCCAAAGTGAACTGGTCAAGGAGAACATGTTAAACCCATTCAGCCCTACAGGTTGAACACGGAGACACAGTAGCTAAGGCACTGGGGCTTTCATGACAAGAAAGACAAAGAGCGTGTGATATCCCTTATGTATGGAATCAAAAACAGAAACATTCATAGATACAGAGAACGAACTAATGGTTGCGGGTGTGTGTGTGTGTGTGTGTGTGTGTGTGTGTGTGTGTGTGGTGAGAGTAGGGGGTGGGGGCTGGACAAGAAAGGTGAAGGGGATTGAGAGGTACAGTTAGGAAATAAATAAGTCACAAGGATGTCATGTACAGCACAGAGAAAAGTCAATAATATAACTTTGTACAGTGACAGATGGTTACTAGACTTAGGATCATTTTGTAAGGTATATAAATGTCGAATCACTACGTTGTACACCTGAAACTAACATAACATTGTATGTCACCTATACTTTAATTAAAAAAAGAAAGCAGGAACATGCTTGGACAGTCCCAGATGTGTGGTTCTGTCAACGTTCTTTCCACTCTACCCCAGCACTCCAAATACTACCTTTCACCAGTTCATTCAGCTTTTTCACTTTGTGTCCTGTTTGAGCAGTAAATGATTAAGGCCCATTGTATACTGTTAAAAGTACCAATCATTATGTACATTCTGAGATTTAGACCCTGGGCTGAATCCTCTAGAAAAAATGAACAGAGATAAGAACAAAAATGAAACCCATCTGAATGTCAACCAAGGCCAGCATGTTCCACCCTGGTTCTGTAATTGCTGTGGAGCAAAGGCCACGCATTTCTGCAGGAGAAACTGTTACACACAATTAGGAGCAGGCTGTCTGGAGCAGAGAAACAGTGCCTGGAGGAGGACCGTGCAGGAAGGGAGATGAGATCTGAGGTGATTACATAAGAAGATAAAGTCATAGCTCAGAGGAGTATTTGCAATGGTTTCACATAATTCTGGGATTCTAGTTTGGGAAGATTCCCAAACTAATGCAGATTGAAGAAATAGATTCCTGGACTCAGCTAGCTCAATGCCTGACAGACACCCACATTCTATGCGGTGGTTGGGTAGCGCCGATCCCACTTCGATCACAAGCTCTGAGGTCTCCCATTGTCTCTCTGCCTCCTGGAAATCAACAACTACTCTAGTGCTCTATAGGTGTCAGCTCTACATAAAATAACATTTTTGTCAGGAAAAATTTTCTTCCTGTTGAAAAGATGTCCCAATAGAAACAGCTCTGTTTTAGCTCTTTAAGAATATCATATATATATATGTGGAAGAAGGTACTCATTGAAGAACATGCTGGGATAAGAGGCATAAACCAGAACTGTACCAGGCAAACCAGGATATATGGTCACCCTAGTTATAAGAGAGTAAATACACTGAGATTTACTAAATGCTATTCCCCTTGACAATCCTGTAGTGCTATCACTATTCCCCATTTTACAGATAGAAAAATGGAGGCTCAAAGTCCATGCCCTTGTCCACAGTCATATGCAGTTGTAAAAAACACCTTAAAAGTAGCTTTAAAAGGGGGGAGGGGAGGTAGGGGACAGATCCCCTGCAAATAAATAATTAGAAGGACAACTGACTTTTATTTAGTGATCATTTAGGCCAGGAGGTAATGGAACCATACCTTCAAAGTATTGAGAAAAATAAATGTCAACCTAAAATTGTGTACCTAACAAAACTATCTCTCAAGAATGAGAGTGAAATAAAGTCATTTACAGATAAAGAAAGAAAAAAAAGAAAAGAAAAAAATGACAGAAAGGAAGAAAATGAGGCTCAGACAGCTTAAGTCACTGGTCCAAAGTTCCAAGTCTATTAGATGGCAGAGACTGAAGGTAAACCTGACTCTAAAAGTCAAGTGCTTGCCTTACACTGTGTCCTGCACTACTACTCAGTTTTAGGAACAAAAAGGGAAAGTTCAACACATTTCATGTAACAGGCAAGCAACAGCGGGAGAGCAAGAAAACTTCCTGAATGAGTCAAAGGGAAATATGGAATCAGAAGAGAAAAAGTGACCACAATTCTGTGTGAAATTTTAACTGCTACCATATGCAAGGCACTGAGAGTGTTGATAAGAGTCTTGTGGTAAGAATTTGTCCTTAAGTTTGGGTTCTCAGATTTCAGGTTGGGAAAAAACTCTGGTCAGTGCAAATATGTCGTTCTTCATACATGAGGGGCTGCTTCTGACCCGCCTCACTAGGCCATGTTCTGAATATTAACCCAGAAAAGTAAGGGTGGCCCTTCTTAATAAAATTCTAATATTCAGATCCCCAAATTTGAGAAACAGATTGGTATAAATGACTCTCCTTTACTGGCCAGTTCCTTTATATGACAGGCTCAAGAAAGCACTAACATACTTGTTTACAGACCATAACTACATGAGGTAACAAAGTAAACTTACTCGGTGTCACAGGCAACTAAAGACTTACACTGCATGTATCAAAATATATTAAAAACTTCGTAAACACCATCAGAAGAATATCACATTGGATAACACACACTGGATCTAATCTGTATCCTCCTGATAAAACAAATGGCCCACATTTGTAATCTTGCCACAAGCTAACAGTTTAATGAACTTAGAACAAAGTGATAACGGAAACTAGTGTTGCACTAACTAAACAGAATCAAGTAAGAAAAAGAGAGGTGATCCCTATCTGTGGAGAAATCTAAACAAGATAGGATCTTCTTACACCTCTGAGGCCTGGTCAGAGACCGCCATGAAAGAGAATCAAGACACACTAATGGTGTCTGGAAAAGATAGAGGTCAACCTATTAAATCTCTTCTCAGTGATTCGAAGAACCGGTGTAAATGCTGTAAAACTGCACTAAGATTCCACCGAATAGGTTAACATCTAACTAGTACTCACTGGGGTTCTACCTGGGATGTGTCCTAGGTTTAGCTGACTCCTTTGATATGTATGCTTTATTTAAAAAGAGAATATCCTACAAGCAAAAGTAACCTCTTTTGTGTTCTTTCTCTTCTTGCCCCTCTTGCACTGTTTGGTCAAGTCTGACTGCAGAACTCCCAGGGCAGTGCCTCATGTTCCCCCTGGGGTCCCTCCACATGTTCAGAGGTGCAGAGAAGAGCAAGCGTCCTGCGAGGCCTTCCAGAGAAACACGTCTATTTTAGTTCCATCAACAAGCTGGAGGCTTGGGCTCACCCTAGGGGGGACATCGATTGATACCATGTCCATTTCTAAAAGCCCAAGAACGGCTATTACCTCTGCCACACAAAGTGGCAGGAACAGAAGGATCAACACCCATGGTGATGGCAACCAGCGGACTTGTTCGGTGACTGATAACTGCCAATGTTCAACAAGGATCCTCTTTAGCGGTGACAGTTGTGATTGTTGTTGAAGAATCTCAATACCTATGCTTTTGGATGGTCATCCACCTTTTCCCAAACAAAGTGTTTAAAACTTCACCGGTTACACTAGAATTTGACCTGAGGACCATCAAGGTCACCCTGAAGTGACCTACAGCCTCTGACTGGCACCAGAAATGACCTCATTTCCTGAGGGGCCTCAGGACTTGGAATGATCCAAAATTACTTGGTCCAGAGCCACATCGGAATCCTCACGGGTTAAGGACAGCACCCTCTGAAAGAAGCCTTTTTCTCACACTATTCAGTACAACTCAAGGACTCCTTTCTCACCCCAAATCCCCTGTTATACCATCTGAAAGCACCAGTGACCACCGGGAACAAGCCTTACTACCGAAGCATACTACAGCTACTCATGTCCTACAAAACCTCCGCTGGAACCGAGTGCCAGCCCAAGTTGTCTTCCTCAGGAACTGCTATGTATTCGTTCCCATGTCTGCTAGGAAGACTGTACCTCTGGGATTCCTTTTATCCTCGGGCTCCTAGGAAGCTCTGAGTTACATGTGATGATCGGCCTCACCAACCATCTTAGCCCTCAGGGTTAACAATATTTTTGCTAATTTCTATAGTTCTGACTTCCTCTCTATATTGTATGAGTCCTGGACTATAAGCAGCTCAAATGCTCACCAAAAAGAGGGGGTGTAACATACTAACAGACTTCTTAAAAGTCTTTATTGTTGCAAGTATTACGAATGTTCCCCTTTGTCCCCCACTGGCCCCCTCCACCCCACTCCTGCCCCCTAATAGACTTCTTAAAAAACCAACAAAAACCACTTTTGCTTGGTTCCAACCTGTGCCTATTTCCCCTGCTGCAAACAAAAAGCACTTACTTGGCCGGTAAGGAAACTGAGGCACAGAAGCTCACTTGCTTAAGGTGGTAGACACCCAGGTCAACAATCAAACCAACAAGTCCTATTATCTACACAGCACTGTGGGAGCCCCAAGGCATCTAAAACTGAATGATTATAGAAGAACCTCAATACCTATGCTTTCAATTGATGGACATCCACTCTACCTCAAAGTGAATAAAACTTCACCAGTTACACTGGAATCTGAGCTGAGGACCAGCAAGGTCACCCTGAAGTGACCTACAGCCTCTGACTGGCACCGAAAATGTCCTCCTTTCCCAAGGGGCCTCGGGGCTTGGAATGATCCAAAATTACTTGGCCCAGAGCCACATCGGAATCCTCACAGGTGAAGGACAGCACCCTCTGAAGAGGCCTTTTTCTCACACCATTCCGCACCGCCAAGCTACATTTTCCTCTTACTTTCCTCATACTTTCCCACAGAATCCACACATGGCAGAGGCACAAAAGTGCGTTACGTCATACTGTCCAATCCGGCTGCCCTTCTGAAAACACGATCACCTGGGACTTGCTGCTACGTGACCTTGACTAGTCCTCAGCCAACTCATGAACGAAATAAATGCCTTTTATAGTCACTAGCGGGAGGGTAATTAGTTATCATAAAGCACTTTAATATCGTGCTGTGTAAGTGCTACACAATAAAGCTCAGAGAGAGCAAGATTAACAAGAAACACGGGGATACATTTACCAGCAAATGGAAATTCACACGGGGTCTTCCCACGTTCCTGGCCCAGGCGGCTTCTGTCAGCTAATGGAATGAGTCTTTCAAGTCATTAGCACTTGGCCTGACAAGAATACACATTAGCAATATTCCTCCAGGGAAGGAAGGGGGAGAAGGGGCACCTAGTCCTGGTAGGCAGCCGTGTAGACATCTGGAGTATACCAGTTAGCCAGGTGTGCAATTAATATTGAGTACCTACTGTGCGCTAGGGACAGAGCCACGCACAGTGCGTTCAATGGCGCACAAGAGTCCCTGCCTTTATGCAGTTTACGATCTAGGATACAAACTTTGTCTTATTAATAGTGGCACTGGCGAGAATAAAGGCTTGGTGATATAAAGGCAAGTACGAATAGAGGCGCCTAATGCGGAGACAAAAGGCAGGCTGGCCGGGAGAGGAAGCGGTGGCGGAGTTAGGGTACCAGGCCTTTCCCAGCCTTTCCCCTCACTCGTCCAAGGTACTATCCTTAAGCATTCTGCTCAGCTCGGCTGTGGCTGTCTCTAAACAGTGCCGATTACTAAGGGTTACAGCCCCAGCCAGGCAGTGGGCTGAACCCAGAGCACTGAAAGGAAGGCTCGATGGGCCCCTTCGAATCAAGGGGCCTTCCCCAACCTTCTAAAAGGCATTCTACAGTAAGACCTTAAGTTCGTGGGGGAAATGGAGCTAACGCACACAACAATGAACTGTCTTTTCAACCCTGCACTTGATTTCTGGAGTGTTAGGTTAATTCCTTAAAAAAAAAAGATAAAAAAAGGAATGACAGCGGAACCAGTTCAGGTGGAGGAGCCTCCAAGCGCTGTAACCGCTCCTGCGAGCCCAGCCTGCAAGCCCGGCCGGTCGGCTTACACAAGCCCTGCGCCCGGGAACACTGCAGGCCTCGGCGGCCTCGGCCACTCTGTGTTGACACCGTACGAAATGTTTACCCGGCTTCCCCCGGGGCCTGCAGAGGTTCTCCGGCCTCCTGCTAACTGGGCGCCAGGTATGTGGAAAGTCAGGATGTGGTTGGCAGCAAATGCTCAGGAAGCGCGCGAGCGATCCCGGTCCCACCGCTCCCAGAGCTGGTTAGACGGAGAGCCCCGAAGGCTGCGGGTTAACCTTCCCGGGCAGGAGGGTGAGAAGGACATCCTCTGGGCTCAGCCCGCAGCACAACAGAGGAAACTTGCTCTGCCGTCAAGCATGAGCAATCCTGTCTTCCCACCCACCCGGCCGACCCACCGCGGCCCCTGCTCCAGGGAAGCCCAAGGGCTCGTCTGTTCGCCTGACTCGACGATCAACGTGTAACCCAAGACGTGTCTGCTGTCACCAACCTCCCAATGCTTAGTTCTCACGTGCGTGGAAGAAGTGGACCAGCGAAGGAGGTGAAAATCATAGTTTTCTCTTCAACCTCACGGCTTTCACCTGCATAACAGAGCTGCTGGCCCCGCGCGCGTGGGGCTCCGGCCTCCCAGCGAGCACGCAGCTGCGCCCCCGGCGCGGCGCTACCTGGTTCCCCCCCTCACCTGCGGGGAGGCTTCCTGTGCACTCCCACCCCCCGGGGCCGGTCCCAGGGCTCAGCCAGGGGGCTCACCTCCCCCGCACTCCCGTCTCCGAGGCCCTTCATCCGGGAAAGGCCGGGGACGCGTTTCAGAGCGATCCCGGAGGACCAGGGCCCAGGGACAAAGGAAAGGGAGGTCAGGGGCGGCCTGGCCAGCTCGGGACGGGCCTGGGGCGGTTCCCCCCGCCGCCCCGCCACCCTCCCGGCCGTCGCGATCCCCTCCAACCTCGGCCCCGGAGTCGCGGACCGGCTGGAGCGCCGCGGGGCCCTGCTCGCGCCCCTCCCGCGAGGCCCCGGTCCGGGCCCCGCCGCCACCCGAGCCCCCGCACCTTCTTGGGCGCCTTGGTGACGGTGGCCATGAAGGAGTACTTCTCGGCGTCCTCGATCTCCTTGGCCTGCTTCCGCTCCTCCCCGACCCCGGGCAGCGGCATCGCGTCAGGCATCGACATTCCCCGGCCGGCCGGGCCCGCTGCCGCCCCGCCGCCCCCGCCTCGCCCGCTCCCGAGCGCTCGCCCGACCGCCCGCGCGGCGCCCTCCGACACGCGCTCGCCCACCCTCCCGCCGGGCCCGCGCAGAGCGGCGACCGGGGCCGAGGAGCTGGGGCGGACGCCGAGTCCGCTGGGCCGTCCGAGGCAGCGGGACCGCGACGGCAGCGACAGGAGCCCCAGGAGCAGCAGCGCGGAGCTCCGACTGGCCCGCGCCGCCACCTCCGCCGCACGCACACACGCACGCAAAGTAAGGGTAGAGGGCGGTGACGCCACGTCGGGTACTGGCAGCTCCGGGGCGGGGAAAGGGGCGGGGCGGAAAGGCGCGCTGTCGTGACGTCACCACGCTGGGCCGGGCCGCCGAAGACGCCCCCTCGGCTTCCCAGCTCGCAGGGTGAATCGGACCCTCTGCGCCGCCAGGTGGCGCCATCAGCCCTGCGAGCAGCGCGTGGTTCCTGCAGGGAAGCCGAAGAACTGTGGTGGTGGGGGGTGTCTTTGGGATGTGGGGTACCAGGCAAGGCCTCAGAACAGCGTAAGGGGGATGCTTGAGAGCAAAGACCCGAGCCCCACGCGACACATCCTGCAGCTGGTCCTAGGAAACATCTGCGGCCCGAAACAGCTCACTCATCCAATGCCCCCGCCCCAGGACCTTTGGACCTGAAGCCCCGAACCCAGGGGCAGTGTTTACCTCCCTGGATCTCTAAGGGTGGGCAGACACAGAGCAGTGTGGTTTCTGCACAACCTGTGTGACCTCCTCCACCGCCGTCTCCCCTGGGCCTTGCCTGTTTACAGACCTCCAGGCCACAGAGCTGATGTTATCTAGCCATTGGGGATAGGGCTGGCTGACGGGTCAGATGATGGAGGTAGGGGGAGAAGTTTCCAGACTGAATGGCTTTCCTGCTTCAGTGCCATTCCCCGCCCCCCAAACCCCAAATATTAAACTCTGCCAGTTCTCAGTGAGGCACCTAGGGCGTCCATGGACCATTCACATGCCTTTACTGGGCCCTACTATGTGCTGTCCCCACTCTGGCCCTGGATAGCAAAGGCCCTAGTGATACAGTCTATGTTTTGCAAGGCTTAGTCCAGCTGGAGAGGCAAAGCCTATTTGCAGCCTAATGTCAGCTGAGGTAGCGTGCCCTTTGAGATTCAGATGACATTGGCTCGAACTCCCACGTCCTGGGGAGGTCCAATGGCCTCCCAGGATTTCTGTGAGTTCCTGGGGGGACTTGGAGTTCGTGGTTACCTCTGGCTCTAGTTTCCTGCCTCGTCGAAGCTGTGCTCAGTATTCTGGTCTTGTGGCTGTTTCTTTAGTTCCTGCCATCAATTCGCATGGGGCACGCAGCCCCTGTTCCTTCCAGCTCCCACCCCGAATCCAAAACAACCACAAAAATAGTGCTGTAACATGGAGCAGAACTTTTAATGAAAATTTGTTGGCCACAGGGGAGAGATTACATCACACAGCAAACAATTTAAAGTCACATTTCTAAAATGTTCGGAAAAGTTATTTTGGCTCTCCGGTCACCTGGGATTTCTCACTGGGCTCACCACGCCACGAAGCTCCCTGGCCCGCTGCGTCCCACCTCGCTTCCCCCTGGTACACCCTTCCGACCCTCCACCTCACCCCACTTCTTTGATCGACTCCGGGAAGCCAGATTCCTCTCCACTGTGCTGAGAGTTCACGTCTTTCCATTGTTTTTTCCTAAATCGCCCCCACCCCCGAAACACACACACACACACACACACACACACACACACTCTGCCCCCCAAGTCCACCTCCTTATATCCAGAATCTCACTAGGTCTCTCATTCAAGAAAGAAGTTGTGGTTTGAAGCGACCCTTTCCCCGCTGGTTGATGTCCAAGGTTGGGAAGAGTGTGAAATACTTGCCTCTGGGCCCCAGAAGTCTTAGTCAGAGAAGCCCGTGTTCCCACCACCCAGCCCCAGGAGGCCTCTGTTTGAAGCGGCCCGGCCCCTGGAAGTGCCTGGGAGGGCGCGCGCTTCTGTGCACCCTGGTCGTGAGCTGCTAGGGTTCTCTCATCTGCCCGCTCTTTCAAGCCCCTCGACTTCCCTCTCAGGGCTGTTCCAGAGCAGAAGGGACAGAGGGGTTGGGGGTGGGGGACCAGCATGCCAGATCTGTGCACCTCTCCCTCACCTCCCGCCGGGGGCCAGAAGCCACGCCTGCCCACCCGGCACACTGGCGTGCGGCCCGAGGTAGCTTTCCTTCTGTGCGTTTGCCCGGACGGCCGTCAGAGGCCAGAGAGCAGGGGCAGAGCCAGTTGGAATAGAGGCAAAACTCCACATCCTTTGAAGAGGAAAGCACGTGGCTTAAGTTAGCTTATTTCGAAAAATAAATAAAAGCGCCGGTGAGCCTGCCCTTTGGGTTTGATTTTTTTAAATTCCCATTGTCGCCCGGGCAGCGTGGCTCAATGGTTGAGCATCGACCCATGAACCAGGAGGTCAGGGTTTGATTCCCTGTCAAGGCACATGCCTGGGTTGCGGGCTCAAACCCCAGTGGGGGGCCTGCACGAGGCAGCAGATCAATGAATGATTCTCTCTCACCATTGATGTTTCTCTTCTCTCTCTCCCTCTCTCTCTGAAATCAGTAAATATATATATATATATATATTTTTAATTCCCATTGTCTGAGAGGTTAGCATTCAGACAGCGAGATCCAGCCTCTCTTTTACCCCTGAACTCCAGTCCCGGGTTTCCCCACCCCCAGGCCCACAGTGAGGCTGCTGCTGAGGACGGGAGACAGGGCCAGCTGATCGGAAGCAGCGCCTTCACCATCTGAGCCAAGAAGGTGACCAACAGGTTCGACCTCACTTTCCTGAGTGCCTGGCGGTGGGAGGAGGGGGCAGGGGGAGGGAGCTAGGGTGGCTGACCTAGGGCATGGGGAGTGCTCTCACTGGGAGGCGGGAGGGGCACAGGCCAGGGCCAAGGGCATTCCTGGAAACCAGCCTGCTGCAGAGGACATGGGTGGCTGCCCCCCTGCCACGTGTGGGCCGGAGATCAAAGGGCTCGGCCAGCCTGACAGCGGGATGACATAACCCCCGTGAGAAGCATTTCATGCCACCGCGACTCCTGGATGGCCCCGCGCGGACGGCGAAGGGGCTGCACACGGCTCAGAGACTAGGGACCGGGAGGGTCGGTGCGCCTGTGGTGTGTGTGTGTGTGTGTGTGTGTGTGCGTGTGGTGGGGGCGCTCGGCAGGCCCTCGAGACCAGAGGGGACCCTACTCCAGGAAGGAGAAGGCTGAGGGTAGAGGTGACTTGGGAAATGTCACCAGAAATGTGGTGGCACATGTGGGCTTCGTTTCCTTAATCTAATTAACTCTTTTGTCTCCCCAAAAAGTGCCCTTCACATTATTATTATTATTATTATTACTATTATTATTATTGATTTCAGAGAGGAAGGGAGAGGGAGAGAGAGAGAGAGAGAAACATCAATGATGAGAATCGTTTACCTGCTGCCTGCTGCAGGCCCCACACTGGGGATGGAGCCCGCAACCCAGATGTGCGCTCTGACCAGGAATCGGACCATGACCTCCTGGTTCATAGGTCGACGCTCAATCACTGAGCCACACCGGCTGGGCCACTTTTTTTTTTTCTTCTTCATGAAATATGTATCCAATGCTGAAGCTGTGCAGGAGCAGCGCTGGATGTGGGGCCGCGAGGACCAATGAGGCGCTGCTGTCTGTCTGTCTGGGCACAGAGGGCAAGCAGGGGGGCGGCGGGGCGGGGAGGAAGGGCTGAGCAGAAAGGGTTCGCAGAGGGCGACGCTGCTTAAGCGGACTCTTGACAGGTAAGCATCCGGACAAGGTAGAGGAGGACTCCGGGCGGAAGGAAGAGCAGGGAAGAGGCAGGGCGGCAGAACAGCCTGGCCTCTGCCGGGACGGTGACTGTCTCCGTGCGGGTGCGGCTCAGGGCGCGAAGCAGGGCGGAGCGAGAGCCGGAGCCAAGGGCCAGGGCCGGGGCCCCCAGCCTGGTGAGCCGTGGTGCGTGGTGGTGCCAGCCACTAGGACGGGGAGCATGGGAGGGGGCAGGGCAGGGTGGAGGGCCGCGGAGATAAGGAGTCCGCGGAGACGCCTGGAGCGTGGTCTGTCTGTGAAGGGCACTGTTCCCAGGCCCCAGGGGAGCCTCGGTTGGCGCCTTTCACACCCGCCTGCTCCCTGCAGGCTGGCACCCCCGGAGCAAGGCTGCGCTCTCTCCGCAGGCCGGCCCTCCTGGAGGCCAGGTCCCGCCTCGGTCCTCTGAGATGCAAGGTGTCCCAGAACCGCCACGATGCACATCTCCGGGCGGCGCCCTCCACATCGCTCTTCTGGCCCACGGGGCTCCCAGGGGTGATGCTCCCAGCTGCACCTCTGTGGTTCTGGGCGCTGCTCCCCCTGGGTGAGCCCGCCTCCTCCTTCCACAGCTCCCCGACTCCCCACTTCAGGCTCCCACCCCTCCCGTCTGCGCCTGCCACTCCAGCCCTTTTCAGAAGATGGGTGGTCCTCTGGGGACCGAGGCAGACTCTTCCTCCTCCGCTTATTATGTTCACATTGATTTATTTGCTGCTTCTTGTTGATTTGAGCATAATCTTTATAGGAGAAGAAAG
The DNA here is from genome assembly GCF_027574615.1 of Eptesicus fuscus. Lineage (NCBI taxonomy): Eukaryota > Metazoa > Chordata > Mammalia > Chiroptera > Vespertilionidae > Eptesicus > Eptesicus fuscus. The sequence goes on along the minus strand of NC_072494.1, from coordinate 6,256,994 downwards.
CCCACACACCCCTCTGTCCATAGCAGCACCATTCACCACAGCTAAGGTTTGGAAACAGCCCAAATGCCCATCGGCAGAAGAGTGGGTTAGAAAACTATGGTCCATCGACACCATGGAATACTACGCTGCTATAAGAAAGAAGGAATTCTTACCATTTGCAGCAGCATGGATGGACCTGGCGAGCATTCTGTTAAGTGAAATAAGCCAGGCAATGAAAGAAAAACACCACATGATCTCACTCATTTATGGAAAATAAAGAACATTATAACCCGATGAACAAAAAGATAGACACAGAGGCAGTAAAGCACCGAACAGACTGTCAAATTACAGCGGGAAGGCTGGGGAGTGTTGGGGTGGGGGGGAAGAGATCAACCAAAGGACTTGTATGCATGCATATAAGCACAACCAATGGGCACAAGACACTGGGGGTGGGGTGGGATGAGGGCATGTGACAGGGGGTAGGGGAGGCTGGGGGAAGGTCAATGGGGGGGGGAAAGGAGATATATGTACTACTATATGTAATACTTTAAACAATAAAAAAGGAAAAAAGTAATAAATAAATAAAGAAGAAGAAGAAGAAGAAGAAGAAGAAGAAGAGGAGGAGGAGGAGGAGGAGGAGGAGGAGGAGGAGGAGGAGGAGGAGGAGGAGGAGAAAGAAGGAGGAGGAGAAAGAAGGAGGAGGAGAAAGAAGGAGGAAGAGGAGGAGGAGGAGAAAGAAGGAGGAGGAGGAGGAGGAGGAGGAGGAGGAGGAGAAGGAGAAGGAGGAGGAGGAGGAGGAGAAAGAAGGAGGAGGAGGAGGAGGAGGAGGAGAAAGAAGGAGGAGGAGGAGGAGGAGGAAAAGGAGGAGGAGGAGGAGGAAGGAGGAGGAGGAGGAGAAGGAGGAGGAGGAGGAGGAGGAGGAGGAGGAGGAGAAAGAAGGAGGAGGAGGAGGAGGAGGAGGAGGAGGAGGAGGAGGAGGAGGAGGAAGGAGGAGGAGGAGGGAGAAGGAGGAGGAGAAGGAGGAGGAGGAGGAGGAGGAGGAGGAGGAGGAGGAGGAGGAGAAGGAGAAGGAGAAGGAGGAGAAAGAAGGAGGAGAAAGAAGGAGAAGGAGGAGGAGGAGGAGGAGGAGGAGGAGGAGGAGGAGGAGGAGAAGGAGAAGGAGGGAAAGCCCCACGTAGATAAAAACCTCTTTACGTCTCTCGGTGCACTTCCGGCTCTTACCAGCTTGCAGGCGCGCACTTCGACCTGCCCGTGATAAGCCTGTCTTTGTGCTGCGTTAATCAAACCAATATTTCCAAACACAGTCTCCCACCGCCGTCCTCACATGCCTGCTGCCAGCACGTCCCGAGCGTTCGCCCGTGTCGCCGTAGGAGTTGGCTCAGCCCTTTCTCTTCGGTTGCGCGTCTGAGTTGTTTCCCACTTGGTGGATCTGAGCAGAGTGTGTCGGGGTGGGTGTCAGAGGGCAACGGCTCTCAGGGGAAAAGGGCCAGGTCCCGGCAGAGAGAAGCAGCAACGTGCGAATCGTGGGGCCACTCGCCCTGGCTGTGCTCAGGGTCCGGGGAGAAGGCACTCTGTGGCTGTGAGGGGCCTGGAGGTGCAGGGCCCAGAGCCCGGGACAGCGGACTCCCGGGGAGGCCGCGTGCTGTGGGGGGGAAGCCGGGCATCCGAGTCCTGACTCTGCTACCAACTTGGCCGCTGGAAGCCGGGGCCTCCTGGGTCTGTGTTTCCTCATGCAGAGCAGGGCGACGACCCTCCCTCCGGGGCTGTGACGATCCACCCGACACGGTAATAGGCAGAAAGGAGCTTTGCACAGGTCACAGGGTTGTGCACACGTCAGTTCCCGAGATGTGAGTCCAGGCGCAGCATCGGGACGGGAAGGGGGTTACTGTCGCGAATTTGGAATCCCCTCTGCGCCCTGCTTCCCAGAAGGACGGGAAGCGGAGCCCTGCTCGCTGCGGGAGGGAGGGGGTGTCCATGGGGGTGTGGAGCTCGCTCCCGCTGGGACTGCCCGGCCTGGGAAGGGGGCTGCCCTTGCCCACCTTGCATGAGCCAGCCTGGCCGAGCCCCGGTCTGGCTGCTCCTTCGCGCCCAGCAGCCCCTCGAGCATCCTACATGCTTTCTGCTGGTTTGCACCAAACACCTGATGTATCCGCTGCAGCCCGGGCAAGTGAAGGCTGAGAAGCATCCAGAAATTGTAAACCACGTTCAAGGCGACCTTCCTCTGATGATTCTTTGTGCTACTTGGTGTATTTTTCTGTGCCTGTGAGTGTGTGTGTGTGTGTGTGTGTGTGTGTGAGTGTGTGTGTGAGTGTGTGTGTGTGTGAGTGTGTGTGTGTGAGTGTGTGAGTGTGTGTGTGTGTGAGTGTGTGTGTGTGTGTGTGTGTGTGTGAGTGAGTGTGTGTGTGAGTGTGTGTGTGTGTGTGTGTGTGTGTGTGTGTGTGTGTGTGTGTTGAGGAGTTGACCAACAGCAGGCTGCAGGGATGGTAAAACTGACTGGACTGCCGCCGGCCCGCTCTCCGCGGGTCCGTTACTTATTCAGCGCCGGCTTCTTGCCAGGAGCTGTGCTGGGCGCCAGGGAGCCTGTGGTCGGCAAGAGAGACACGGTGCCTGTCCTCGTGAGGCTTAGAGTCGGCGGCAGGACTTGGTCACAAAGCCTGGGCCCCCTCACGCCTTCTCAGAGAGGGGCTCTCTCCTTCCGCCCTCCTGGGTCCCCGGCCTGCAAAGTCCTTCTCAGAAACACATGGTGTCCCCACGGCGGGGACACCCGTCCATCTCGAGTTCAGCTCAGCCTACCCACCCTTGGAACGGCCCTGAGTCGTTGGAAGTGTCTGGAATACTGTGATCCTGGCAGACACCCTGTGCCAAGGCAATGGAGAGCAGCCTGGTCAGGTGGAGGTGCCAGGTTGCCGGGATCGGGTGTCTGCTTCTCACAGGCCCGGCCTCTCCGCCCCTGCCTGCCACCTGCCCGGGCTGGAACCCGTCCTGGCATTGGCAGAGGTGGGGGTTGGCTGCGCTGATGAGGCACCCTGTTGCCTGCAAAGCCACCAGGGCCACACGGAGTGGGACAGGCAGAAGCGGCAACTTCCCAAGTCTGGGGCGGCCCAGAGTTTTGCCCACTTTGCCCCAAAGGCCCCGCCCTGCGTCTGGTGTGGGAGCTTGGACGCCAGCGGTCCGCCGTGGGCTGTGCAGCGGCTGCCGGGCGGAGCCGCCTCCTCACCCTCTCTGGTGTGCAGGGCGGGTCCATTGCATCACCCCTGGAGCCTCTGTTCCTGGCTTTGCAGCCAGCTGGGCCCCTGGAGGAGGGACTCTCCTTGTTTTTCAACAAGCCCTTAACCATTTCACCCTCCCAGGCCTCCCCATGGCCGCCCTGGGTTTCCGAGGCTGTCCCCCTGCCTGCCTGTCCGACCTTGGAACCGCCCTTCTGCTCCTGCCCCGGCAGCAGCTATGCGAGGGCTGACGGCTCCCAGCGCCCCCGACCCCATCCCAGCCTGGCCGCTTCCCCAGGAAGAGAGTTAAGCTCCCTCATCCCCACCCTCAGCGCTGTCCCGCTCTGCAGCGTGAGGGAGGCTCAGCCTGCAGCATGAGCCCACGCCCCGTCCACACTCCAAACAGCCCAGACCAAGGGGCAGCGTCATAGTTTAGACCCAGAGCAAGCGCGAGCCCCATGGCCCCTCTGACCCTCTCCTGTGGACCCACTTGGGCCTCTGCCCTCTTTGGAGGGACCCAGGGACGGAGTGGGTGGGGCTAGGGTCTTAAGGGGCCCAAGTCTGATGGAAGGGAGTCCCAAGGACACAGTGTTTCCTGCTCCTGGAGGGGCTGGCCGAGGGGGCGGGGCCGGGCAAGCAGCAGGGTAGAGAGTCCCAGTCACTGAGGTGGCCCGGCCCAGCACTCCCATCACCCCCCTCAGGCTGCAGGGCCTGAAGGAGACTCCACCCCAGCCGAGGCCCAGGGCCCACGTTCAGTTCCGCTGGTTCGGCTGCACGTGAACTTGCAGAATCCTGGGTTGGGTCCCGTGGGGGACACAGAGACGAATAAGGCCCAGCCTGTGCCTCCAGGCAGCTTGCAAAGTGTCCCCTGATGGCTGCCTCCATCAAAGGCATGTGCCGCCCGCTCTCCCTCCCGTGGAAGAAGAAAGAGAGCCGGCCTCCCGCGGGAGGGATGGCAGCCGTGAGGAGTGTGGTGATTGTTGAAGCTTAAAGGACCATTAGGATGTCAAGAGGCAGAATCGAGGGCTCACTCATTGTAGGGGAACAGCGAGGGCAAAACTATGGAGGTGCCAGCATGTTCTGGAACGCTGCCCGCAGCCTGGTCTGACTGGCGCACACGGGAAAATACTGGCCTACGCACTGTTTCCGTGGGTACGTCATTGAAAGTGCCAGTGACTTCATCTGGACTTCTTCTGGGCCCAGGGCTCCCAGGGCTCAGGCCTGCAGGTTCACAGACCCGGACAGACCCGAGCAGGGAGGCGCGGAGAGCTGAGGAGGCCTGCTGGGAACCACAAAGGACATCAGTGATGCAGGTGAGTGGTTAGTGGTTAGTGACTCCCGACCAGAACCAGGTCGGGCCCCTGACCCACGGAGCTGGCTGACCCAGCGGAACCTGTCACCCCTGAAGGGCACAGGAGACGCTGGGAACGGACAGCCGGCGACCCAGGAGGAAGACACACAGCCGCACGCATGTTCCTCGAGGTGCTGCGTCCGAGGCAGGAGTAGCTCCATGCCACTCTGTGGGGAAGGAATGCCAATGTTCTCTACTTTTCCAAGCTGGCGAGAAGTTTCATGCCATCACTAGGGCTTCCTCCTTTGGCTCATTGAATTGCACAAACAAACAAAACCCCCAGAGCCTGACCCGCGTGGCTCAGTGGTTGAGCGTCAACCTAGGAACCAGGAGGTCACGGTTCGATTCCCGGTCAGGGCACATGCCCGGGTTGCAGGCTCGATCCCCAGTGTGGGGCTGTGCAGGAGGCAGCCGATCCATGATTCTCTCTCATCATGGATGTTTCTCTCTCTCTCGCCCTCTCCCTTCCTCTCTGAAATCAATAGAAATATGTATTTAAAAACAAAACAAAGCCCAGAAATCCCCAGATAAGCAAACAGAGGGCTGGATCTTGTGGGAGGGGGGCCGCTGGCCGGCCATCGGTGGAGGTGGGCACGGTTATGGCTGCTCCTTGTGCCACGTGTCGAATGCTGGTCCTGCCTGTGTGTGGGCACCACTTCTCCAGGCGAGCTGCTGAGCTGCCCACGCACACTGGCCCCTCCCCGCAGCCGGCCCCCTACGGGTGTTTCTTCCCGTCTCCTCACGGCCATCTCCACACCAGGTTTTGGCGTCCTGGGACGTGGGCGGATGCTTGCATTCCAGTGGGACCTCAACTTCTGCAGTGCACGCGCCCCCCACCCCTTCTGCGGTCCCGGGGGCCACGCCCCACAGGTGAGGCTGCCCCCCACCGCCCCAGGGAGAACCAGCTCCCCCCCTCTTAGACCTCCAGGGCCCGGAGCTCTGGCCGCCCCGCTGGGAGGATGTGGGGAAAATACTTCACATTCTTTCCTGAAGGATTCACAGCCCAGAAAACCAGATATGGCTGATTTAGCCATCAGGCTGTTCTGCCACCTTCAGCAGAGGTGAGCGAACCCCCCTGTCCCGCCTCCCAGCGCGAGAGGAGGCCACCAAACACACGGCAAAGGCCGCGCTGGGCACCGGGCGAAGACGGCTCGGGGACAGGGAAAGGTGGCCGTGATGAAATCCCATCGACCGCCGAAAAGGCAGCTTTTAAAGCCGCATCGCAGCGTCAGCCAGTCTTTTCATGAACATGGAGTGATCCATTCAGACAAAGAAAAGGCCTGAGGCGGTCAGCACCCAAATCCGTGTGTCCATCCTCCACTTGGTGAGGTGACGGGTCCTGTTTCTTTAATCACCTGGGCTTGGTTTCGCACCCTAACAATCCTACAGTGAGTGTCATGGCCTTTTCTTGGAGAGTATTTGAAGAAAAATTACTTTTCAATGATAAAAGTAACGCATGCTCATAAAAAAAACAACAATAACAAAAAACTAAGCCAACAGATGTGTGTTCCACAAAAGTGAAAAGCCTCTTCCTTGACTCTGCACCCCTCCCGCCCCGTTTCCCAGTAAAACCCAGACAAGGGCGATGCCTGCCTGGTTGGGGGGTTTGTCCCAATCAAGCGAGTTAATAGATGGAAAGCGATTAGAGCAGTGCCCGGCAGGCAAAAAGCATGCGTGAGTTTTAACTCTTCGAATGCCTTTATTACTTAATTTCCCATTCTGCTTCAGAGACATCCCTTTATACCTCAGCTGAATACGTAGAAACGTTTTTAAATCGTTTTTAAAAAATGAAACAAAAGAAATGGCTCGCGGACTTCCCATCTGTTTCCCCATCAGACGGAGAGGGGCTGCCTGGTGGGAACCCCCCCCCCCCCGCTGCCTTTGTCCACTTGCACCCTAGTGACCTGGGCTGGCCTTCCCCCGGGGTCTCCGAGGGGCTGCCTATTCAGCTACTGTCTGAACTACAGCCATCCCCCCTCACCTGCAGGGAGTACCCTCCAAGACCCCCAGGGGATGCCTGCAACGGATAGTAGCAAGCCCTACACATACTCTGCTTTTTCCTATTCGTACTTACCTTTTTACTGAAAGGAAGCACTTTACAGTCTGTCTTTGGCAATTCCAGTTCCACTTGCATTTTATTTTGTGTGACTCCTCACCCGAGGACATTTTTCCATTGATTTTTTAGGGAGAGTGGAAGAGAGAGGGAGAGACTGAGAGAAACATCGATGTGAGAGAAACACATTGATTGGTTGCCTCTTGCATGTGCCCCAACCCGGGGCCGGGCTGAGGAGGAGCCTGCAACCAAGGTACGTGCCTTTGACCAGAATCGAACCCAGGACCCCTCTGTCTGCAGGCCACGGCTCTATCCACTGAGCCAAACCGGCTAGGGCCCAATTCTACTTGAATTTGGCATATTCCGAGCCAGCATCACTCCTCTTACCCTTCGGGGCCATTTTGAAGGAAGAGAAGGATGACGGGGAAGCAAGCACAGGGACCCTGTGACCGACGATCCGATCGTGGAGACAGCTGCTGAGTGACTAACGGCCGGCCGGCGGCACAGACCGCGCAGACACGCCGGACAGAGGGATGAATCACGCGCTAGGCAGGACGGAGCCGGAGGGCGGGAGATTTCATCACAGTTCCTCGGAACAGCACGCCGTGTAAAACTTCATTTCTGGAATTTTCCCTAATGTTTTTGGACCACAGTTGATGGCAGCCAACTGAAACCACAGACAGTGAAACCACGGATTAGGGGTGCACTCCTGCCTCGACAGCTTTCTGGAGGCAAAGGAGGCAGCAACGCCCCAACCCCCTAGAAATCGACATCGCTCTGAAGTGCACAGAAGCCCGAGCTCACCGGGTAGATGTTGTCTTGTTCTAGGTGTGGCTGCAAAACAGAAGAAGAAAGAGATCAGGTTGGCGGCAGCTGCAGGGAAACGTCAATACTGATTGCAGCAATCACGGGGAGTGTGCCAACAGGGAAGACTCGTTTTGATAAATGGCAATAAGATAGCGACATTACAGAAGTTGGTTGTCACTGCACTCGACATGACCACCATCTGCATTTTAGATTCCGGAGCAAAGCATAAATGGATCAAAAGGCGTCTTCTTGGTGCATGAGACAACACCCAACCCACTGAGCCACACTGGCCAGGGCTGTCGATGATTTTAAAAACAAAACAAAAAGGCATATGAATTAGAAAGGAGGAAATAAAACTGTCCCTGTTCCCAGAGAAGCCCAAACAATTCATTTACACACACACACACACACACACACACACACATCACCTATAACCAATAAGTGAGTTTAGCAAGATGGCAGAATGTAAGGCCAACACATAAAAATGTATCACATTTCTATATACTAGCAATAAGAATTGGAAACCAGAATTTTAAAAAAGATATCATTTACAATAGCTTTAAAAATGAAGATTTAGGTATAAATCTCCTAAAACATCCATAGAAACTCTATGTTGAAAAGCACAAAACATTGATGGAAGAAATCAAAACTACAAAACACTGATGAGAGAACTCTCCTAAATAAAAGGGGAGACATACCATGTTCATGGATTACATGACTCAATAGAGGATAGACTGGAATCTCTCCAAATTGATAAACTGAACTCAGTTCGAATAAAAACTTTAACAGCTTTTTAGTAGATAACACACAAACTGATTCTAAAATTTATACAGAAAGGCAAAGGAGTTAGAATAGCTAAAATAATTTTTGAAAAAGAAGCACACACAAAAAGAAAAAAGAAGCACAGAGTTGGAGGAATCACACTACCTGATTATAAGACTTACTAAAAAGCTACAGTAATCAAAATGGTGTGTTATTGGCAACAGGAGAGAGACACAGATGAGTGGAACAAACATAGACACACACAAACATGGCCAATTGATATTTATCAAATGCAAGTCATTGCCGAACAGGATAGTATTTTCCCCCCAATAAATTGTGTTGGAACAATGGCATATCCATATGCAAAAAAACAAACCTCACACCTTATACAAAAGTTAACTCAGAATAGACCATGGATTAAAAACATAAAACTATAGCCTGACCCGCATGGCTCAGTGCTTGAGCATTGACCTATGAACCAGGAGGTCACAGGTCACAGTTTGATTCCCAGTCAGGGCACATGACCAGGTTGTGGGCTCAACCTCTAGTAGGAGTCGTGCAGGAGGCAGCCGATCAATGATTCTCTCTCATCATTGATGTTTCTCTCTCTCTCTCCCTCTCTGAAATCAATAAAATATATATATATTTTAAAAAACATAAAACTACAAAACTTTTAGAGAAAAATATAGAAGAATATCTTAATGATCTGGGTTAGGCAAAGAGCTCTAAGACTTGGCCAAAAAAACTCGATTCATAAAAGAAAAATATGGGTACATTGTACTTCATCAAAGTTAAAAACTTTTGCTGTAAAGGAAACAAGAGGAATGAAAAGATAAGCTATAGACTGGGAGAAACATTTGCAAATCACATGTTCAACGAAGGATTTGTATCAGGAATGTATATAAAGAACTCGGCCCTGGCCAGTGTGGCTCAGTTAGTTGGGCATCATCTCTAGTGCATCAAATGGTTGATGGCTCAATTCCCGGTCAGGACATGTGCCCTAGTTTTGGGTTTGATCCCCTGTAGGGGGAGTGCAGGAGGCAGCTGATGGCCTGGGACCTTTCGGTGTATGGGACAACACTCTACTGACTGAGTCACACTGGCCAGGGCTGGCTGCTGTGATTTTAATTGAGTGTTTTATGTGATTCCACTTTTTCTCCTTTCTTAGCATAGCAATTATACTTTCTTAACTTTTTATAGTGGTTGCCCTAGAATTTGCAATACACATTTACAACTAATCCAAGTCCACTTTCAAATAACACTGTACACTGCAGAAGTAGTGGAAGTATCCGATCATAACAAAATATTCCCAATTTCTCCCTCTTGTTTGTCGTATTTTTACTGTCATTCATTTCACTTATACATAAACATATACACTGAGTGGCCAGATTATATGATCTAACAATAATAATAATAATAATAATAATAAATAATAATAATCTGGCCACTCAGTGTATATCCTATATAATAAAAGGCTAATATGCAAATTGTTCCCTCGACCAGGAGTTCAACCAGCAGGCAGGCCGGCCAACTGCCCATGTCCCCTCCCCCTGGCCAGGCTGGCCAGACCCCACCCATGCACGAATTCATGCACCAGGTCTCTAACATATATATATGTGTGTGTGTGTGTGTGAGTGTGTGTGTGTGTGTGTGTATGTGTGTATATATATACACACACACATATATATGTATGTATATATACACACATACACATACATATATGTGTATGTATATATACACACATATACATATATACACACATATATACATATACACACACACACGGAGTGGCCAGATTATTATGCGTTCAGAGATCATAATAATTTGGCCACTCAGTGTATGTGTGTGTATATATATATTATAGGTGGGTGTATTACATATTTATACATAATCAAATACATTGTTGCTATTATTTTTGAACAAACTGTTATCTGCTAGATCCATTAGAAGAAGACAGGTTTTAATTTTACCTTTACTTATTCCTTCTCCAATGCTCTCCCTTCTTAAAAATGTAGATTTGACTTCTCTCTGAAGAACTTCTTTTAACATTTCTTGCAAGTCAAATCTACTTGCAACAAATGTTCTCAATTTTTGTTTGTCTGAGAAAGTCTTTTTTTCTTCTTCACTTTTGAAGGATCATTTCACAAGGTACAGGACTCGAGGTGGGTTTTTATCTCGACACTTCAAATATTTCACTCCACTGTCTTCTTGCTTGCATGGTTTCTGAGAAGTCAAATTAATTCCTACCTTTAGTCCTCTATAGACAGGGTGTTTTTTCCTCTGGCTTCTTGCAAAACTTTTTGCATCTTTGATTTTTGTGCAGTTTGAATACAATATGCTTAGGTGTGGGTTTTGGGGCATTTATCTTCCTTGGTGTTCTCTGAGCTTTCTAGATCAGTGGTTTGATTTGGCATCTGACATTGATTTGGGGGAAGTTCTCAGTCATGACTGCTTCAAATGTTTCTTCTGTTCTTTTCTCTTTTTCTTCATTTGGTATTCCATACATTATGCAAATGTGGCGCTTTTAAAGTTGTCCCACAGTTCTTGGGTAGTCTGTTCTTCCCCCTCTCCCCACCCTCGAGTCTTTTTTTCTCTTTGATTTTTAATGTTGGAAGTTTCTATTGACACAGTCTCCATCTCAGAGATCTTTCCTCAGCCATGTCCAGTCTACGAATAAAGCCATCAAGCGCATGCCTTGTCCCTGTCCCTGTGCATTTGACCTGTAGCATTTAAAGAATTCCTTCTAGGCTCTCCATATCTTTGTTTACATTACCCATCTGTTCTCGCATGTTGTCTACTTTATTCATTAGCGCCCTTAGCATATTCATCACAGTTGTTTTAGATTCCTGGCCTGAGAATCCCGACATTCCCTGCCACCCATGAGTCTGGTTCTCACGCTTGTTCTGTCTCTTCGAACCGTCCTTTTTGCCTTTGGTATGCCCTGTAAATGTTTGTGGCTGTCGGTGAAAGCCAGGCCTGGTATATGGGGGGAAAGGAGCCCTGGTGAGTAGGCCGCTGCTGGTGTGGTGGTGGTGAGGTGTGTGGGGAGGGCGAGTGTCCCACAGGCCTATGACCAGGTCTCCGTCCTTTAGCGAGTCTGTGTCCCTGGGCTGTGACCTCCACGAGCGCGTCGCGTCTCCGATTTCTCTCCCTTAGGTGGGACAAGATGGCTAGAGAGGGCTGCAGTTGGCTATTCCCCTTCCCCGGGGGTGGGGGGTGGGGGGTGGGGGGGAGGGATGAAGCTCCGCTAAAACCCCAACAACTCAGTCTCTGGGAAGACAGCTTCTCAGGAACGCCGGCCTGGACCTGGGGAAGAGCAGAGCCCTCTGGCATATTTCACTTCCGCCTCCCCCTGCTGGCAGCCTGAGGGCGTTTTCTCTGTGAGAACCTCGGTGAGAGCTTCTGGAGCCACAGCTCAGCAGGAGCGTGCGGATCCCCTGGAACTCAGGCTCCTGCCCGCTGAGCCCCAGCAGCCGGTCCCTTAGCGGTCAGCTTTCCCGCCCCTGCGGCTGGGTCCGCGGAGGTCTCTGCGCATGAGTGTCTGCTCCGGTAAGCTGTCACTTTGCCCTGTGACCTGCACTTTTCTGCCGAACCTAGGAAGGGTGGTTGGATGTTCAGCTTGTTTAGCTTTGGACTGGTTGTGAGAATCCGGTGATGACTGACAAGCTTCTCACATACGCTGGGAGGGAAACCAGACGTCAGCTTTATGCTCATTGAAAAACCGCAAGACTCTTAAACATGGTTAAAAGGTGAATTTTAGAGTATGCCTATTTTACCCCAATAAAAATGTTAACGTAATTTAAAAATGGGGAACGGGGTGCAAGGAATAAGATGATTTTCCCAGATGCTTGCAAGATAGCTCTACGTGATAATGCCATCCACACATCAAATCAAACATATTTTGAATCCCTTTAACTTACTTTGCCTCCTATGTTTTTTGTTTTTTAAAAAATATATTTTTATTGATTTCAGAGAGGAAGGGAAAGAGAAAGAGATAGAAACATCAATGATGAGAGAGGATCATCGATTGGCTGCCTCCTGCACGCCCCACACTGGGGATCGAGCCTGCAGCCTGGGCATGTATGTGCCCTGAGCAGGAATCGAACCTTGACCTCCTGGTTCATAGGTCCTCGCTCAACCACTGAGCCACACCAGCCGGGCTTGTTTTTATTCCCCAAGCCTCTGTTCTTGCTTTTCATTACGATGCCCCCTTTCTGTGGGCCGTCCATGCTCTAACCGGTGAGCTCTCTTGAACCAGGCTCTCTCCCAGCCCGTCTGTCCGTTGCCTTGTATGTCCGTTAGGTGTCCGTAAGCCAGGGGTACATCCATGTTCTCTGTCCCCTCTCTCCTGCTTCTCCCCGTTTCATTACCAGTTGTCAGGACGTTTGCAATTGCTTCCTAACATCTCCCTCCCTTGGGAGTCAGCTTTGGAGTCAGACCAACGGGAATTTAAATCCTGGCTCTGCCGCGGATCGCCATTTGACGTCAGATTTAATATTTCATCCCTTTGAACCTCAGGCCTCATTTGCGAAATTGAGGCAATAACAACACTCGGCTCACAGGGTGACGGTGAGGACGGTGAGGACGGGAAAAGGCCACGTGCCAGGCACTTAGTCTTAAATGCGCCATCCATTACTCCCCTGGGGTGAGACACTGTGTCTGAAGGGCGCGGCCTGGTGCGGGGAGGGGGGGGGGGGCCGGTGAGCGCTCAGTCAGTGTCTCCGTCCATTCCAGGCACCCCTGCCTGTCAAATCAGTTTTCCTAACGAGCAGCTTTGATGATGTCCATCTCTTGCTCAAAATCTTTCTCTGACTCCCTCTTGCCTGCAGAAGTACACGGGAACTCCTTTGCCGAGATTCCCACGACTTCTCGATGGGTTTCCTGTTATCTTCCAGATTTTATCTCCTGAATTCCACTCCTCACAGGACCGGCACACAGCTCTGCGTTTCCTTCCTCTTTAGCTTTGTTTGAACTGCTCTCTCTCCCAGGAATGCCCGCCCCCCTCCCTTTGCTCGGTAAATATTTGCTGAGTAAAGAGATGTCCTCTGGAAAAGCTCCCCCCTCCCCCCACCGCAGGAGCCGGTTCTTATCCCTGCCGTACGCCCGTCCTACCGGGGAGACACACGGGGCAAGATACTCGTATACACTAGTATTCTTAAGAATGGGAAAATGACATGGCTATCTCATGCTTGAAGGGGGGATAATGACTGAAGAAATGAAAAATACTGTTGAAGACAAGGGATGAATATTAGTATATAAAGATGATTCTAAAACCGGGCAGGTTGTGTTTGTTTGCAGCAGGCTCTCGGTGGGGGAGACGTATGCACACATGGAGAGGTTCTAGAGAGGTCACCCGGCTCCACAGGCCCCTCCCCCCTCCCGAATATGGATGCCGCATAATACCCCTGCCAGCAGGTGACATTGCTCCAGGAGACAGTGTTTCCCGAGCACCTGCCAAGTGCTCTGCCGCTTGCTGGGGACTGTGGGGTCCGAGTACAAGTAAGGAGGAGAGAAGGCCCGTGTGACAATGGCAAACCGCGCACAGGAATCCGGAATCCGGAATCCGGTTCCAAGGCCTGTGAGGCCCAAGGGAAGTCTTTGACCAGCATGAGCCTGGGCACTTGGCAAGGGGTCAGAGGGGCTGCAGGCAGAGGAAGCTTGTGACAGCTGCGCCTGGGGAGAGCCCCCCCAGCCCCCCGCCCCCCCTCCCCCGCCCCCCGTGGTGCATGCCTTGGGAATGTATGGTATGCTAAGGCAAACATCTGGTATGCGCCAGGGAGATGCAAACCAGTGAAACTCCATTCCTGTCAGGAGCCAGGCGGCTTTCTGAAAACCACTGGGAACAGCTGCCCACACCCAGCGTGGTCCATCCAGTCCAGCACAAGTTCGGTTGTTTAAAATGCTAAGACATTTTAAAAAATATATTTTTTATTGATTTCAGAGAGGAAGGGAGAGGGAGAGAGAGATAGGAACATCAATGATGAGAGAGAATCACTGATCGGCTGCCTCCTGCACGCTCCCCGCTGGGGATCGAGCCCGCAACCCAGGCACGCGCCCCGACTGGGAATTGAACCCTGACCTCCTGGTTCATAGGTTTGACGCTCAACCACTGAGCCACGCCGGTTAGGCGAGATTTTAATTTTTTTGATGAAAAGAGCTATGTACTCATTCCGGAAAGCCATTATCACATTTACTGGAGATGTAAGAGTTCCTCGCCTTGAAAGTAAGACTAGAAGGCTCACCCAGCACCGTACTTTTCAACATGGCATTGGAAAGGCTGGTAGTAGCTATAAATACAGGAATTAAAAAATTACTGCTTTTTTTTTGTAGCTGACATGATTATATACCTGGAAGTTCCAAGAAAAGCAGCCCCGAAATTACTAGAAATAATAAACGAATTCAGCAAAGATGTAGCCCAAAGAAAACCACATAGCATAATTGCATTTCTGTCAGTGAAATAGGGTTATGTTAATACAAACATAAAATAAAAATAGAGAAAGGTTCCATTTATAACCACAAACCAAAAATAAATTTACTTGAGGATTTTCTTTGAGCCACGAGATTTATTGCAAGAATATTATTAAGCCATGACAGGAAAACGAAGGGAGGATGTGAACGAACGGAGGGAGATACCAGCTCATTACTGAGAGAACCAAGTTTCATAAATCTGACAGAGCTTTCCAAGTTAAGAGCTGTAATGCAACACCAGGTTAAAGCCTTACGGAATAATCATAGAAGCTGAAGGGTTGATACCAGCTTTACAGAATAATAGGAAAAATAAGGACTCTCTCTCGCAGGACTTCAGATGCCTCACAACCAAGCGTTTATCAAACTCCAGGCCCCCAAGCAGGAAGTAAATAGCAGGGACCCCCTTCAGTTGGTATGTAGAGCATCTTAAGCTTAAAACAGGACCAATTCCAAATTGCGGGCCGTTCCTCCTACAGTCTGATGCATCTCAGGAAATGGCAAATCCACCCCTCCAGTGGTCTGCCCCAAATATGCGGAGTCACCCTAAGGTCAAAAATAGATCCAGAATCGACCACTGCTCAGCCCCTCGCCTCCACCGCCCTGACCAAGGCCACCATGGCCTCCTGCCTGGACCACTCCGGGGGCCTCCTAACCGGTCTGTGGGTTCCCCTGAGTTCCTCCAGGCTTCCTCAGCCCCACAGCCCAACACACCAGGCACCTTCTACTCAGGACACTTGGCATTCCTGGACAATTACTGATCTCTCCACCGGAACCTTCTTCTCCTCCCCCCCCCCCCCCCCGGCCAGGTATTTGCATGCTTGTCCCCACCCTTCCTTCAAGTCTTGGCTCAAATGTCACTTCCTTACATTCCCCATTGAAAACTTCAACTTTTCACCTTCCTGCCAGGCTTCCTATCATTCTTTCTCACCTTACTTGTTATTTATGTATCCAATTATCTCTATTCCTAAAATTTATCTCTCTCCCCTGACTCCTCCAATAGGGTGTTCGTTTTGTTCACAGTTGTATCCTGAGCACCTAGAACAGTGCCTGGCACATGGTAGGTGATCAATAAATATTTGCTGTGCGAATGAAACAGAAAAGAAATTCCTATAGCACAGATAGGAATTCCTATAGCACAGATGTCCTACTTTATACACTTAATTTACAACAGGGGAAAAACAATACAATGCAGAGAGATTTCATTGCTAACTAACTGTTTGGGCAAAGGGATAATAGAAAGGAAGTTAATTACTCTAGAGTAATACATCACATCATCTATAGATATAAAAGCCTAATATGCAAAGTGTCCCCTCGGGAGTTTGACCAACCGGGGGTTGGATTGCTCGCTATGACGTGCTCTGACCACCAGGAGGCAGTGTGGAACAAAGGGAGACCCTGGCTGGCAGCCGGCAGCCGCTAGGGACCCTACCTGTGCATGAATTTCGTGTACTGGGCCTCTAGTATGGAATAATAAATTGGAGATGGATTAGAGCAAAATATCAGTATATGCTAGTATTCTTAAGAATGGGAAAAATAGCCCCTGGGTCCAGGTGAGGCCACGCGCCCCTGGATCTGGGTGAGGCTATGTCCCGGGTCCGGGTGAGGCCGTGCCCCTGGGTCTGGGAGAGGCCACGCGCCCCTGGGTCTGGGAGAGGCTGCGACCCGGGTCCGGGTGAGGCCGTGCCCCTGGGTCCGGGAGAGGCTGCGTCCTGGGTCCGGGTGAGGCCGTGCCCCTGGGTCCGGGAGAGGCCACGCGCCCCTGGATCAGGGTGAGGCTGGGACCGGGTGAGGCTGCGCACACCTGGGTCTGGGTGAGGCCACGCGCCCTGGGGCCCGGGTGATGCTGGGTCCCAGGTCCGGGTGAGGCCGCGCACCCCTGAGTCCGGGTGAAGCCGCACCCCTGCGTCCGGGCGTGACCAAACCAGAGGGAGTCGGACCTGCATTACCACCATTTGTCCACCATCCAGAGCTGAAAAGTCAGTGCCGACCTATACACATAAGGAACTGGTGGAAATTGAAATTGCGTCTCAAAAGAACTGTTGGTCCAGAAAGAAACTCACTACAGACTGATTCATTTGCCTGCCAGCATAACTATTATTGCTCGTCTCACATTCTGTTCTTATAAGTATATTTCTAGTAACACATGATCTCACTCATCTAGGGGAAATGATGAACAACATAGACTGATAAACATAACACACCCAGAAACAAGGAGGCATCGATCGGACTGTCGGGCCTCAGAGGGAGGGTAGGGGAGGGTGGGGGTAGGGGGAAGAGATCAACCAAAGGACTTGTGTGCATGCATACAAACCTAACCAATGGTTAAGGACAACAGAGGGGTGGGGCCATCCGAGGGGTGGGGCCATCCTCCCATGGGAATGGGAGGATGAGTACAAATATGTGACACCTTAATCAATAAAGAAATTAAAAAAAAAAGAATGGGAAAAATAACATGGCTATCTCATGCTTGAAGGGGTGATAAATATTGAAGAAATGAAAAATATTGTTAAAGACAAGATATGAATACTAGTATATAAAGATTATTCTAAAATTTATGATAGATAAATATAAAACAAGGCTATAAAAATAAAGCTATGTGAAAAATAGAACTACTAGAAGTTTATTTTGAAATAGGAAAGAATTGATACAAATATGTAGTTCATGTCTCAATTCCAAAGGAGATGAATAGTTTATCTACACTAATAAAAGAGAAAAATGCTAATTGACCGTACCTTCGCTACACCCATAGCCAATCAGAGTGAGTATGCAAATTAACCCAACAAAGATGGCGGTTAATTTGCATACGTTGAGGGAGGGAGGAGTGAAGACTGAAGACAGCATAGAAGGAAGAGGGAGGGAAAGTGGAAAGCAAGGCGGCTGCCAGAGTTATAGCGCGGGCGGCGGCGGCGATGGCGGTGGGGGTGGGTGGCGGCGGCAGCCGCAACAGCGGTGGCGGCGGGCGGGGCGGGGCAGGCGGTGGCATGCAAGGCCACGGCGGCCGCAATGGCTCCAGCAGCGGCCGCTTGCAGGAATCTTCCTGCAATGGGCCACTAGTCCTATATAATAAAAGGGTAATATGCAAATAGACTGAACTGCAAAACAACCGAACAACCAATCAAAGCATAATATGCTAATGATATGCTAAGGCAGCTCAACCACTCGCTATGACATGCACTGACCACAAGGGGGCAGACAGTTGACCAGTCGACCAGTCGCTATGATGTGCACCAGAGGGCAGATGCTCTGACCAGTAGGTTAGCTTGTTGCTGGGGTCCAGCCAATCGGGACTGAGCGAGATGGGCCGGACACGCCCTGGAGCCCTCCCACTTTCCCTCCCTGGCCTGATCGTGCACCAGTGGGGTCCCTCAGCCTGACCTGCACCCTCTCACAATCCGGGACCCCTTGAGGGATGTCAGAGAGCTGGTTTCAGCCTGATCCCACAGGCCACTCTCCTTGGGAGGGCACCAGATGCAGGGCTCATGGCTGGTGAGTGCTGCTGCAGCAGTGTGAGCCTCTCACGATCGGGACTGATTGGGTGCGAGACCACAGCAGGCACAGTGGGGCTGGGATGAGTGGGAACAGCAGGTAGGAGCTGCAGGCTGCAATGGACTGCAGGTTTTGGCCTGATCCCTGCAGGCGACCCAGAGGGACCCCACCCATGCACGAATTCGTGCACCGAGCCTCTAGTTCCCAAATAAAAAGAAAGAACAAACATCACATAGAAAAAGATGCAGCCTTGAAAACAATAAAGAAAAGCAAATCTAAACAACTTTAAGGTGTCATTCTAGATAGAGAACAGCCTGTCAGCTGTCAGAGGGAAGGGGGTCGTGGGGCTGGATGGAAAAGGCGAAGGGAGCCCTGGCCGGCGTGGCAAAGTTGGCTGGGTGTTGTCCTGTGCACGGAAAGGTTACAGGTTGCATTGCCCGCCAGGGCACATGCCCCAGTTGCAGGCTCACTCCCTAGTAAGGGGCATGCAGGAGGCAGCTGATCAATGTTTTGCTCTCACATAGATGTTTCTCTCCCACTCTCTCTCCTTTCCTCTTCCTCTAAAAATTAATTTAAAAATATTAAAAAAGAAAAAGATGAAGGGATTAAGAAAAAAAAAAATCCCCAGAAACACAACTCAGACACAGCCAACAGTATGGTGATTACCAGGAGGAAAAGCAGGGGCAGATAGAAGAGGGTAAAGGGGGGATAAATGGTGACGGAAGGAGACTTGATTAGGGGAGGTGAACATACAATACAATATACAGATGATGTATTATAGAACTGTACACCTTAACCCTATATAATTTTATTAACCAATGTCACCCCAATAAATTGAATAAGAAAGGGGGGAAAATAGATATCTTTCTAGAAACTGTTCAACTAGTAAAAACAAATAAAAATGATAAACTTCCTGTTAACAGTATTGTGGGGAAATATATTGCTGGTGATACTATGAGTTGGTGTAATTCCTTAAACAAACAATCCAGTGATGTGTTTTACAAGCTATAAAAATGTTCACCTCTTCTGGACTATTCATTCCACTTTAGGAAACTTATCTACAAGGAAGTAAATAAAGAAAATTAAGCAAATGGGAAGTGATCTATTTTATTCTGTGGAGTCAAGTGCGAAACTGGAAACGACCCAAGTGCCAAACAATAGAGACATTTCTAAGCCAGCGTTCTCATAACAGCACAGCAGACAAGTCACACGGACAGCGTGGGGAGTTCTTTACCATGTGACCACCCAAGGTGGATGTCCACACAGCAGAGGACCCTCCGAGACGCTGACCTCGAAGTGTGATCGTTCTGTGTAGTCTAGCCCAGGTCACCTTTGGGACCAGAAATCGAATCTTTGGGCGGTGCCCCGAAGACTAGACTGACTGTACCAGGGGAAGAACCACCTTACCCCCGGGTCATGCCAACTCTTCAGACTGAAAGAGCTAAGAAACTTCCTGGAGAAGCCTGTGGCTGGAAGTTAGGATTTCATTTAGCTCTTCGGGGCCGTGAACTTGGCCTCCTGGACACACTTGTCTTGCAATAAACGGAAGGGAGGAGCCCGGCTGGGCAGGGAGGCCTGGGAGGTTCGGAGGCTGAGCCCAGCCTCAGCTGTGGACCCGGAGCCCTCTGCCTACGAGGCAGGATGCCTGAACGCGCGACAGAACACGGTCAGGGTGGATGGAGTCCGACGCACGACCCAGGGGATTAGGAAGACGCGTGTGCTGCCTTGCTGTGCGTCAGACGGTGAATTCTGACTCCACTACTTCTTAGCTGAGTGACCTTGGACAAGTTCCTTGCACTCGCCGTGGGTAGGCTTCTCCTGGGGAAAAGGTGGGATGACAGGAATACCTACCTCACAGGGGTTGGTGCGAGGATTAGGTGTGACAAAGCGGGGAAAAACGCCTGCATTGCAACTCTTGTCGTTATTATACACGCGGGGTGACTTGCACACACAGCTAGGAGCCTACAAGCACAGCTTAGAGAGTCAGAAAGGCCTGGATCATGTCAGAGCAACAGGAATGTATCGCCGAGAGTTACTGAACCAAGTGAGAGCTCACCCCGGCTCATGGTTTTGGTGGATGATGTGCGTTTGGGAGGAGGGAGGAGGGAGGAGGAAGACCTCTGAGGAGATGCTGGCTGGCTAGGGGCGGTGGGATGGCCCAGAGAGCTCCAGGCCAGGTGGGCTGCCAGGCAGGACTCACCTCTCCCCAGAGGCCTCCGCAGAGTCAGCCTCCAGCATTTCCCAGTCCATTGCTTCTTGCGACAGAGGGCTGGTCCTACAAACGCTCCACATGCGACCACGGAAGGGGGGGGGGCGAGGGGGGGCCCTGGACGTGGATGCCTCGCGGGCCTGCTGTGGCAGACAGATCCAGGAACACACCCAAGAATTTAGGAAGTGGATAGAACTTCCCCCCTCGCCCCCCCATCAGTGATAGCCTGCTGATTGGCGGAGAGTGGGCCGTGTTGAAATTAAATCCTGATGCTCGCGCGTTTCCCTGGGAACAATTACAGATTTGGCTGCTGGGGGCCGCGCCTGGGCAGGCCAGTGGAGAGACTGAGCGCAGGGCCTGGAGCGAGGGGGCGACGTCTCCAGGGTCCTTTTAGGAAGCTTTGCTGTTTCACGCGCTGCGTGACTCTCTCCTCTAGGTCCCCAAGAGAACTTCGCCGGAGACTGACTCATCGCTGAAGGCTTTTCTGAAGTTGGAGCTCTTTGGAACGCCGGACTGTGAGGGTCCCCGAGGCAGACGCAATCCATCGACACCTCCTGACACCTCAACGTCAGCCCCGTGAGGCGGGTTTCTGACTTTTGACCCCCGGGGTGACGAGCGAATAGCTTCACGTGGTTTTAAGTCCCTGTGTGTGTGCTGACTTGGCACAGCAGCAATGGAAACGAGTGCCATCTGTTGAGTGAAATAAGGGGCAGAGGGGGACGGATGCCCCACATTCCTGTCGGCACAGCGCGTACAGGCGTCGGGAGGGAATTCACCAAGAGCTTGCCGCTGACTCGTCCCTAGCGCTCAGGTGTGGAGCGTGGAGGCA
The DNA here is from genome assembly GCF_027574615.1 of Eptesicus fuscus. Taxonomy (NCBI): domain Eukaryota; kingdom Metazoa; phylum Chordata; class Mammalia; order Chiroptera; family Vespertilionidae; genus Eptesicus; species Eptesicus fuscus. The sequence goes on along the minus strand of NC_072494.1, from coordinate 6,235,844 downwards.
TCGTCCAAGGCCCTACAGCCACGCTCCACGCCAGCAGTGATGGGGCACCTGCTCGGAGCGGGGTCCTGTGCTGAGCGGGGTCCTGTGCTGAGCGGGTGGGGATCTGAGGAGGGGCTCGGCAGAGTTCCTCTCCTCCGGGGGCTGGGGTCCCCCAGGGGAGAACTGGCACAAAAGCCCCGGTTACCATGCCATCGGGCCACGAGGTAACCTCCTTGGGTGGAGTTCTTTTTGTGTCAATCATAAAAAAGAGCTACTCCACAGACCAAGTGATAAAAATATAAGCAAAATCGAAAGACTAGCTGAATCCCAGTCTTTCTTTTCTTTTTGAAAGTAATTTTTAAAATATATTTTTTTTATTGGTTTCAGAGAGGAAGGGAGAGGGAGAGATAGAAACATCAATGACAAGAGAGAATCACTGATCGGCTGCCTCCCGCACACCTACTGGGGACCGAGGCCACAACCTGGGCATGTGCCCTGACCGGAACTTCCTAGTTCATAGGTGGATGCTCAACCACTGAGCCACATTGGCCGGGCCCAGTCTTTCTTCTCCTTCTCCTTCTCCTTCTTTTTCTTCTTCTTTTTAAAATATATCTTTATTGATTTCAGAGAGGAAGAGAGAGGGAGAGAGAGATAGAAACATCAATGATGAGAAAGAATCATTGATTGGCTGCCTCCTGCATGTCCCCCAATGGGGATCAAGCCCGCAACCCAGGCATGTGCCCTTGACCGGAATCGAACCTGGGACCCTTTAGTCTGCAGGCTGATGCTCTATCCACTGAGCCAAACCAGCCAGGGTTCAGTCTTTCTTCTTCATCTGCAGCTTTCCCTGGGCCCGTGTCCACCACCAGCACCCCCGAGAGGCCCCTGGATCCTCACTAAAGCCCAGGCTGTCTGACTCCAGTCAGTCTCCTCTCACCATCAGGGCTGTCAACAGCAGGCATGTCCTTATTAGTCTTTTTTTTTTTTTCTTTTCTTTAAAAAAAAAAAAATGCTGCTCAAGTAAAAAAGAATTTTTTAATGGGAAAGTCACTCCTTGTCAAATCATTCGAAAAATGAAGAGAATCATTCCTGGGCCAGATGACCGGTCCTGGTGAGCCAAGGAGTGCGGCGCTGTTCAAGCATGTTCTATTTGGACCTTGGCGGATAGCCCCGGATCAGGTTACATCGCGCTGAAAAAACAGTGAAGAATGTTTGCCCTGGAACCCAAGTCCCAGCTGAGGCTTTGGCTCCTGGTTAAAATGAGGAGGGAAATCTTGGTCGAGAAGTCCCTCTCGCCTTCTCTCCGGTTCGTTCCCTCCGGCCCCGCCGCGGTGAGCCGAGTGCCTTCTCTGACTCAGGAGGTGGGCCGGCTCTGCCGATGGAGTTCAAGTCCGGGGAGGGGGTCCGCCCGACGTGGTCCCTCTCCCTCCGCGTGTCACCCTTTGAACCAAAGGATTGTGGTTTGAAAGGAAGATGTTAAAGCCCGTTTCCGATCTTCCCTCCTCGGTGTATTGCTCCCCGATGGTTGGCTAGAACGACGCTCTCTGTCTCTCTGCGTCTCTTTTCCCTTCTGTCTCTCTTTTTTTTTTTTTTTAAAAAATATATTTTATTGACTTTTTACAGAGAGGAAAGGAGAGGGACAGAGAGCTAGAAACATCGATGAGAGAGAAACATCGACCTGCTGTCTCCTGCACACCCCCTACCGGGGATGTGCCCGCAACCAATGTACATGCCCTTGACCGGAATCGAACCTGGGACCCTTCAGTCCGCAGACCGACGCTCTATCCACTGAGCCAAACCGGTTTCGGCTTTTTTTTTTTTTTTTAATATATTTTATTGACCCCTTCTGTCTCTTTGTGTCCCTTTGTCTCTCTTCCTCCCTCCCCCAGTCCCTTCCTCCAAGGGCCGCCCGTATTCTGTGTCTCCCAGGACAGTTCAGATTTCAAACACTTTGCACCACAATCCCTACATTAGAATGTGCTAGAAATGCAAATATTTTGACAACCAAGCAACAGCTTCTGAAATACTTTTGTGTCCTCCCCCCCTCCTCCCCGCCCCCCAGTAAAGAAACAGCAAACACTCGCAGAGGGCTATTTTCTAGGACAGTTTAGAGACAAGTACGGCTCTCATCCCCGATTTACAAAAGAGGAAACGGAGGCACAGAGAAATCCAATGACCTGCCCAAGGTCACCTTGGTCAGAGCTGGTGGGAAAATATGGCCCCCGTGGTCCCCTGTCCTGCCTGTCTCTCCCCTCCTCCCTGGGCTGGTCTGAAAGCTTTGCCCGTCTCTGTGTTTCTTCTTCTCACCGACAGAATCACTGTGACAGCCGCGTGCCTTAGAATGGTCCACAGACCTGCCGTATACATAGCGGAAGCTCAGCAGGCACTAGGGCAGTGGTCGGCAAACTCATTAGTCCGCAGAGCCAAATATCAACAGGACAACGATTGACATTTCTTTGGAGAGCCAAATTTTTTAAACTTCAACTTCTTCTAACGCCACTTCTTCAAAATAGACTCGCCCAGGCCGTGGTATTTTGTGGAAGAGCCACACTCAAGGGGCCAAAGAGCCGCCTGTGGCTCGAGAGCCGATGTTTGCCAACCACTGTACTAGGGGATTGCTTAATCAGCTCAGAGAACCATAGCAGATAAAAGAACACAAGGCTATCGACACCGAATTGTAATGATACGGGAAAGGGTTCCTGATTGTGCTATCAAGTACAGCACTGATATAACACTGTATGTACAATGCGATAGCAACTCTGCGAACAGGTAAACATACTATTGAAAGGCTGGAAGGAGATACAGCAGCATGTTGGCGTGGTTATCACGGGAAGGTGTGGCCAAGGTAGTGATTTTTATTGGTTTATTTATAGTTTTTTGGTGTTCTTTATTTATTTTTATTTTTTTGGTCTTTTCCCACTTCCCTGTAATCAGCTTGTGCCAACTTGATAAACAGAAAAAGAAACGTTTTAAAATCTATCATCCACTTAACGGGAACCAGGAATAACACGGAAGAGACTGGTTGGCTAGAGGGCCACCCTAGTGATTTGCGGTTTCCCGGGAGTTGCAATGCATGAGTGGAATTTGGGTTGTGGTGTGGCTTTCACAAGCTGTGTGTGTGTGTGTGTGCGTGTGTGTGTGTATGTTTGTGTGTGCGTATGTTTGTGTGTGTGTGTGTGTGCACGCGTGTGGCATCTATGCCACAATCTGATGGTATGATGGTATACATGTGAGGTCAAAATTTAAATGATCATTTATGAATGAGGAAACAAACAATCTCTCTCTCTCTCTCTCTCTCTCTCTCTCTCTCTCTCTCTCTCTCTCTCTCTCTCTCTCTTAGTTCAAATGGCCCAGGAACTTTGAACCCGATCCCAGAAAGGATTAGAATGTCAGAGCTAGAAACATCTGGACCTTTACGTCTAATCTTCTTTTCACGTAGACCAATGTCTGAGGCCGGCTTTAGGGCACTGATCTGGGCTAACCTGGACTGGGCAGCAGGAGGTTGAAATCATGAATGGAATTCTCACTTCTTTCTTTGTTTGGCTCAAACCTGCCGCCTGGTCCTTCTGTCCTGGCCGAGGGACCCCCAGCATGCCCTAATGGGGGCTGTGCCCTGGCCTAGCCCTGCTCCACGGGCTTGGAGCTGTCCCCCAGCTGTCCTCGCTGCTGGGGGGATGGTGTCTCTGCAGTGGGAGGTCTTGTGATGAGTGATGTGGAGGAGGCACAGGTGGTGGCCCTGGGCTTTCTGAAGGCCCACGCCAATGACCAGGCCAGCTAAGCCAAGGGCTTCTCCGGGGGCCTTTCTGATCAACTGTTCTCCACCCCCCGTGACCTGCAGGCTGGTCTTTGCAACCAACATCAGCACTCAGAGACCTCAGAAGACAGTCGCCAGCCAGCAGCTGAGCGGCCATTTGTTCATTTGGTCACACCGCCTTGTGGTTTGCAGGAAACACCTTGTGGTCCTGTGGGTGACTTCAGGAAAATCACAGTGTGACGTATGGGAGTTCCACAAGTTATTTTAAATTATTTTTCCTGATTATAAAAGTCATATGCACATATTATTAAAACTTGAACTCTACAGAAAGAATAAAGAAAATAAATCCCCCATAATTCTAAAACCTCTATTAGCATAATTGGTTTTTTTTCTTGCAATTAGTGGTTTCTTATCCTTTTTTTCCTCTGTATAAAATAGATGGCATACCAAATGAGTTTTTTGATTCCTGCCTCTTTTCTTAACATTATATAATAAACACTAGAGGCCCGGTGCACGAAATTCATGCACGAGGGGTGTGTGTCCCTCAGCCCAGCCTGCACCCTCTCCAATCTGGAACCCCTCGAGGGATGTCTGACTGCCCGTTTAGGCCCGATCCCGTGTCTGACTGCCCGTTTAGGCCCGATCCTACTGGGATCGGGCCTAAACGGGCAGTCAGACATCCCTCTCACAATCCAGGACTGCTGGCTCCCAACTGCTTGCTTGCCTGCCTTCCTGATTGCCCCTAACCACTTCTGCCTGCCAGCCTGATCACCCCTAACCACTCTCCTGCCAGCCTGATGGATGCCTAACTGCCCTCCCCTGCAGGCCTGGTCACCCCCAACTGCTCTCCCCTGCAGGCCCGGTCGCCCCCAACTGCCCTTCCCTGCAGTCCCAGTTGTCCCCAACTTCCCTCCTCTGCCAGCTTGATCACCCCCAACTGCCCTCCCTTGCAGGCCTCGTCCCTCCCAACTTCCCTCCCCTGCTGGCCATCTTGTGGTGGCCATCTTGTGTCCACATGGGGGCAGTCATCTTGTGTGTTGGAGTGATGGTCAATTTGAATATTACTCTTTTATTAGGATAATTGAAACTTTGTAGCCTTGAGTGGAGGCCTGGGCTGGCCAGGGTGTGCGGAAAGCTTGGCTTCCTCCATTGCCGGGGAAACCCAAGCCTCCTGCTCACTCCGTGGCCACAGCCATCTTGGTTGGGTTAATTTGCATACTCGCTCCTGATTGGCTGGTGGCATGGCTTGTGGGTGTAATGGAGTGGTGGTTAATTTGCATATTACTCTCTTATTAGATAAGATCCCCCATATCACTCAATACGTTTTGAAAACGATGATTATTAGTGACTGCATAAAAGCCCACTGTAATAGTGAACTCCCATTATGCAACTCTCCCCCTGGTAGCAGACTTAAACTGCCTCCAAGTTTCACAGATAAAAATGTCATGAGGACCAGGGAGATGATCCGTCTTCTAAACTTCCTGATCATTGAACCTGAATCTGGTCGAGTCTTCAGATTTAACTGCCCATTTACAAAAGCAGAGGACACATTAGTGACACTATGGCCCTACGATCAGAAAAAGCCAGATCCTGGGAAGCTGTACAGCACAATTGAACCATTTTTTCAGCAGATAAACTGTTTATAGGGGGGGAGGAATAAGAGGGAGCGGAAATCTATAAATGAAAAATACCAATTGCATTGTACTAGTATAGTATGCATCATATTTGGGTCCATATTCAAACAAACTCTAAAAAGAGACAGAGAAATGAAAACACTAACTTAGATACTTGATAATATTAAGGAATTATTTTTCAGAAGTGGTCATAGTATTTGTGGTTACATTTGAAAAACAAACACTTACCTTGTAAAGACACGTATTGAAAATTGCACATTTGAAAGGATCTATTTGGGATTTGCTTCAAAATAATGGGAGTGGGCAGGGGACAGTGTGCGGGGACGGGTCGAGATTGCCCATAATGATTGAAGCTGAGTGCTGGGTACATGCAGGGTCCTTTTTATTATCTCTTTACTTTGGTTCATGTTTGATATTTAAAAATTTAGGAAAAGGAGCAAAGGACAAGGAAGCCAGCATCTTGGGGGCCAAGCGCTGAGCTGAACTTGGAGGAAGGAGCCCTGTTCTTGAACCAGACAGACCTCAGTTTAGTCCCGCCTTTCACACTGGCTGTGTGTCCTTGGGCTGCTTCCCGAACCTCTCTGAGCCTCAGAGCCCTCACTTATAAAACGGATATTATAAAGCTTGCCTCACAGGGTTTTTGTGAAGAGGAAACAGGGTCTTATTTGGGAAAGTGCTTGGAAAATGAAGGAACGTTGGGTATTTTATCTTAAGGGACTAGCGGTGCACGGGGGGTCAGGGGGAAGGAGCATGCGCACCCCGCCCCTCCTCACGGAGTTAAGGCTCCCCAGCGTGTCACTGACAACTAGAGAGCGAGGAGGCTTTCCAAGAAAAATACTCAGGAATGGCATTTGAATTCCCTTGTTTCTTTTAGTAGATATTTTCTACTCTCTTCTTAATGGTTGCCCTGGGAGGTTCCATTAGCATCTTAAGGTATAACAATCCGTTAAATTAACATCAATGTAATTCTGATGGGATACAGACTCTTTCCTGGACTTCCTAATAGAGACAACTAACCGGCTCAGCCCAGGTGCCTGCCGGGAGCGACCTACCCACGTGGGCTGCCCTGTGGTCCTGGACCAGGGACGGCCACGGCAGCCACGGCCCTGCCGGGCGCTGGCAGTGAGCTCTCTGTGGTCGGTCACTTTGCCCTGGGGCTTTCCAGGCTGGCGTGGCCCTCCTGCTCCCTCAGCAGTCCCAGCATCCAGGGCAGCAGGGCCTGACCCACCCCCTCCCAGAAACTGGAGCCGAAAACCAGGGGACACCGGCGCGGCTCCGGCAGAGGGCACCTCACCGGAGCCGGGAAACGGGGCTCTGCCCCCCGCTGCCAGCGCTGCCGCGCCTCGGGGCTGCCCGGCCACTGCCCACACTCCAGTGACGTTCGCGTCTTGTTCGAGGGCTTGTCAGACACCCATCCAGACCCCGGGCTCCCAGCAAGCCCTCCCCTGCCGTGGGCCGCTGTCTGCGCGAGGTTAACCTCAGCCTTCTTCCTGGTCGCCTGATTCAGTTTCCTTTCTGTGGCCGGATAACGGTCTGGGGCTTGGCAGGCCCTTCGGCTGGCACACGTAAAACCGGCGCTGCTGACCCTGCCCGCTAACGGGCATCCAACCCACCCTGCTTTCTCCTCCGGTCTCCTACCTGCCCCCTCCCTCCAGCCAGAAACCCCGGAATCCTTACCCCAGCAGGAAGCACCCAGCTCTGCCACCTGCCGCTGAGAACAGCCGGGCCCTGGCAGCATCCCGGGTCCCCAGGGCCTGCCCGGAGGGGGCTGTGTTCGGTCCGGGCTCCGTGAGACCCACTGACGGGGCAACGCCGGAACACACTTAATTTGGGGGCAGACCCTTGGAGTGCACATGTGCCTCCCATTGGAACGTCGGCCCAGGTGTACCTGGCTTGCGTTCTTAAAGCCGTACAACGTGAGAAATCTGGGGTCAGGGAGGTGAAATACTGGCCCAAGTGCACAGGCTCAGCGGTCAGAGACCGAGCCAGCTACCTAAGTCCTCTTGCTCTGCCTCCGAAGGGACTGTTGTTCTGTAGGTGACATTTCTCCAGCAGCTCTGGCCTCGGAGGCCCAGGAAAGGCTTGCTGAGGTCTCGGGCCTCTGTTTCTGGATGCCTCCTGGGGCTTCTGGGGAGGCCAGTGGGCAGCAGGGCTTATTTGGTTTGGGGGGGGGGGGTTGTTTTGTTTGTGTGTTTTTTTGCCAATCTTTGCGTAAAGGCCTTGAAATATACATTCAATCCACAGCCCAGGGGTCAGTCAGGGTTCTAACCCAGCCCCATCTCCATCAGAAGCTGGGAAACCCCCCTGCTGAAAATGCCTTCTCTGTGTGGCTCATGAATTGTAGTTATCTATATATATATAAAAGGCTAATATGCTAAGTGTCCTTCCTACTGTCCGACCTGTCGCTATGATGTGCACTGACCACCAGGGGGCAGACGCTCAACGCAGGAGCTGCCAAGCTGCAGTGACTTGGCAGCGATGGTTCTCGGGTGACGCACCCTGAAACCAGAGAGGAGGGAGCCTGATTCCTGGTGGGGCCATGAGACTCCACTTTGGGCCGTGTGTTGTGTTGTTGCTGGGGCACTGTCGGCCCGAATCTGGTTTACTGCACACTTGTGTTTGCGTTCCACACCCTGTACGACAGCAACTTTGCAGAGTGCCCTCTCGCACTCCAGGACCCCTCGGGGGATGTTGGAGAGCCGGTTTCGGCCCGATCCCTGCAGACCCGGCCGAGGGACCCCACCTGCCGGAGGGACCCCGCAGATGTCCTTCAAGCCACGGTGCCACCCCAGGTGCAGCTGTCTGGGGAGGGACCTTAGGAGGTTGCCTCTGGGGCATGTCCGGCCCATCTCGCCCAGTCCCGCCCTGCCAGCCACCTTCTAATTAATTTCTTTTCAATGTGCATGAATCCGTGCACCGGGTCACTAGTTCAAAATACATGCCATCGGCTAATACCAGTAAGGCCCTAGAAAAGGCCACCAATTAAGTCAGAATTTGCACGACTACACTCCTGCTCATGCATTCAAAACTGTATCAATCTCTTATTTTATTTTTTAGAGAGAGTGTGGAAGGTGGGGGGAGAGAGAGCGAGAGAGACACATAGATGAGACGGAGACACTCCTAGTGGTTGCCTCCCCACACTCACCTCCAGTGTGGGGATTGGCTCTCCAACCCAGGCACGTGCCCTTAACTGGAAACTGAACCCACAACTCTCTGTGCACAGGCTTACGTTCTAACCACTGAGCCACCGGCCAGGCCAGGACTAGGTCCATGTTTTGACACATTTATTGAACACTTACTGTGTGCCAGATACTTCTAGGCACGGGGTGGCAAAGAAGAGATCCTGCCACAGCGCAGCCTGGGGGACGGACGGACAAAACGGCTCCGTGGGAACACAGGGAGGAAGGGCCTGGGCCTGGGTGGGTCAGGGGCCTGGGTAGGAAGGCTTCTGAGAGGAGCAGACTTTTAAGCTGGGCCTTGAAGGAAAACATACGAGTAAGTTTCTTTTCTGGGGGGCTTTTGAGCCCCAGGGAAGAGCTAGCTCAGGGAAATGAGGCCAGGGTGGGGGTGGGGGTCATGAGCACAGGAGAGATGACGGGGGCTCCTGGGAACTTAGATCCTGGCCAAGCTGGCTGGTGCCAGTCCTTGTCCTATAACCTTGGTCCCCTCAGTGCAGGGACACAGCGTCTTGGGCAGCACTGTCCCATAGGAGTCCCTTGATGATGCAAATGCCCTACTTGGGTGCTATTGGTCTGTGACACGTGGCTGGTGCGGCTGAGGAAGTGCGTGGCCGCCATTCATTGTAACGAAGCTTCCACAGCCACCACTGGACGGTGTCGCCCTCCGTGCTTCTCACTCCGGGGCACGCTGGAATCCCTCGAGATGTCTGTTAAAGTTTCTGATGCCTGAGGTCTGAGTCTCCCCCAGAGATCCTGGTTTAGTTCCTCTAGGGCGGAGCGTGGGTATCCGTGTCTTCTGATTCAACCCAAGTGATTCTTAGGTGAGCCAGGGTTGAGAACCAGTGACCCAAGACTTTGTCCGTCACACTCTCAGGAGTGTGGGGGGGGGGGGCCCTCTGGTCACAGCCTTGCCCAGGGTGTGTGTTTGGGCTTCCATCGCCTGCCCCTCCAGCATCGCCCCCCGCCCCCCCCCCCCCCCCCCCCCCCCCGACTCCCTCTATCCCTCCCTCCCCACTTCCCCTTGCCTCCTCTCCATTCAAGGTAGGATCAGGCCCTGAGGCCCCTCCCACAACCTGCTGCCTCCCTCCCCCTCCCAGCCTCACTCACTTCCCAGCCCAGAGACCTTCCCCATTCACCTCATTGCTCTGCCAGGACCTGGACAGCAGGGGTCAGAGGTCAGGAGCCTGGTCCTTGCAGGCCCCTCACCCTTGGACAGAGCCCAACCAGCCATTTTCCCAGGCCGGGCGAGGCCGGGCCGGGCAGGGGCCGGTGGCCAGGCTGAGGTCTGGCTGCTCTGTCGTTTCCCTGTTAAACAGATGCGCAGAGGAGGGTGTCTGGGAAGCGAGAGGCAGAGGCGGGAGGTTTGGGTAACAAGGCCGGAGCCTGGAGAGAACCTTCCTTCCCCTCGCGCCTTCTAAAAAGCTTTCTGAGCGGGGGGGAGGGGGGGTCTCCCCCGACAGCCGATGCCCACCCCCCATGTTTGCCACCCCCACCCCCAAAAACAACTTTTCCCAGGACTCACACGTGGCAGCTTGTGCACTTTTATTATTAAATATATAAGCAGCTTCCTATTTTTTTAAATAGATATTTAAATGACTTTATATAAAATAATTCATCACTTCCAAGTGTAAAAACAAAATCTCACAGTGTGTGAGCCAATGTTCCCTCTCGGCTTTCTCAGAGAAAAGGAGGGGTCCCGTGCGGCTGGCCCCTGGGCCCGCCCTCGCCCGAGGCAGGAAAGCAAATCCAACCCCTTTCGGAAGGAAGCTCTTTGCTTTCTTGACTCTGAAAATACTACACGTTTAAAGGGGTGAGGGTGGAGCAGGAATGCCTTTTCCTGTGTGTGTGTTTGTTTGTTTGTTTCCTTCCACTTTTCAGTACATACTTTCTGGCATCAAATTCAGAGTCTGTGACTGGGAGGCAGAGCCCCACCGGAGAGTCCTCTGCTCCTCCCTCAGCTGTCAGGGACCAGTGACCTTCACTTTCAAGGGCAGGAAGGGAAGGTGGGGGGCCCTGCCTAGCGGCCAGCAGGGCGGTCTCTCCGTGGAGGGCCCAGGGCAGCAGGAGGGAAGGGACGCGGCTGCACAGAGGGACCAAGGGCAGCTGGCCGCCCTGTCCCCTGCGGCCCGGCTCTGGAGCCGCAGCTGCGGCTGGCCCAGGAAGGGGAGGCCCTCAAGGCGGACTTGGGAACAGATATGCTCGGTCCCTCTCCCACCCTGGCTTGCCTGGTCACAGAGACTGTGGTCCTGGGTGGGTGCGTGGGGGTGAGAGCTGGAGGTATCACTGCCTACCAGGCCCCTCCCAGGGACAGCCCGCTCGGCCCCGGGGTGCCCGCGGGCAGCGGCCTGGCAGCTGTGGCTGCGGCCGGGGTCAGGGGCGTGGACGCCTCCCCCAACCTCGGGGGCATACCCATCACTTCAAAGACCCGCCCTGTGTCTGTCTCTGCCCTCCCCACCCTTCTCCCTCCCACCAGTCACTTCCCCCTTGGGAACGTCAAAGTGCAAAATGCAGAAACCTGGGCCAACAGCAGCCGAGAGACCTGCTCTGGCGGCGGCCCAGGCGTCCTCCCGCCCCATCCACCCCAGGGAGTCAAAGGCCAGATCAGCGGAAGGTCAGGGCTCAGGGGCTCCCTCGGTCGGTGGGACGGGTGAGGCCGGCTCGGGCAGTCAGTGCAGAAGCTGGGGAGGCTGGAGGGCGGAGGGCGGACGGGTGTGCGTCGGACGGCCGGGCGGGCCGTACAGCAGGCGGGTCCAGTCTTCACAGTGCAATGCTTCCTTCGAGAGGGGCGCCCCTGGACGGCCTCCCGGGGCAGCTCGGCAGGCTCTGGAGGGCCGGTGGGCAGCCGCCAGCCGTGGGCTTCACCTTGGCATCAAGAGCCCAGCAGGTCCCGAGGGCAGGGCTGGCCTTCCCTCTCCTCCTGGCACCAGCGTTGCCAGTGGAGGGCTGTCGTCCCGGCTTCTGGGCCGCCCACATTTCCAGGAAACCAGCCGACGCTGTCCCGCCCTGCCAATCTCCGGCATCTCTCTGCGACTTGTGCCTGCTCGTTGGGGCAGGGATCCATCCCTTGCCACCAGACAGGTCCTCTGGGCGCAAGGGTTCTTCCATTCCTCAGCGCCCACCCTGCTGTCCACGTCCACGGGCCTCTGGGTCCCTGCCCAGGCGCTGGCTGGAGGGGGCGGGAGGAGGGCACAGCCCCAGGGGCGGAGGGAACTCCTCCGGGCTCGCCAGCCCCCCTCAAGCAGGTGGGAGCCTCCAGGGCCCACGATAAATATCAGCAGCATGAGGCAGACTCCGGCCCTCTCCGAGTCAGTCCAGAGTCCGGGGGTCGAGGGTGGAGGGGCCAGCCCGGCTGCTCTGCTCTGGTCCTGGCCGGCAGGAGCTCTCAGGGTGGGCAGGCCACATTCCCAGGAGGACGGCGGAGGAGGAGGCGGGTGGACGCCCCGTCACACCTCCTGCCGTGGAGAGACTGTCCTGTGCGCCCAGCTGTGGGAGAGAGAGAGAGAGAGAGAGAGAGGCCCATCAGCAAGTGGGAGCGAGGGAGGGGTCGCCGAGGACATGCGTGGGGGCGCCTGGCGTTCCTGTGGGCTGGTGCCGTAGGGAGGACTTCCTCCCGTCCCTGCCCTCGCCTTCCCGGCCGCCCAGACACAGCAAGGGCCAGGCCGCTTTCTCTGGCAGCGGTCCAAGCCGCGGGCCAGACTGCCCTCACCTCCTGCCTCCTCGTGGGGCAGCAAGGACCACAGCGGGAGGGGACGGGCCTGGCGGGGGTCTAAGCAGGGGTGCAAGGCATTGCTCCAGCAGAGGGGTCCGAGGGAAGGAAGGGGGCATTCGAGTGCCCTTGGACCCCTCCTCGGGCAAGACCACGCCACGGGCCTCGGCCCAATGAGCCCAGGGTGAGCCCTGCTAACCAGCAAAGAGAGTTCTCGTGTCCACCTCTAGGCATTCATCACAGAGGGGGGCACACACCGTCCTGGGGACAGCAGAGCAGAGGTCACCGAAGAGGAGGAACTCGAGGTGGTCCCAGGAGGAGGAAATCCCTCCCTATCACATGCTCACCCTCAGCCGCCTCCTTCCGGACGGGCCTCCCTGCATCTTGCATGTGACGGAGGGGCCTGCTCTCTCCCCACCCCGCCCCCAGCCTGTCCCCTGGCCCGGCATCCTCAGAACGCTTTGTTCTCAGACCAGAAATCCCCTGGACTCCGGCCAGCAGCTTGACTTTGGACCCCGTGTGGAGCTCCCCTCCCGGGCCATCACAGGCCCTGCTGGCCCAGGCTGTGGGCAAGGCGAGAGATGGGACCAGCCCTCTGGCTCCCAGCCCGTTCCCAGGCTCTGGAGGTTGAGGAGGGCGGAGCCCTGGGCTGGACATGAGCCATACGAGGCACAGCTGGGCCTCAGGGAAGAAGGACCCAGTGGGCGAGCTCCGAGAGGGAGGGCGGGGCGGGGGTGGGTTTTCTCTGAGGGCCCCTCACCCACCTCTCCTGGCACAGTGGCAATCAGGCTGGCGCCGGCCCTGACTCTCCCTGAGGCTCCGAGTGCCTGGCCCGGAGGCCACCTGCCAGTGTCCCTCGGACCCACTCTCCACTCCCACCAGGCAGACCTCAGGGGCCCAGATGTGTTCCTTGTGCTCTGTTCTGGTGTGGAACATCCGTCAGATTCCCCCACCTCCTAGGCGTGGCCCAGGCCTGGCGCCCTACACCTGGGAAGGCCCGAAGGCGCCGGCTTGCGTTGGGCAATGGGGTGAAACTTGATAGGTCGCCCCAACTCGTCGGCCAGCCAGTCAGTTAGCCCAGTGGTCGGCAAACTCACTAGTCAACAGAGCCAAATGTCAACAGTACAACGATTGAAATTTCTTTTGAGAGCCCAATTTTTTAAACTTAAACTATATAGGCAGGTACATTGCTGTTAACTTAATTAGGGTACTCCTAAGCTGGCCTTTGCTAAAAACTCAGGGGCCAAAGAGCCGCATCTCGCGAGCCACAGTTTGCCGACCACTGAGTTAGCCCATCAGCTCCCCAATCAACAAGTAACCAACTAGGCGGTTACCAGCTGGTCAGTCAGAGTCACTCAGTGAGCTGGTTAACGGGTTAGTCAGGAGGCTGGTTAACTAGACACAGCTGGCCAGAGTCCATGCGTCTGTCAGCCCCGAAGCCAGTCGGTCCATGTTTATTGAGCGTGTGGCCACGTGCGGAAAAGCCCTCTTTGTACCGGAACCCGGGGCAGAAAAAAAAAATGCCAAAAAAGTGGAAGACACAGTCCCTGCCCGCAAGGGGCTTACAGCCTGATTCGGGGTGCGGGATGTACACAGACACATAACACAAGGATTGAAATGTATAAAAACAACATCCGAGTCGGTGCAAAGTAATCGATACAGTATTAACCAAATACAAGAGGGCAGAGGGGTGTGAATGGCAGGAGGGACCGGAGGAGGAATCAGGAAGGAAGATGTCCTATGGCTGATGGTGGGCGGAGGGGAGGGAAGGGAGGAGGACGGGGCCGCCTGGCCAGAGAGCCAGGGGCACGGAGGCACGAGGGTCACACCTTTATCCACGTGGGCAAGGGCGCCAGCAGGCACCGGTCAGTGTTGGGGAGACACACTTGGGAGGGCCAGGGAGACAGGATTGGGAGGGGGACCATGTCAGGGGCTCGGTGACGGGCAGACACCGACAGGGCAGTTTTCACGAGGACGAATACAAACTAATCTTTGGTTAAAACAATGAATCTGTCCAAGTAGAGGACAGAGGTCTGGCTTGACAGAGGCTTATGGGAAAGGGAACTAGGGCTTTTCATAGACCACAAGCTAAATACGAGACAACAATATGATGCAGTTGTTAAAAAAAAAAAAAAAAAAGTCCAAAAAAACTAATGCAAACTTAATCTGTGCGCATAGCAGAATACTGTCCAGGTCAAGGCAGGCAACAGTCCCATGCACTCTGAGCTGGTCAGACCGCGTCTGGAGCACTGTGTCCAGGGCTGGGCGCCACACTGGCAGGGGACATTGACAAACGAGAGTGTCCAAAGGAGGGCGACCAGGATGGTGAGGGGTCTGAAAACCACATCATATAAGGAATGTTTGAGGGGCTTGGCCACACTGAGCTGCGAGAAGTCTTAAAGGGGACGTGGCTGGCTGGCTTTAGGTATTGGAGGGCTCTCCTGACAGTAGAGGGAGGGTCATCCCGGGGGGATGGGAGGTGGCGGAAAAGCCGCTAGGCCTCGCCCGAGGAAGGGCTTCCTCACGGTGCTAGGGGTGCTGTCGGAGCTGGCGGGGAGCTGGCCTGGCTCTCCGAGTGCATGATGGACGCTGGGAGGCAGAGAGGGGAGGTCCCTTTGGGGTGGGACGCTCGGCCTAGTGACCTCTGAGAGCCCTAAGGCTCTATGGCTCCACAAATTCAAAGCAGGGAGGGGGGCCATCTGGGCTGGGGAGAAGGGTCAGACTGGGGTGCAAGCAGAACGGAAACCAGCGAGAGGTACTCAGAGCAGCAGCTGCCGGGGGAGTTTGGGGGCCAAGCGGGGAGGGTGGTTTGAAGTGAAACTCTGAAGCTCTCCAGGAGGGTGAAGATCTGACAGGAGGATCTGGGGGCTCTGGTGTGGGCGGTGGCAGCAAGAGTAGAAGCTCAGGGCAGAAATAAGAAGCCAATGCATAATGGGGGGGGGGGGGGGGCATATGTAATACTTTCAACAATAAAGATTTATTTAAAAAAAGAAGAGGAAGAAGCCAATGCAGAGGGAGCGGGTCTGGCCTCGGACAGGGTGGAGGGGACGGGGAGCCCTGAGGACCCGGAAAGGGGTGGTTGGCCGGCCCTGGTGATGGGTGCAAAGAGGAGAGAGGGGCGCGAGCCAAGTGTGTGGGCCTCCGGGGCGTCGGTGGGATCCCCATGTCAGGGTGAGGGGAAAGGTCGGAGCTCATTTAAGGGGTGCAGAGGGATCCAGAACCAGAGGCTTACCTTAGCCTTCCCTCTACACCGGCGTCTCCACCCGTCTGTCCTCATGCTGGGTCAGGGGGCTGCGGGCGGAGCACAGGGCTGACGTCAGACTCCAGTGAATCCGGGGAGTGAGGGAACCCCCTAAGTGGGCCCCCCGCCCCCCGCACATGTGCTCGAACCCTCGCAGGTGCGGGAGACCCAGACCTGCCTCACCCTGTGACGAAATCAGGAGAAACCCCAGGCCCTACCTCCTCTCCTCCCCCATCCCGTTCCCAGCTCCTCTGCCTCAGAGCAAGTGGGAGGAAGTCCCCCCAAATGTAGAGGGGAAACAGGTGCCAAGACAGGCCCCCCGCTGCCTACAGAGCCACCCCAGCCCGGACTCTCACCTGCCCTCTGGTTGCTCCCGGGGAGAATCCGCGGTCTGTAAATCTCCATGGCTCTGGGGACAGAAAAGGGCAGCTCACTGAGCAGCTGGGGAGGCTGGGGGACAGGGTCCCATCCCCAGGCAGGGCGCCCCCAGAGACTGAGACGTGGGGATCAGCCACAGGGCCAGGTGACCCCCGTCTCCGCCCTGCTAGGCTGTCTCCTACGTCCCGGCCCCAGGCCCTGCCCTGGTGCATACAGCATCACATTCCTCCACGTGCTCCCTGCTGCCCCCGCCCTTCCGCTGACCTTACACCCTGAGCCCCCCCATCTTGAAGAAACCCTCCCTGCCCACCTGCCCTCCTCTGTGCTCAGCCAGCCTCCTGGTGTGAGCGTCTGCAGGACCCAGGCTGCCCCCCCAGCCCGCCTGCCCGGACCTGCTCCTCCACCCGCTGCGCCACGGTCCCCAGGAGGTGCCCGCCCCTCGGCCCCAGGCTCTCCTTACCCGCCGCCGCCACCTGGAGAGCAGCAGGCCGCCCATGGCCAGCAGGACTAGGACTAGGACTAGGACGACGACGATGGGCACCAGCAGGGGGTGGACAAGCTCGCCGGCCTGGGGGTTGGGGGACGGCAGCGGCGGGTCTACGTCTGTCAAAGGAACGGGGTTAAAATGGGCATGGGGTGCGGCCGCCCCCTCACGTGGTCCTCCTTCCAGCCCTGCGGTGCTCCTCCGCGCCCGGGTGCTCCTCCTGCCCTGCGGCCCCCCGAGGGGCCGCACACTGTCCCAGGCGAGGCTGCCGGGAAGCCGGGTCTGAGCAGAGAGGGTGGAGGGCCGGCTGAGGCCTCTCGGGCGCAGGAGCAGGGGCCTGGCAGAGCCTGGCTCCTGGGTGTCTCTGGGCGGCACAGGGGGACGGTCTGTCTTCTCAGCTGTGCGACTCCGGGCCTGGCCAGGGGGTCTCCCCGGGCCCACCCTGGGCCAGGGGGTGCCAGTTCCATCCGCTGGCGGTTGGCCCTTGGCCGATGCTTGGAGTGGAGATGCTGAGATGAGGTTGCTGTGTCTGACGGCCTCCGCCTGCACGCTGCCTCCTCCCAGCCTGGAGGGGGCGGGCTCTGGGCCTCGGGGTGCAGGCCCCTCACTAGCTTCTCCAGAGGCCTCTTCTAGGGCCCAGTTAGCGCTCAGCATGGAGTTGAGAACGTCCTCCATCCCAGAGACGGGGGCTCCAACCGAGGGCTGGGGCTCAGGTGAACCTCCGACGGGGCCTCCCTCGGCGCCTGGGGTCTCTGGTGACTCAAAGGTCTGGCATGTGCTCCTGGGCGGTCGCTGCTTGGCACTGCCCAGGTCCTCTGTGCGGAGGGGCTGCTCACTGGGCAAGAGAGAGCTGTCCTCTGTCCCCTCAGAGTCAGCCCAGGGCAAGGCAGCCAGAGGGGCCATGGCGGGGGCAAGGGGCTGCTGAGGGGAGGCAGAGGCCAGGTCACTGCTAGGGGTGGCTTTGGGGTACAGGCAGTTGCAATCAGGCGTGGTCACCACATCTGAAAGAACCACAGAGGGAGAGAGAAAGACGGAGGAGCTAGAGTCACCAGCCTCCAGCACAGCGTTCCCGGAGGGACTGGAGAGGGTCCCCGCACCCGCTGACTCAGCCCTGGGGCCGAGGGCACGACAGGACTGACACAAGCAGGGAAGGTGCAAACGGCAGGGTCTTGTGGGTGAGAACAAAGAGCAGGATTGAGAGGCGCAGCCTGGGGGTCGGGGTCGGGGTCGGGGAAGACCAGAGCGCAGCCCTTCCTGGGGTCCCAGGTGGCCAGACGCCAAGCCAGGGGGGAGCAGAGGCCTCCAGGGCTAACACAAGACACCCCCAAGCCCCACTGCATCGGCCGGAAGCAGCAAGGTGGTGCATGCACAGCAGGGGCCACGGCCACGGGCGGGAACGGCTGGGGCTGGACTGTGGCCAAGGCTTGAGGCCTTGGGTTTGAAACAAGGACTGGACTTGGCCACCGGCAGGTGCCAGGTGGCAGGGCTTCAGTCCCTGCCTCGGGGAGCAAGGTTGCACGGACACATGACACGAGACGCAGAGACGAGGACATGGACGGTGCACGTGTGCAGCCGGTGCCAGCACTGGGCGAGTTTGCATGATGCTCAGACTTCAAATCCAGCCTGTCCCTTGAGGGGACACTCAGGGCGTCCTGAGGACTTCGGGAGCCTGGGGATCCTGGTGATTGGCAGCGGGGTTCTCAGAGCCAGGGCCCTGACTCCCAGGCGGAGCCTCCGCTCTCTCCACGGAACGCCCCCCGTATGCTCGGCCGCCCTGTGGAGCCGGGGAGCCTCCATGCCTACAGGGCTCTCCCAGAGGGGCCCCCTTCCCCGCTCCCTAATCTCACAGCCACCAGCACGGTCCTTCTTGATGCCTTGACATGCAGACATACGTAGGTGTACATGCACACACATGTCAGAAGAGACATGTGCCGAGGACCACCCCGAGATGCACGAAGCCACATGTGTACACGAAACAAGCACATCTACACGCACAGGAGACGAGTAGCAGCCAGGCTGCCTCCGGGGGTCCCCACAGCCCCACGTCCCACCGCCCAGTCCCCAGACTTCCGCACGCTCTCCCCTGCCTCCCCCGTGCCGGTCCCTCTGCTGCTTACCTGGGACGGAGCACTTGGCAAAGCTGACGCTGCAGTCCTTGCTGAAAATGCTCTGGTTCATTTTAAGGAGGTTCTTTGTTTCATTAAAGACATTCTTGATCTTCTCCAGCGCCCAGAGGGGTGACTCAGAGAAGTTTTGGACACAGGCCTGGAAGAAGAGAGCAGGTCCCCAGGGTGAGGCTCAGCACTGGCCCAGCGTCTCTAGCTTGTCTGTCTACCTTCCGTGGCCTTTCTCACATCTGCCTCCTTTTTCTCTTTCATGTTCTCCCTCCCCTCTCCCCTCGCTTGCAGCAGAATCAGTCCGGAGGCCAGGAGCGCTCTCATTTAGTCACGGATATGTGCCAGGCATATGGTCATTACCTGGGAATCATGCAATGAATGAGAGAGGTGGTCCCTGGCCGAGTTGGACATTGAGTCCAGCAAGGCACAGGTACCCAAGCCATTGCTACAAGTGCGGTGAGTCCTGAATGTGAGGGAGTTCTGAATGACCTGAGCGTGTATGACCATGTGCCTAAGAACCGACTAAAAGATGAGCAAAAGGTAACCAGGAGAGGAAGCGGAGTTGGGGAGAACTATCTAGGCAGTGGGAGCAGACTGTGCAAAGGTCCTGAGGCAGGAAAGAGCCTGGACTGTTGAAAGACGAAAAGAAGGCTAGAATGGCTATAGTGCTACCATCCAGGAGGAGAGCGGTGAGAGATGCAGCTGAGAGGGGTCAGCCAGGACCGGTCCTGCAGGCCCTGGCTGGCCATGTCAAGAACTGCTGACCTTATCCACAGAGCCAAGAGAGCCCGTCTGAGGGGTTCTCAGGGAGGTGGGTGGGTGGTGCTGTGGTGTGGAGCCTGGCCTGGAGCAGGCCATGGCTGTGGGTCCTTCCCTGGCGTTGGTGTGTCTTGGAAGGAGGTCCAAGGCTGCCCCAGCCCCATGTCTTGAGCTACTCTCTTCTCTTCTGCTCTGGAACCAGGATCGCACACGCACTGGGGCGCTGGGACCCCTCACACACACTCCTGCCTTTCCTCCCAACCTCGGCAGCTCCTTCTCCGTCTCCTGACCAGGCTCTGCCACCTGACTTCTAACGCGGGCATTCCTCAGGGCTCCATGGGGGGCCCGCCTGTCACACACACCAGGCAGTGCCATGCACGCCTATGGCATCATCTGTGGCCGACTCGCTGATGCCTTCCAGATACCAAGCTCTCCCTAACGGAGCTGCACAGGGTGGAGCTTTCCTAGGCTGCGAAGCTGTAGGCATGGCTGCGTGCCCATGGCCCGGGCCTAGCAGGCCCCTCATCACTGTGGACCAGATAAACGATGAAAGCCTGCAGGAATGAGAAGACCTGGGCCTGAGCGAGGTGACTCTGGCCAAATGGACGATCCAGTTTGGACCCATTTCCTCTTCTGCCAGCCTCCCCCTGTAAAGAGCCAGCCTGGCTCTCCGGCCTCTTCCTGGAGAAAACGGCCCCTCAGACCGAAGGCCCCCGATGCCCACTGTGCCCACAGGCTGTGTCCTCTCTCCTCAGTAGCCCGAATCCCTCCCCAGCGTCCCCGCAGGAGACTAGCTCCTCTGGCTCCCAGGGCTTCATCCCTCCTGGAGTCTGTCCCGTGGGCATTCACAGGGTGGGTGGCTTGTTGAAATGCAAAGTCCTGGCCCCAGCCACAGACCCATGAATCAGACTCTCTGCAAGCATGTCAAACTCGAGGCCTGTGGCCCTCAAGCAGCGAGTTTGACATGCTTGCTCTAGGAGTGCACACTGGGAATCTGGGTTTTATTTGTATTTTATATATTTTTAAAAAAACATATTTTATTGACTTTTTACAGAGAGGAATAGAGAGAGATATAGAGAGTTAGAAACATCGATGAGAAAGAAACATCAGCTGCCTCCTGCACACCTCCTACTGGGGATGTGCCCGCAACCAAGGCACATGCCCTTGACCGGAATCGAACCTGGGACTCTTCAGTCCGCAGGCCGATGCTCTATCCACTGAGCCAAACCGGTTAGGGTGGAATCTGGGTTTCGAATAAGCTCCCCAAGTGAGTCTTAAGAACCTTAACATTGGGAAACCACAGGTTTAATACCTCTCTTATTAAAAAAGGCTTCCTCCCTCAATCCCAACTCCCTCTGGCGACCTCTGTCTTTGCATCTTTGGGAGCCGAGTTCCCCTCTGTTCACCCTGATCTGGCACCAGCCAGTGACACTGACCTCCACGTGGCCAAATCCCGTCTCGGGCTGGGACGTGGGCCTCCTGCTGGTCTCCCAGCCTCCAGACCTGCTCCCACAGCCCCCTCTCTGCACAGCAACCAGAAAGGTCTCAACGCCAGCGAGGTCCGGTCACCGGCCTGCTCACCACGCTGCCTCGCTCTTCAGGCCAAATCCCACACGGCCAGGACCCCGGGGACCCTCTCCGCCCTTCACTTCCGCACCTGGGCCCATGCTGCACACCCCTGGGTCCGGAACGTGCACGCTCCTGCTCACCTCAGGGCTCCTGCACGGCACGCTCGGTTCTGGGATGCTCTGACCAGCCTTGTTGCTTCCTAACGTACCCACCACTGGGCCTCAAAAAATTACTTTCTTCCTCAGAAGCCTTCCCCGGCTCTTCCTCCCCACCCTCTTAAATGAGTCCTGTTTCTCCCTCTCAGAGGGGCTACTTCACGCCCCCCCCCGACCCCCCACTCCTGCAGGTCTTCCCTCCCCTGCTTTTCTCTCCGGCCACGCAGCTCCTGCCATCCGACATGCCACGTGTTTGACCTGTATTTTGTGAACTGCCTCACCACCCCCAAATGTAAGCTCCGTGAACGTGGGGATTTCTGCCCGTCTTTGGTGTCCTAGAACAGTAGTGACGCACAGTAGGCACTCGTGAACTATCTGTGGGAGGAAGGAAGGGTCCCCATGGCTTGCAATTCTGTTTTGCTGGTTCTTGTTCAATGGCTGCCAATCTCATTTGACTGCAAAGCTCCACGAGGTTTGGAACCAGGTGGCTCTTGTTCCTGGAGACACTGTCCAGGCCTAGCACGGCGCCTCCCGCACAGTCAGTCCTTAGCAAAGGTGTGTGGATGGAGCAATGAACGAGAGAGAGAGAGAGAGAGAGAGAGAGAGAGAGAGAGAGAGAGAGAGAGAGCGAGCGCAGTGGAGTGGGTGAGGGAAGTGATTGCTCTGCGAGTGTGGGAGGGCGGGGACCAGCCCCTGCCCTGACCCAGGGCTCGGCTCCAGGGCCTCCTACCGTGTCCAGCTCCTCGGAGACCCGGGGGAAGCAGTCCTTCAGCCGCACGGAGAGCTCCTGGAGCCTCTCCAGGGCGATGGCATTGGAGGTGTTGAATTTGAAGCTGATGGTTTCCTCCATGATGTCTTGCGCCAAGAAAAACGCTTGCTTAATGTAACACACGTGGTCTTCCTGAAAAAGGAGAACCTGGAGTTGATGGCCTGGCACCGTGGTCGGCAAACCGCGGCTCGCGAGCCACCTGCGGCTCTTTGGCCCCTTGAGTGTGGCTCTTCCACAAAATACCACGGCCTGGGCGAGTCTATTTTGAAGAAGTGGCGTTAGGAGAAGTTTAAGTTTAAAAAATTTGGCTCTCCAAAGAAATGTCAATCATTGTCCTGTTGGTATTTGGCTCTGTGGACTCATGAGTTTGCCGACCACTGGTCTGGCAGATGCACCCACCCCAGCAGATGGAGGGCTGCAGCCTGCCCCACCCTGACCCCGACCCCGGGGTGGGGGAGAGGCTGCTGCCCTGGGCTGGCCTTTCGCTCTCTCTCTTTGGGATCTGGCCCCGTGGGGGTTGGGGTGCAGCGAGGGAAATGTGGATTCTGGGTAGAGAGAGCTTCACTCTCTGAAAGGACCATTCCTGGGAGCCAATGAGTGAGATGCAGAGGGTGTTCCTTGCCCCGGGAGGTGGCCTCCCGAGCTGGCAGAAGCATAGATGGGTCAGGTGTGGAGAAGCTCAGAGGTGGGGACAACTTCTGGGCATCGCGGGGCCTAGGCATGGGGCACAGAGAGGAACAAACTCGGGAATAGGGCTGAGGTGGGGGCGCTGGGCAGGCATTACAGGCTTGTGGGGAGGAAGGAGCAAGGGATGGGGGTAGTGGGTGGGGCCTGGTGCTAATAAACCCCAGGCTAAGCAACCTAGGCTTTCCTCTGGATGAGGGGGCCGCTGACAAGTTTGGGGGAGGGAAAAGGAAGTAGCAGGTTAGGGTTCCGAGAGCGCCCCTTAGTGGCGGGATGAGGGGTGCACGGGCAGCAGTGAGGACTTTCGGGAAGGACTTGAAGTTGTCAAAGCAGCTGATGGGGAGGCCAAGCCAGCATCACTTGGTGTCTGGTCGGGAGGTGGGGGAGGAGGACGAGGGAAAGGGCTGGACCGACCTCCCGGCTGCCGGTCTGTCTGCTAGCCGGAGGTGACTTCCACAAGCAAAGCCGGTGGCAGAAGCGTCTGTCTGCCCCGGAGCCAGCCTGCCCGGTGCGGATCAGACCTCCACCGCTTACTAGCCGTGCTCCCTTCATCTCTCTGGGGACCATCAACAAGCCTTGTGGGCCACATCGCGGTTCCATCAAGATGAAGTTAGAAGAGCGCCTGGCCCATGCCCGAACGGGTTTGGCTCAGTGGATAGAGCGTCGGCCTGCGGACTAGGGGGTTCCGGGTTCGATTCCTGTCTAGGGCATGTACCTTTGTTGCGGGCACATCCCCAGTAGGGGGCGTGCAGGAGGCAGCTGATGGATGTTTCTAACTCTCTATCCCTCTCCCTTCCTCTCTGTAAAAAATCAATAAAATGTATTTTTTATTAAAAATGGAACTCCCATTTGACCCAGTGATCCCACTCCTAGGAATATATCCCAAGAATCTAGAAACACGAATCAGAAAGGATATATGCACCCCTATGTTCATAGCAGCACAATTCACCATAGCTAAGATTTGGAAACAGCCTAAGTGCCCACCAGCAGATGAGTGGATTAGAAAACTGTGGGACATCTACACAGTGGAATACTACGCTGCGGTAAAAAAAGGAGTTCTTACCATTTGCAACAGCATGGATGGAACTGGAGAGCATTATGCTAAGTGAAATAAGTCAGTCAGAGAAAGACAAATACCACATGATCTCACTCATTTGTGGAATATAATGAACAACATAAACTGAGGAACAGGGACAGATCCAGAGGCAGAGAAGCATCGATCAGACTGCCAGACCTCAGAGGGAAGGTAGGGGAGGGTGGGGGTAAGGGGGAGAGATCAACCAAAGGACTTGTATGCATGAATATAAGCCTAACCAATGGACATGAACACCAGGGGGGTGAGGGCATGAGTGGGGGGGTCAATGGAGGGATGAGGACACATATGTAATACCTTAATCAATAAAGAAATTAATAAAAATAATATATTTTTTTTTTTTAAAGAAAAGAAAAAACAAAGCGCCTGGCCCATAGGAAGACGCTGGCATGTGCCCGGCCAGGAAAAGGGAGCAGCAGGGGACTTGAGCCGCTCACCCTGTCCAGCCCTGGACCCTGGCACCCCAGCCTTGGGCACCCAGGGGTCCTCACACCTCATCCTGCCCGGCTCTAGGACTTCTCCAGCCCTCATGCTCCCACTCTACCCGCCCTGAGGAGTGCATACCCGCTGGGGCCTGTAAGAAGCCGTAACTCACCAACTGGTTCTCGTTCACAAACTGAAAGGGGATTTTGCACGAGGTCTCCATCTGACTGTCAATCTGTAAGAGAGAGCGGCCAGTGGTGGCAGGGCGTCCGCGGCTCGGCTGAGCCCGCCTAACCGTGGGGACCGGAGTTTCTGGGTGGATCGGGGTTTGAGCCTCATCTACCTTCCCCAACCACTCCTGGAGAGGAAACAGGGGCAGGCCTGTGCCTCCCACATGCCCAAGCGAGGGCTGGCAAAGGATAAGAAGTCTCTTCCTTCTATTCTACTCCCCCTCCATGACATCAGCTCCTGTGGGTGGTAGTGAGCTCCCTGTCACGGCAGGAACTCAAGCAGAGGCTGGACAAGTGCTGGGGATTCAGGATCTGTATGAGCTGGGGTTTAATGCCCCGAAAGCCCCTGTTGCACCCCGCAAACCCCCTCCCCTTCCCCCCAGCAGTGGTTCTGTGATTCTAAGCCTCGGACAGTGGCTCCTGGTCTCCCCTGGGTCTCTGTGGCAGCGACGTGCAGGAGGAAAAGAGGCAGGAGGCCCGGCCGGTAGGCCCCGAGCTCAGGGCCCAGGAGCTGGCCTTCACCAGCGGTGCCCCACCCTGCCCGGCCGGCCAGAGGGATGCTAAACGCTCTTCTGGGCAGAACAACGGCCATGACAGCAAACGGACTCTGCTTGGCTGAGCCACGCTGGGGATTGCTGATGACTCTGCTGGCCCGGCCAGGAGGCACAGGGCTCCTTCATGGCCAGGGTGAGCCGGCCATCCCAGCCCTAGGGCCCGGGCAGGAGCCAGGGCTACGAGGGCGGAGGGCTGGGAGTGAGGCCGGAGCCTCCACTCCAAATCTGGGGAGGCCCTGGTGCCAGGCTGGTGTCCCAAGTGGGGGCTAGCGGCAACATCTGGACACAGCAGGCAGACAGGACTGGCTCCTCAGAGCAGCATCCCATCGAGGGAGAGGCAGCAGGCTCCACATGGAGAATCTGTGATTGACATCCCAGGCAATCCTTTACCCAGGCAACCAGCCGGGAGCCCACCGTGCCGTGCCTGCAGGGGGGTCAGAGGCCCTGACCTTCAGAAGGTCCATGAGGGGAGCATCGGGGGAGCCATGTCCTGCACAGCCCTATTTCTCCGCCTGCCACCCGTCTCTCTGACCTTCTCCCTGGCTCCTGCCTCAGTTTCCCCCTGAGGAGAAGGTAGGCTAGGCTTGGCCACAACACTCACCATCTGCTGCAGCAGCTGCAGGTGTCCGTCCCCGATCATGTGGCTACAGTGCTTCGACTCCTCCTCGGTGATACTCCTGCTCACCAGGAGACAGACCAGCAGTAGCCAGGGGCCCAGCCATGTCTGTGACAGAGAGAGCACCATTTCTCCTCAGCTCTTACTCTCCCCAAGGCGCGCCCTCCCGCCCCCCCGCGCCCTCACACCTACAATGCTGGGGGGGCAATGCTGAGCCTCAGGCGCTAACCCTCACCCCAGGATGCAGCCTTCCCCAAATCCAGCTTTCTGGGGATTGCCTAACAGCCCCGGCACAACCTTGCTCTCCCTCGATGACAACCTGAGTGTCGTCTCCTCCGAGAAGCCTTCCCAGATTTACCCAGGCCAAGCCTGACGCCACACTGAACTGTAACGAGGACCTGGAAGGGATGCCTGCCAGCCTAAACCCCAGTTTCTCAAGAAACTCCTTGAATGCGGGACTTGCTTCTACCCAGTTCCCTGTTCTTGCAACATCAAACACGGAGCCAGGCAACTGCCCATTCCTCTCAAGTTCATGTCCATGCACCGGCTTCCAGACTGTGAGCCAGAAACAGAGCCCTTGGGCCCGGCCCTTCCTCCCACCTCGTCCCACACAGGCCCGGCTCTGCTACTGGGAACAAACTCGGTTTCGCTGGGACCCGGGCCTGTGCTGAGACCTTTGGAGCCCTGGGCGTCTGTGTGTCAAAATCAACGGGAGGCAGCGGCAATGCCAGCACTAGTCAGTCCGTCCCCGCGGACACCTGCCTCGCGGAGCCCCATCAGGCTGTCCCGCCAGCCAGCCAGCCAGCTCTTAACACGGCCAGGATGCTTTCTGAGCTCTCTCCTCTCTTTCAACCCAGTACCTGCTCACCCCCCAGAGGAAAGTCAGAGAACAGGCTCCTGACACCCTGTCATTCATTCCCCTTCTTTCCTCTCTCCCTCATCCTCACCCCTTAGCGCCCCCCCGCCCATCCCCGGCTCTAAGTCTCCCCCAGATCCAGAGAAATGCTGCTAGGGTGGGGTGAGGGCTGGCACCGTGCTAGGCTCTGGGCTCTGCCTCAGTAATCCAGAGGATGAGACAAATACTGCCAATAAACAGCGCATGGAAAAACACAAGGAGGCTCTGAAACAGCCCACAGCGACACGCTGATTTACATATAACTGAGAGCTCCATGTTCGCCAGCTCTCACCGGGGAGAGGAGGCCCTGGCTGGGCTACCGGGGAGGCTGCGGGGAGGAGGGGCCTCAGGGGCCTGGAAAGATGGGGAGAAATTGGTGGCAGAGCAGAAGGCACAGCACGGCTCCATCCGGGGACGGGGACAGGGACGGGGGGAGCAGGGGAAGGATGCTCACGAAGACATCCTCGTCCCGGGCACTTCGAGACAGTGAGGTTTAAGGGCAGGGGGACGGCGGGGGGGCGGGGGGGTGGGGGGAGAGGGGGCAATGCTGAGCCTTAGAACCGCCTGGCGTTCGGAGCTGTTTCAGGCATGGGTGTGCTCTGAACGGGCAGCCGAGGGTTAACAGTCCGGCTTGTATCTGGCTGGGCCGCCTCCTTTCTTCCTCCCACCCACCAGCCTCGGCCTCTGGGGGCACCCAGGAAGGAATCTCTGCCCCGGGCTCAGAGACGCTGTCCCTCCTCACCTGCCTCCCATCCTGCTCCACCGTCCCCATCAACCAAGTCCCACAGAGACCCTGGCACAAGCAGACCCTCAGGCGGCCCTCTCTAAAACTAGCGTCCCTACCCCCCTCCCACCCCCACCCCACCCCGCCCCAGCCGGGTGGCTCAGTTGGTTGGAGCATCATCCCCATTGATGTACAAGATGTACAAGGCGTTGCAGGTTCAATCCCCGGTCAGGTCACATACCTAGGTGGCAGGTTCGACCCCAGGTCAACATACATGTACGGGAGGCAACTGATCAATGTTTCTCACTCACATCGATGTTTCTCAATCTTTCTCCCTCTCCCTTCCTCTCCCTCTAAAATCAATAAAAACATACCCTCAGGAGAGGATTGAAACACGTAAATAAATAAAATTAAAAAATAAAACCAGCTCCTTTTGCTTTCCTCCTCTTCCTCCAGCCCCTGTCCCGGGCTGGCTGCGCCTCCCCTCGCCCTCCCAGCTGCCTCCTCAGCCCTCTCCTCTCTCAGTGGGGCCCCTCCTCCCTGTGGATCCGCTCTGCCCTCCCTCACCCCACCTGCAGCCCCTTCCCCGACCCTGCAGACCCTTTTCCGCTTCTCTTCTCCCCGGAGTCCCCTCCCATTCTCCTCGCGGGGAGGGAGGCCGCGTGCTGCTCCTTCACATCACCCCCTTCACTTCCAGGAGCTGTGGCAGCTGCTGCCCTCGGCCCGTGCAGCCCCAGCAGCTCCCTCCCCGGCACCAAACCTCCCCCACCTTCCTCCGCCACCGCAAGCCCAAGCTCTCCCCGAAGAGCTGCGCCCGAGTTTGCAAGAAGAAGATCCAGAGCCATCCTGCGGCAGCTCTGGGGTCTGGTCCCCCGCAAACAGACCTGAGCCAACCACCCTGGTCCCCAGCAGCTCCGTCTGGGAGCTGGAACAAGCAGCGGCTTGCCCGGCTCCTTCTGGTGCCAGCAGTTCCTGGGCACAAGCCCTGGCATCCTATAAGCCGGTGACCCCTGAACTCTCTCCATCCAGAAGCGCCCACTCCCCAGCAGGGCCTCCAAGCCTGTGCGGGGCGAGGAGGACGGTGCCCGCAGGGGAAGGCGCCACACGCGGTCACAGCCACGGTGCGGGTCCCTTGGCGGTAGGTCCGTCAGAAGGGAGAGGGGCGGGGGCCTCTGGCTGACAGGGAACCCCTCTGTCCCGCCCGCGGGTGGCTCAGGGTGCCCCTCCGTGCAGCGGGGCAAGGAGCCGTCCCTTTCCCAGGGAAGCGCCGCAGCCCCAGGAGCCGCGCAGGGCCGCAGCGGGTCTCAGCACGAGCGCCCGGGGCCGCGGGGCCGCTCGCGTGCAAAGATGGGAAGGCGACCGGAGCCTCTGCAGCCGGGGCCCCGGGAGCCTCTGCAGCCGGAGCCCCCAGAGCCCCTGCAGCCGGGGCCCCGGGAGCCCCTGCAGCCGGAGCCCCGGGAGCCCCTGCAGCCGGGGCCCCGGGAGCCCCTGCAGCCGCGGCCCCGGGAGCCTCTGCAGCCGGAGCGCCTCTGCAGCCGGCGCACGCGAGCAGGGCAGCCGGGTCCAGGGACCGCGCGGCCGCCGAGCTCCAGCCCCAACCCGGCCCCGCGCCGCGCCCGCCGCTTACCGTGGGAGGGCAGCGCCCGGCGGCGCCCCGCGCGGTCATACGGGCAGCTGGGTCCCGGCCCGGCGCGTCGGCCGCCCTCGCCTGCTCGCTCGCTCGCTGGCCGCCGCGCAGTCCGCGCCCCGCCGAGGGCCGCGCCGCTGTCCCGGGAGTGCGGAGAGCCGGCGGCGGCGCCGAGAGCACCAGGCAAACTTTCACTTTCCCCAGCCGGCTCCGCCGGCCAGCTCCTCGGCACAGCCTTTTAAGCGACTTAGGCATGTGGTTTATGGGAAATTACGTTGGACAGGCGCCAGACACACACACACACACACACACACACACACACACACACACACACACACTCCAGAGGCCCACTGGGCCGCCTCCCCGCCCCCACCCTCGGGCTGGGCTTCCCCGCCCGTCTTCCAGTCGCCTCTTCTGCTGCTCAACTCCGCGCCCTCCAACCCGCCACCGCCGCGCCGCCCGGGAGAGAGCTTTTCCTTCCTTCCGCGCTCCCCAGGCGGATCCGGTGAGCTCTCTCTCTTTCTAACATTCCTCTCAAGGGACTTTCCCCTTAGGCCTGAAAATTCCCAAATCGGAGCCGGAATGGGCTGAGAGCAGGGCAAACACTAAGGCGGGGCCTCCCTGGCTGTGCAGGACGCAGCACCTGGTGGAGCCTGAGTCAGCAGGTTTGCAGGGAGCCCCCTCCTACCTAAGAGCCCCCAATCAGCCCACCCCTCTTCTTGTCTCCAATTTGGGGGGCGGGGGGTAGAGGCCAGAGGCTGGTTACGGAGCCAGGAGGGGAGGGACGGTGTGCTGGGACTGGGACCTGGGAGTTGTGCAGTGTGCCAGGAGGCACTCCTGCACTTGACCTGCTGCGGGTGGTGTAAATACCAGCTGGCACCCTGCTCCCTCCTGGCCGCCAAAGCCAAAACCCCCGAGCGATTGGCGCCCGGGCCCTAGATTGCCCTTGGTGTTTTTGGAAATGCTTTTACTGAGAAAATGAACCACAGAATTTTGTCTCTACACAGAATGACTCTGAACGGAATCCAACGAGATGAGTAGGAATTACAATTCCAACTTCAGGAGCTCTTCTTTCTTCATTAGGATTCAATGTTTCAATCCCACTGTGAGGCCACCCACCCACCTCCTGGGAAATAGGTGATAGGTGGCTGGTCCCAGAGGCATCCTTGTCACCTGCTCCAGCCTCAAGCAGGGATTTTACACCTGCATGCCCTTGTGCAGGGCTGGCCTCTCTGCTTGAACCCATCCCACCGGTCTTGAAGGCAAACTCCCCCTCCTCTAGGCTGAAACCACACCACATCCTCCGCCAGCCAGGCCTCCGTCCACTCCCCTGGCGGATGAATGGCTCCTCTTCCTGTATTCCCACTGGACTTGGCTCCTTCCTCCCTGGCGGCTCTGATAAGCTGCTGGTCATTTGTGGATCGATTCATTCTGTACGTTTTTCTAAAAAGTATTTAAAGTGGTACCGGCAGTTACGTTCTGCCCCCATTCTGGACTGAGTCTTCCTTCAGGCTGGTCCCATGTTCAGGTATCTCCCCATCAACGGTGTCTAGCACACAGTGGGCACCCAATGAATAGCGACTGAGTGGAAAGAGGCCATTAGGGAGTCGTTCATTCATTCGGCAAGCGCGCATCCTGTGATGCCCGCGTATGTGGCAGGCCCTGTGCTAGTCCCGGGGATATGGTGACGGACAGGCCAACGTGGTCCTTGCTTCCATGGGCTTGGGAGCAGGCAGAGCTAGGAGCCCCGAGGAAGGGGGTTGAGGGCTCACTCCCCCCAGCCGTGTTCGTCGAGTGCTCCCTGTCCAATAATAATGCAAGATAACGGGTCGACACCGCAGTTCTTCGGACTGATAAGCGGTTACAGGAAGTACAATAACGTGTCAAGATAAACCTCTTGACTCGTTGGAAAGGAGTCAAATGTTACCTGCTTCCTCCTTCACCAACTCAACCCTGCCCCAGACTCAGCGAGGGCCAGACAGCTCTGCGTCTGCAAGGCCGCCATCCTCCCTGTGCCCCAAGGCCTGGGTCCCCATCCCCCCAGGTGAAATTCTTCACCTACCCAGGCCTGGGCCCTGCCCCCACAAGCTGTCTGACCTGGGCCCCTCTGTCATTTGCTGTGTGACTTTGGACAAACATCTCTCAGCCTCAGTGTCTTCTTCGTCTGTGAAAGGGAGACGTTCATTTATCTTTCTCACCAAAGTGTTCAGGAATGAGTGGGGCGATGCCTGAGGTGTTTGGCACAGAACCTGAAGTGCTATACTTCCTATTTTTTTAAAACCTATTTTTATTTATTTCAGAGAGCAAGGGAGAGGGAGAGAGATAGACACTTCAATGGTGAGAGAGAATCATTGATGGGCTGCCTCCTGCACGGCCCACGCTGGGGATCGAGCCCATAACCCAGGCATGTGCCCTGACCGGGAATCGAACCGTGACCTCCTGGTTCGTAGGCTGACACTCAACCCCTGAGCGACACCAGCCAGGCTATTCTTCTTCTTATTATCTTATTATTATTACCTGTCCACTCGCATGGGTCTTAAGCTGTGACAGCCTGGGGCCGTGGATTTGGGAGTCCCCATGCCACGTGTAGTCCCAGCTCTGCTGCTCGTTGGCTGTGCAACTTTGGACAAAGCCCTTCACTCTTCTGAGCCCTCGTTTCTTCATTTGTCCAATGGCCATGACAAGTTTTTTCCAAGATGGTGGTGAGGTCACACAGCTGACAACTGGGGTCTCCAGGGCAACGAGCAGCACAGAAGGGCTTGGTTAGGAAAGAAGCTGTGGACGCCGGAGCTGCAGAGAGGAGACAGGGCCCTGGATAACTCGACTCCTAGCTGTCTCATCTCTGGGGAACGTCCGGCCCGGGGGCCGCATCCTTCTGTCCGGCCCTGCCAAGGGAACTGCAGGCGGGACTCAAAATTCAGTAAATCTCGCCCTGGCCGGTTTGGCTCAGTGGATAGAGCGTCGGCCTGCAGACTCAAGGGTCCCGGGTTCCAGGGCATGTGCCTGGGTTGGGGGCGTGCAGGAGGCGGCTGATCGGTGTTTCTCTCTCATCGATGTTTCTGACTGTCCCTCTCCCTTCCTCACTGTAAAAAATCAATAAAATACATTTTTTTAAAAAAATTCAATAAATCTAGGCGCTTTCTTTTTTCACAGCAACATAATTTTGAAGTTGATCGTTTTGAATGGCCCAAGAATGATGTTATAAATATGCAAATGGCTCTTGGCAGCAAAAAGGTTCCCCACCCCTGCTGTAAAGAGGGAATTAGTGAATCTGCCTGACCTCAGACCAGCTTTACCACCAAACAAGGGCACACCGAGGCTGGAAATGCTGGTGGTGAGCTCCTGGGCACCCCTGGGCAGCATCTCCTGCGCAGAGCACTGAGCGGGAGCCCCCGGCTGGCGGGCTGGGAGGCCTGGGGCGGGCAGGTCCCAGCCGGATCTCAGGGCCAAGACAGCAGGATGCTGTCCCCTGCACGGGGCTCCTTAGCTGTTCTCACCCGCACAAGCTTGCATGTGCCCATCCGTGGGCAGGCAATGTGGGGACCCCAGAACTAGAGCTTTTGCACCCCACCTTGCTGCGATGGGTGAACGGGGGCCCAGACAGGTGAAGCCCCCTCCGCCGGAGTCACGCATGACTTGGCACCGGCCTGGGTGGGGTGCCTCCCTGGTGGGATGAGCGGCTGTGCTGTGCTGACTACCGCTGGAGTCATGTCCGGAGCTGGGTCCTGGGGGAGGCAGGAGGAATCTGGAACAATCTGAGATTTGGGGTTTCAGTGATTTCCTAATGTAGCGCCATCAGGGAGGGAGCGCTCAGCTGCCGCGGGTGGAGGGCAGAAGGGAGGATCGGAGGGCCCGAGTGTCAGGAGGGCAGGAGGAGAGAGGTCCGAGAGAGAAATGGAGATGGATGGCAGGAAGTGGGAGGAAGCCTCGTTTGCTGGTTGTCGAAATGTCATTTTCTTGAAATTATTTGTCAGGCCATTTCCCCTGAGATCTTTTACAGGGAGTTGAGTTCTGTCACAAAGGGCTTGTTCCTTTTCTCTCCTTTTCTATTCTTTTCTTTTTTTCTCTTTTCTCTCTTTTCCCTTTCTCCCCCTCCTTCTCTCTCTATTTCTTCCCATTTCTGCTCCCTTTCTTCCCTCCCTCCCTCCTTCTCTCTCTCTCTTCCATGAAAGTGGCCCATGGCTCTTCGGGAAGGGGCCTGGGGTGGACCGCAGCAGCCTTAGGAGCCTGGGGCTGCAGGGGACACGTGGCTGTCCTGTCCCCGTGTTTGCGGCCAGGCGCTGCAGAGAGAGCCAGGGTGCGCCGAGCCCCCACCCCCCCACCCCGCCCTGCCTGGAAGGTGGCAAAGCAGCTTCTTTTGTTGTTAAGTCTCACCTGAAAATATCTTCCCATTGATTTTTAGA
The DNA here is from genome assembly GCF_027574615.1 of Eptesicus fuscus. Taxonomy (NCBI): domain Eukaryota; kingdom Metazoa; phylum Chordata; class Mammalia; order Chiroptera; family Vespertilionidae; genus Eptesicus; species Eptesicus fuscus. The sequence goes on along the minus strand of NC_072494.1, from coordinate 6,202,871 downwards.
GAGAGTGGAAGGGTGTGTGAGAGACGCACAGAGAGAAACATCGATGTGAGAGAGACACATCGATTGGTTGCCTCCTGCATGCACCCCAACCGGGGGCCGGGGATTGAGCCTGCCACCGAGGCACGTGCCCTTGACCAGAATCGAACCCAGGACCATTCAGTCTGTGGGCTGACACTGTCCATTGAGCCAAGCTAGCTCGGGCTGGACTGGCTTTCTTAATCACATGGAAACGTAGCTCCCAGCAGCTGGCTTCCCAGGGCTGCCGTGAAGTCGTGTTTGGGAAAGCACCAGGTAGATGTGGAGACCCCCTTCCCCGGGGGGAGGAGCCAGCTGCCCTCGCCCTGCCGCCGCCCCTCGCCCCGCCGCCGCCCCTCACCCCGCCGCTGCAGAAACACTGTCTGTCCGTGGCCCGGCTCTGCCCTCCGCCCAGAGCGCTCTGCCACCGCCAGGCTGGGCACTGTCTCCTGCCCGGGGTGGCTCTCAGGAACCTCCCAGAGCTGATCACTGACCCAAACTGCCCAGAGGTCACTTTTCCACATGGACTTTAGCTTCCCCAGGGCCTCCCTCACCTGAGGACCCTTCTGAAATGAAAGTCTGTTCCCACCGCATCAGAAAAAGAGAACCGCCAAGAGGATGCTGTGCCTGCTGGTGTCTACGGCCCACTTCCTGTCTGTGGCCTTGCGTGACTTCGGAACAAATGAGGCAGAGAATTACCTGGAAACCGGAAGGAAGAGCCTGTGCCACGGTCATCGTCATGGACGCAGCGACCCGAGTCCCTGCTGCGCGCAGGCCGCCGGAGACTGGCATGGCAGGGACGGTCCAACACGAGGCCTGGGTGTGAGGATGGGGACATGTCTGGGTGCCCGGCTGCTGGAAGTCACTGAGGAAGCCATGAACCCGGCGCAGGGAGCTGGGAGGGTTCAGGCCCCAGGCACAGTGGGGGACCCGTCTTCCCGCCTCATGCCATTTCAGGCTGTTCCTGGCCTGTTGTTTGCTCGGTTGCCAACGGGAAGGCCAAGAAGAGGCTTCCTCGCTGAGCGCCAGGCTGGGCCGGCTGGGGAGAGGAGGCTTTGCAGGGGGCCCTGTGGGGGAGGGGAGGCCCCAGGGACTCCCCCTCCAGCTTACAGCATTCATCTCTGCGGCTGCCTAAGCCCCTGGCCAGGTCCCAGCCCAGCCCCAGGCCCCAGCCAGGTGGCAAAGCCCCTTTCCCTCCGCTGGTGCTGGGCACTCTCCCCAGGGGGTAGGAAGGGCCAGCAGTGGCGCGTGGGGACGCAGTGTCATCTCCAAGGCCACGCTGCTTGGGTGACATCCCTTCTCTGCCTCCTACTAGCTCTGTGACCCTGGGTAAGTGACTTCACCTCCCCGTGCCTCGGTTTCCCCATCTGTAAAATGGGGATAATAACAATGGCACCGCTCTCATAGGGCTTCTGTAAAGCTGAGTTGTAAGACACTTAGAACCTGTCAGTGGTGGCGCCATCATTGTTAAGGAGCTGGTGAGGCCGAGGGCACTGCACCTGCTGTCTGCTCGGTGCCCCAGGCTCAGTTCAAAGAAGACTCCAGCTGCTGTGCTAATGAATGCCTCCAGGGCAGGGCCCCAGCCTGGGAGCAGTGGGGGGAGGGGGGCAGGGGGGGGGGGGGGGGGAGACACAGGGCCAAGGCTGCTTCCTCTCCTGCTGTGAATGTTCCTCAGGATCCTGGGGTGGGGGGAGGCTTAATCCTGGGCCAGAGGGATGGACAGGGCCCGTGCTCACACTCGCTCAGAGCCCTGGAGATCTGACAGGAGCAGAAGGCACTGTTCCTAGGAAGCTTTCTCCCTCCCCCTACCCACAGAGGGCCCACAGAGCTGCCATTCATCAGAAAGCCTCCCACTGGGAGCCCCGCACAGCTCCCACCCCTCACGTCCAGCTCCTGGTGCTGCGGGCAGAGCAGGCTGGCCAGCAGGCCTGGAGTGTCCTCCCCTCTCCTTCCACGGACAGGAGTCAGGAGTCGGGGCGGAGACCTGGCAGGGACACGGAGGGCTCTCAGAGGAGAACTCTGTTCCCAGAATTAAATTCCTTCTCTGAGGCTTCAGTGCCCATCTCTGTGCTAGAAGCTGGGAGAGGCCCAAACGAGATGATGTGGCCTCACAGGGTGCAGCAGGCACGGATTGGCTTCAGCTCAGATCTTTTTCTTAATCCTCACCTGAGGACATGCCTTTTTAATTGATTATAGAGACAGAGGAAGGGAGAGAAGAAACACGATGTGAAAGAGAAACTTCAATCAGTTGCCTCCCACACTCACCCTCAACCGGAGATCAAACCTGCAACCCAGGTACGTGCCCTGCTCCGGAATCGAACCCGAAACCTTTCGGTGTAAAAGACGATGCTCTAAACAACCGAGCCCCCTGGCCAGGACCAGCTCAGGTCTTGGTCATGCCATTTACTTACTAACAGGGACTGCAGGCAACTTGCCGGGATGCTCTGAGCCTCAGTTTCCTGGTCTGTAATATGGGGATTATGATCGTTGTGACCTCACGTCATGAATGGCAGGATCACATTAGAAATTTCCTGGAAAACACTCCACCCTTGGACTCTCCTGCCGCTGTTGGCCATCATCAGTAAGGGAGTTTGGGTTTGAAATCAGAATTCTGCATTCAGATCCCAGATCTACTCGTTTCTAGCTGTGAAACCGGGGGCCAGGTAGGAACCTCTTTTGAGTCCAGGCTCCTCGTCTGTCAAGTGGGAATAATACTCTCTGACTTGGAGCGCCTGCCAAAAGTCAATGCAGGGTCTCCCCCGTGCTGCAGAGCGGACGCCCAGTGAATGTCCGTGACAACAGTTCACAGGAGTGACAGCGATGATATGGTCAGAAGGCGCCAGAGTCAACCAGGTTCGCGCGCATCTTCTGTTCCACGCGCTGTAGCTCCCCAGCTGCAACTGCACAATAAATATTTGCTGATGGATCGAGGATGATGGATCCTGGACGCGTGTGACAACATCCCTTGAAAAAGCTGGAATCCCCAAGCCTCCCCAGGCCCAGCCCTGGACCTGCGCTGCTGGAGGTGGCCGGTCTCCCCTGCAGCCCTTCGCCCCTCCCTGCACGCCGCCCCCCCTTAGGTCAGATCTTTGCTTCCCTGAAAGCTCGTAAAACAGTTTCACTGAAGTGTGCTTTCACTTACGCCGGCAGACCGTCATGCCAAAGTTATTTTATTATGAAGAGAGCAGAAACCCGGAGAAAAATATTTTTAGAACACAATAGAAATCATATTTCAGTTCTTTCTTGAAGGGACTACAGGCCTGATTTTTTAAGTCGACTTCAAATAGGGGCCCTCCTGGAGCTGAGTTTTGGGGGGATGCTGGAATGTCGGACACGCTGGGCGAGTGAGGACTGGGAAGGAAAGTGGGAGCCGGGCCTCTGACATCACCAGCATTTCTCCGGACACTCATTACTCATTCAGTTAATGAACAATGAACACCTGCTAATTGCCAGGCCTTGGGCATTAGAGCTAAAATCATTGACCGAGAGCCACCTCTCCCCTCAGGCTTGTAAACACACGGCTCCCACACAAAGCAACAGTGCTGGCTGGGTGTTGGGAGGAGGTGCTTGGGGTGGGCAGAGTCAGGAAGGCTGCCGGGAGGAGGAGACCCTGGAGCCGGTTAGGAGCAGAAGTGCACCAGGTGCAGAAAGGGGGAAGGGACCATCCGGAGGTGGGAACAGCACACAAAGGCCAGGAGGGTGAGCGATAGTGCCGCGGGCTCTGGATAACTATTCTGGAATGACTGCAACAGGAAGGGCGAACAGGAGTGGGAGAGGGACCAGGCCAGCCCCTGCCTCAGGTGCCTGCAGGGCTTACACCTGACACTGGCTTCACCCCCCGAGGAATCTGGGGGTTGACGGATCCTATCCATCCAGTCATGAGTGTTTTCGGAGCGCTGTCCTGAGGTTCTGAGGGGCCGTGGAGAGGCATGTGTGGTATGCGCATGGACTTCTGTCCTCAGGAAAGGCGGCATCTAATCAGAGACTTAACCACCGAGGGGAAGAGGCTGAACAGATGGAGAGAGAGGCCCCTGAAGGAGCAGGCTCCCGGGGGCGGGCAGGGCTAAGAGCAAGGATGCCAGGAAAGGTCTGTGGGTCGGGAGAAGGGATGTTTCCCCTTTGAGGTCAGAGATGTGGGTTTGGTAGAAGGAAAGAGGATCAGGAAGCTAAGTGCTGTTGAGAGAAGCTCGGTGCTGGGTGCTGGGTCCAGGCGGGGAGGGAAGAAGTCACTGCCTCATTCAACACACTAGACCAGTGGTCGGCAAACTCATTAGTCTACAGAGCCAAATATCAACAGTAAACAATTGAAATTTCTTTTGAGAGCCAAATTTTTTAAACTTAAACTTCTTCTAACGCCACTTCTTCAAAATAGACTCACCCAGGCCGTGGTATTTTGTGGAAGAGCCACACTCAAGAGGCCAAAGAGCCGCATGTGGCTCGCGAGCCGCAGTTTGCCGACCACTGCACTAGACAATGATGCTGAGCACTGCGGGGACCAGGGAGGAGACAGACCATCCTTCCCATCCCGGGAGCTCTCGGCTCTTTCTTCCTGGCCTGCTGCGCCCCCCTAGGCCCCCTCCCAAGTCCTCATGATGCAATCATGTCTTTAAAGGCCACTGGAAATGTCCCCTCCTCAGGAAGTCTGTCGGCTGCTTTCTCCCTCCTCGGGACCCCGGGGTGCTCTGGTCTCTCTCACATGTGTGTCTCCCTTTTTCTGTGCACACTTCTTTTTTCAAAAAATATATTTTATTGATTTCAGAGAGGGCGAGAGAGATAGAAACATCAATGATGAGAGAGAATCATTGACTGGCTGCCTCCTGTATGCCCCTGACTGGGATCAAGCCTGCAACCCCGGGCATGTGCCCTGACCGGGAATTGAACCATGATGACCTCCGGTTCATTGGTCGATACTCAACCACTGAGCCAGGCCGGCCGGGCTGTGCACACTCCTCACCTGTCCTCCAACTAAACTGTGAGATGCTTGAGGACAGAGGCAGCCTTCTATCTCCCCCAGGTCCCAAGCATGCTAGTGCTCCATAAAAGCGTGTTGAATGGATGAATGAATGAAGGAAGGAATGAAGGAATTTCAAGAACCCAGGTCATTTCCGACCTTCTGTGGCCTGTCCCAGGCTGGCTGCCGGGTCACATGCTTGTCACGGGCCCTCGGCATGGTGGTGAGGTCATGGGCCCCGGCAGGCTGCCCGGGCTGCCGGGCGTGAACTGGCTGTCAGTGAGCCCAGGTTTGGGCAGCACCTGGGGCCCGGGCAGGCTCACCAAAGGCTCCGGAGACCCGCGTGCTCACCAGGTGCTGGAGCCACCCCAGGCCTGCCTCCCTCGTGGGCTCTGCTCGGGCCCACGGGTCCCTGCAGGGCCATCCTGTCGGGGGCACCGACAGCCGCGTGGCTCGCGCTCAGGGGCTCCCCGTGGGCCCTCGTCCGACAGCAGGCCTTGCTCAGGTGGGTCCCAGCCCCTGCTTCAGCCTGTCTTCTGTCGTCCACCGCACACCCTACAGAAATCGGATACCCATCGGCTGGACAAATCTTGATCCCGTGTTCACTATGGCCTGGCTCAAGGTTAATCGATGGAATTTCCGAAACAGAGCCCAGTCGGCTCCTGAGGAGCCCACATGGGCCAGCAGGGCTGAGGGGCGAGGCACACGCTGCTGACTCCAGTGCATCCTGCCCAGCAAGAAGCCCAGTGGATGTGGGAGTCCCAGGGGAGGGGGAGGAGGAAGGAAGGGCTCGCCAGGGGAGGGCGGTCCAGGCAGAGGAAGCAGCAAGGGCGGAGGGGCAGGGGTCCCAGGTGGCCGAGTGTGGGGACAGGAGGTTTGACGGGAAGGGGACTGGCAAGGTAGGCAGGGGCAGGGCCGTGGAACGGTCACTGCCCCATCCCCACCTGTGGAACTGACCCCTCCTTAAGGCCCACTCAGCTGCCACCTTCAAGAATTCCTATTTCACCGCCCACGGGGTTTCCTCCCTCTCGGCCGGTGGCACAGTGCTCCTCTGACGGCCTCTGTCGTGCCCCAGCTGATTGCGGCCTGTGGCCTGTGCGTGTGCCTTCCCTGCCGCCTGCGCCAGCCGGGACCTCCTCTAGGGCAGGGCAGGCCATGTGATGAGCTCCCCAATAGCCTAGAGGACCACGTGGTCAGGTTTGGGGTCCTGGGGATGCAGCAAAGACCGAGAGACAAGGTGAGTGGAATGACTGAGTGCCCACCCAGATCACCTCTGTCCCTTTATGAGGCTCGCCGGTGAGTTGGGGGGGGGGGGTTGCTGGATAAGCAAGGACTCGTCCGAAAGGGGGGCCGTCGGTGGTGCCACCTGCTGTGTGACCTTTGGCAGATCTGCAACCTCTCTGACAGTTGTCACAGTAACGCCTCCTCAGGGCCGTGTCCTGAGCAAAGGCGGTAACAAGTGTGGGAGTTCTCTCTCTCTCTCTCTCACTTTCTCTCATCTTTATTAAGGTATAATTTATATGCCCCAAACCATACATATTTAATGAATACAATTTGATGAACTTGGACATATGCACATGCCCGCAGCCACAGTCAAGGTAGCGGGCGTATCCATCCCCGCCGAGGGGTCCTGTGGCCCTGGTGCTCTGTGTGGCTTGGCGTGTTTGGTGCTAAGAGCATTCACCACGAGCTCTGCCCTCTGGACAGAACTGGAAGCGCACAACGCAGTGAGCTCCGGCCCGGCAGCCTTCTCACCAAGCCTCCCGGCTCCCGGGGACCAGACCAGGAACCAGACCATCGCGTGAGGTCACGTTTGTTTAGGACAAATTCTCCACTCCAACAACTTTCGGAGCCGGAGCCCGCCTGCCGGTGCCGGTGCCGGTGCCGCGGGTAAGCTCTTGCCAGCGTCTGTCAGAGGGACGGATTCCCTGACCTGGTCCCGGCAGCAGCCTTCACCCTCCTGGGTCCTGTGCCCTCTGTTCCCTCCTTCATTCTCACTTACCTTTTTAAAAACGTTTTTAAATTGATGTTTAGAGAGAAGGGAAGGGAGAGTGTGTGTGTGTGTGTGTAAAGAGAGAGAGAAAGAGAAAGAGAGAGAGAGAGCGAGAGAGAGAGAGAGAGAAACATCGATCAGCTGCCTCCTGCATGCCCCCACCGGGGATTGAGACTGCAACCCTGGCCTGTGCCCTGACCGGGAATCGAACCAGCAACCTTTAGGTCAGTGATGGCGAACCTATGACACACGTGTCAGCACTGACACGCGTAGCCATTTCTGATGACACGCGGCCGCATGCCGAGGATGAAACATTTGCTGCTCCTGAGGATGAAACATTTGCGACTAGAGTCTTGGAGTTTTTTCCTCAAAGTGACACACTACCCGAGTTATGCTCAGTTTTTTGGCGAAGTTTGACACACCAAGCTCAAAAGGTTGCCCATCACTGCTTTAGGTGCACGAGACGACGCCCAACCCACTGAGCCACACCGGCCAGGGCAGCTCTCACTTCTTTAGGAAGCCTTGCCAGACGTTGTCCCCAACTCGGCTGTCCTCACTGCTCCAGCACCCTCAGAGCAGCCCGCGGCCGGAGCGGCCCTCACACCCGCAGCTGGTGCAGCCGTGTTTCCAGGGCCGCCTGACTCACCAACAACTGACACTGTCAGGCTGCCTGTCATGCGGCTCAGTGGGTCCCCGGTGGGTCGGCCGGCGGCATGGGCTGGGACAGGGGTGCCCCGGCCCATTCAGGGGGCCTCCCTCCCACTCTCTGCGTTGCTGTCTCAGTGCCCAGGAAGCAGCCTGGGGAGGGAAAGTCAGATCTCTTCCTGTCAACAAGGGCTTTCTGCTGCGAGCCGACCCCGGGGGGAGTCACCCTGAAGGGCAACAACCCCTCCAGCCTCCGGAAGAGGAGGCGCTGCTTTGAGAGCCCAACGCCGCCAGATGCCTCAGTTGGAGGGGGGTCTTCCAGCAAAAGAGGGGCTCAGAACCAGCTGACCCCCCAGAGGGGGTGGTCTCCAAACCCTCCTCTCTCCCCGGGCTCTGCAGTTTGACCTGCAGGCCACACCAGACTGATGTTCGTAAAATGACCTTAAACACGGCTTCGACCGCGTCAGTTTGCTTCGGATCTTTGGCGGCTCCTCACTGACTCTGGAGTCAAGTCCAAACGCCTTAGCGTGGCCCCAGCCGCCCCTTTGACCTCTATGCCCTCCATGCCCCTCACACCCTGCGCCCCAACCAGGGTGGCCCCTTTGCTCCTGAATGTGACAGGGCCCAGGCCACCTCCATTTCCCTGTCTCCCCTGTGCCCCTTCTCCGTCACCCCTATGCTGGAATGCCTTTTCCTTCCAGGTGCTCCCGTCCTGTGAACCCCATTTCCATTCTCACATCATCCACCCATCCCTTCAAGAAATATCTGCTGAGCACCTCCACATGCCGAGCTCTGTGCCAAGAGCCGAGGTTTCTGCTGCCAACAAGTTGGACAAGGCAAGGGCCCACGGACATGCCGGGCCTGTGGACGGTGCAGAGACATACACGGGCCCTTGCAGAGGAGCGAGGTGAGCTCAGGGTTGAAACAATCATGGAGGGCTTGCTGGAGGAGGTGACTGCTGATTTCTTGAGGATGAGTAGGAGTTAGGTGGGCCAGGGGAGCAGGGAGAGGAGAGGCGGCAGGATGCTGGGACCTGTGGAAGCGGAACGTAAAGGCCTGAGCAGGAGACAGTGCCTTCTAGGAACTGAAGGCTGGTCACAAAGTCTGGACGGAAGGTGTGCGGGGGAGGGCGAGAGAGGCAGCGGCACGCACAGTCTGTGCCTCGTCCTCAGAGCCGTGGGAAACCCGTGCAAGCGTTACAGCAGAGGCTCGCAGGGAGCAGAGCGCGCCTGGATGGTCCAGAATGGCTGGGGCGTGGCCCACAGATGGCAGGAGGGCCAGCGGCAGGCCCGGGCCCGGGAAGTGGCGTTTATGTGGTCTGGGCAGGAGGCAGTGTTGGCTTAATCCAGGGATGGCGGGGAGCTGAGGCAAAGAGGGAGGGTCTGGAGCTCTTTCCAGCCAATAGGACTTGGCGATTGCTCAGGCGCCGGGGTGGAGGGCAGAGGAGTCCAGGTGGCCCCCAGGTTTCTGACTAAGGGGGTGGTCAGTGGGGCCATTTTGCTGAGAGGGGCAGGTGTGTGGGCGGGGCGTGAAGGATGTGGGATGATGAGCGAAAACTTGGCTGTGTTCAGTGTGAGCTCCCGGAGGGGCAGTCGGGGACACGCGAGTGGCCAGGGGGGTGGACCAGGCTAGATCTCCGCTGAGAGGTCTGTGTTGGACGGACTTGGGGCCCCGCTATATATGGTCATTGACCTGGGAGAGGATGAGCGCGCCCTCTTCCAGGGAGCCTGCCCTGCTCCCCCCGGCTCCCTGCACCCAGCCCTCGCCTCCCTGACATAGTACATACTGCCTGTGCTTTTTAGCTTTTCTCGAAGTATAAACTCTGTGAATTTCCAACACAGATTAATCTTAACAGCCTGAATCAGATCCTGTCACTCCCCTGCTCAAAGCCATTAGTGAGACTAATCAGAGAATTGCCAGAGGCCAGCAATGTCCTCAGGACAGGATGGGAACTGACCCACACAGAGAGGAGGCAGGCAGGCGGGAGAGACATTTGAAAAGGGGACTTAGTGGGACTTGAGTGGCTGGGTGTGTGGGCTGAGGGAGAAAGAGGAGTCGAAGCTGTTCCCAGCTCACCAGCCTGATAGTTCAGACTAGAGGACAAGAGGAGGAGCAGGTTGGGGAGGAAGAAAATGGGGCGTGTGGTGGTGCCCGCAGAGCCCCTCGCTGGGATCGGAGGCTGAGTCAGGTTATTCGTGAGGCAGCCCCACCCCCTCCCCCTCCAGCTCCTGTCTCACCTCAGGGCCTTTGCACGTGCTCTTTCCTCCGCCCAAAACTCTCTCCCCTCAGACCTTCACGGGGCTCGCAACCTTGAATAATTCGGGAGTTTATCTGGAGTCGTGCCTGACCCTGTCATGCTAACTGCCTACTTCGCCTTAATTTGCATCACAGCATTTACCGCAAGCCAGCCTTCTACCATCGAGCTGTTTGTTTGTTTTTCTGCTTCCACCACGGGAATGTGCCTTCCTCCAGGGCAGTGGTTCAGCCTGTCCGCTTCACCTTCCCTGAGAAGGCCCCGGAGGAGGGCCCAGAGAGGGCACGTGGTGAGCGCTGGGGCGGGTGACTCACGGGGAGTGGGTGGCACCGCTGGGCCAGCAACAGTGGCAGGAGGCGTCTCGGCGGAAGCGGAGCGGAAGGCAGGGCGGGAGGAGAAGGGTCTGGGGCAGAACTTGGGGGCTGCAGCATCCACGTCGCAGGCAGGGGCCGGGGGAGGCCGGTGGAGAGTGGACCTCGGACAGGTATTCGTGTTTGCGCCTCATACGGGAGCCCCAGGTAGTGCGGGCAGTGCCAGGGTGCCAGGGAGCTGAGTTGTGGGACGGACAACACAGAACGCTCTGGAAAAGCCCCTTGGAGCCCCTGGTGGCAGCTTCTGTGCAGGGTGGGGACAGACTCCAGGCCCGGAGGGAGGGACCCTGTGATTGGAGGAGGAGCTGAGACTGTGTGCCAGGCCCGGGCTGATCACCGGGGTGGGCACGGAGGGCAGGTGAGTTGTGGCGATGGATGAGGACCACAGCCTCTGTCTGACCTGCTCTCCTGGCTCGGCCTTGGCGGTGAACTTCCAGCACAGAGTAACCTCAGCAGCCTAACTCAGATCATGTCACTCCCCTGCTCAGACCCATTCGTTACCCTAAAACCCACGTCCTCGGTCTGATAAACAAGGCCCTCCAGGCCCACCCTGCCTTCTGGTCTGACCTCGCTCCCCACGCCCCGCCCTGCCTGCTCCTTCCAGCCAAACAGGCTCCGCTGGTCATGGAGCCAAAGGCCTCCCTGCCTCCTGGCACTGGCACTGCGTTCCTTGCCTGGCAGCTGCCCCCAGATCGGCACCTGGACCTCCCCTTCCCATATCCAGGTCTCTGTCCCCATGTCACCTCCCGTTAGAGGCTTTTCCTGAGCCTCCTCTAAGGGACTCATCCCACCCGTTGCCTTACCCTGCTCTGTTTTCCTGAAAGGCAGTAAAGTATATTTATACTATATCACACGTTGACTCCTCTGTTCGTTAGTGTGGTTCCCCTCGCCGCCTGCAGTGTCATCCAGGACAGGAATGCTGGGCTCAGAGCCGCAGCGGCCGCCGAGTAGGCGTCTGTGAACACTGTGCTGATGGAGGTTTGGTAGCCGAGTGATCGAATCTGTAAAGCTATTTGCAGAGAGCCCTTAGGTACATACCACGGCTCTTCACAGTGGCCTTACCAAGGGGCACCTCAGCTTACAGGGAGCCGGCCGAGGACGGGAGCAGCAGCCCAGGCAGATCCGGTGCGCGTGACCCCCGCAGGCAGATGTGCACAGACCAGACCCCACGCCCTCCTCGCTGTGACCCTGCGGGCCCTCTACAGAGAGAGCAAACCCAGACCCTCCCTCCTTTCCTCCTAGCCCAAGTGGGGAGATGAGAAGACGGAGAGAAGTCAGGTGTGCCAGGGAGGAAGGCTGGGAGGGAGGAGGAGGGAGAGGAAGCTTGAGGAGCGAGGGAGAGGGCGGGGCTGAGGGTGGGGCACCCGCCTTGCATGGCACCCAGGCACCCTCTTTAGGTCTAGAGCCTGGAAGGGGCACCTTGGATCTCACAGCCCCCTGCTTCCTCCAGGGGACAAACAGGGACTGGCCTCGGGAGGAGATGCCCTTGATCATGAAGCCTGACCTTCTGGTACTTTCTCCCTTCTGTCTCCCCCTCCCCCCTCAAAGCTGCTGGGAATTCCCCACTTCCTGGTAGGAAAGTCGAGCCCTGGCGGGATTTTCCTCACCCCAGGAATCTAGGACACTTTCCGGCTTTTTCCTTAGCTTCACCCCCTGCACTCTGCCCCGGGGTGGACGCCCTCTCTGCACATCTCCCCAGACACGGGGAACAGGTTCCCTGTCCTCTCCTTGAGGTGGCTGACCCAGAGGCTGACGCCACAGTTGAGCACACAGCCTCCCAGAGCAGCCAGGGAGGAGTTCCTACTGTGTCCCAACACCCACCCCCTCCCTGCCTTCTCCAGTGAGTTCCTGACCCGCCTCTGCTGGGGAAGTGTCCCTTCCCTCGCTGGCCGCGTGCAGGGGAGAGTGGCTCCAGGCTGGGCTGGGAGGTCTTGGTCAGTCGGCCAGCCCGGCCAGGGGGCCCGTGGGGACAGCAGTGACACTGGATCTGGGTCTCACCAGCAGTCACATGCACCGTGAGCACTGTCTGGGCTGAGCCGTGTCCGGGCCAGCTGTTCGCTCACAGGTCCCCAGAGTACCTGCTAATTCCCAGCATCTCGCTCTTCATTCATTTCAGCAGCTGTTGCCTCACCAGCCCAGCCCAAGGCACAGGACGGGACAGGAGTGCAGAAAGGAGCAGACACAGCTCCCTAACAAACACAGGGGGTGCTTTTGTGACGTGCCACGTTCTGGGTGGGGGGTGCGGCGGCGGGGAGTCGGAGATAAAAGTAAGCATCTTTCTGAGCTCAACGAACTTGGATCCTAGCTGGGGAGACAGGCATGGTCTGGAACAGCGGTCGGCAAACTCATTAGTCAACAGAGCCAAATACCAACAGTACAACGATTGAAATTTCTTTTGAGAGCCAAATTTTTTAAACGTAAACTTCTTCTAACGCCACTTCTTCAAAATAGACTCGCCCAGGCCGTGGTATTTTGTGAAGAGCCACACTCAAGGGGCCAAAGAGCCGCATGTGGCTCGCAAGCCGCAGTTTGCTGACCACGGGTCTGGAAACTGCATGGTGGCGTTACCTGGTCCTTCCCTGTCTTGGCAGGGGCCATGAATCGGTCACGCTTTGTCATCACCTGTCAGCTCCCCACCCCCACCCCCACCCTCCCACCCCAGAACATGAGCACCTTGAGGGCAGGGACTGGTCGGCTCTCTTTGTATCCTCAGCGTCTCACACAGCAAAACGTATTTGCAGAAGATGTTACATGAATGACTTCTAAACAGTTACCCATTATTACGAGACTGCAGACACACACTAAACAGAGATAACAGAGGTGCTGGCGATCTCACGCCTCGTTGTAGGTGAATGGCTGGCTCATTCTGAGTGGGAGGGTCGGGGAAGGCACCAGGGAAAGGGTATGGGGGCAGTCACGCCCTCCAGGCCGCCAGTGCAGAGCAGAACGGCGTCGCAGCGGAGGGGACAGCAGATGTGAAGTCTCAGAGGCGGGAAAGGACATGGCTTGTCACAGCCCACGCGGCCCGTGGAGGGAGGGAGGGAGGAAGGGAAGATGTGGGTGGCAAGGACCCCGGGCCAGGCCAACAGCAATGGTGAATACCACGCTAAGGAGTTTGACCTTTGCTCTGTGGGCAGAACCCCTGGGAAACTTGGAGGATGGGCGTCACGTGAGCCCAGCGGCGTTCCAGGGAGATGTCAGGGATGGCTGTGTGCAGGGTCTATTTTGAGAAGGCATGACCAGGAGTGTCCTTTGCTTGGCCTTGGCTTCGTAGGAAGTTGGAGAACTGGGGAGTCAGGGCCGGGTGGGGAGGGCGTGGCCGGAGTGGAGATATCACTTAGAAAGCCACTGTCATGTTAGCAAGCAGATGACAACAGTGTGAATCAGAACAGGGACAGCAGGAAGAGGAAGAGGCAGGAGTGGTGACCCACTGGATGGAGAAAGTGAGGCTGAGATTTCCAGTCAGAGGGGCCGAAAGCACACAGAGAAGGGGCAGGCTGTGGGGCTGGGGGGGGACCCTGAGGCACACCGTGCTGGTAGGGGGTCCTCTCCGTTCCAATGCGAGTGGATGACAGCGACGGACGCCTCCAGCTCAGGAGGACTCAGAGGACTGACTGGGCTTCGTCCAAAGCTTACACACAATCTCTTTCTACAATGGAAACACTTCACAGTCCCTCTCAGTGTCCACCCCACCCCTCCCTTCCTCCCACCCACCACCCTAGCAACCCATGTGGCCTGACAAACAGGGCGGCGTTGCCAGGAGAGGTGAGATGTGTGGAGGACACCACGATGACTTCAGTGTCCATGAGTGACCGAGCCCACACCCTAGCCTCTCAGTTGTTCTGCTGGCCCAGCTCGGACAACCTTCTGTGTCCTGGCCACCCACTCCCATCGCCACTCCCCAGACGTAGTCACCAGCCAGCACCCCTCCCCCCCCCTGAAATCACTAACTCTGACCTCCTTCTCCCTCTCTGCGTATTCACTCCATCACTTCGCCTACACTTGTCCACGGACCCCTCTACTGTCTCCCAACGCAGCAACCCCCTTCTTTCTCCACACCCGCCTCTCTCACGGCTTAGACTGCGCAACTCAGAACTGCACTCCTTCTCCCCCATGACGTAGCACCTGGCAGAGCCCCCGCTGCGCATGAGCCAGCTCCAAGCCGCCCAGATCCACCGTCACTGGAGGTCGCCCAGCTGGACTCGGTCCTCAGCGCTGCCTGCTATGTGTTCCCTAGTCAACACCTGTGCAGCTCCTTGTACATCCACTTCTGAAAGCCTTTTCCCCGTCCTCAAACCCTCCACGTATTTCCTCCCATCTCACTTCTCAGGATGCCAGCTCCCCTTCAAGGATAAAATATGAGCCTGGAGGCCGGAGATCTGCCCACTTCCTGCCTCTCCGCCCACCCACCTGCCTGTACCCCCCTTTCCACTTTGCCTCCTGTTTAATGGGAGCCCGCCTGCTCTCACCACTGGCGTTCTGGATGCCAGCCCTTGCTGCCATCTCAGGGACCGCCCTGTCCCCTTTTCCTTCATCTTCAGCTTCTCCTCTTCCGTTCATGACTTCCCTCAACACGTAACCAAGGTCAATATCTCATAGTCAACTGAGCCTTCCCTTGATTCTACCCCTTCCTCCCACTACCACTCTCTCTCCTAAGAAAACACCTCAACCCTCCCTTTGCCTCTCAACGCATGGCGACGTGTCTTCCCCCATAACAAACCTGACCGAGCTGCTGCACCAAGACCACTGAGGACTTCACACATCCAGGGAACGTGTCCGGCCCTTGGGTGGTTGATTTTCTTGCTGTGGGTCATTTTTCTTTCTCCTGCCTTTAGCTTCTAGAACACTCTCCTGTTTTTCCTCCTCCTTTCTCCTCGACCCAAACCCTAAATACTGGAGTTCATCAGACTCCGTTCTAGGCCTTATCTCCTCTCTCTATTGACCCTGAACCCCCTTATGCTTCTGATGCTTCAAGTGGGGCTCTCTGCTGACAACTGTCAATCATACACCTCTGTCTAGACCTTGCTCTTGAGCTTTCAGTCCATGTATACAACTGCCTGTCAAGTCCAGATTTAGCAAATTAAAAATACAGGTGCCAGTTCAATTTGAATGATGATGAGAAGAAATTTAGTATGAATATTTCCCATACAATCTTTAGGACAGATTCAGGCTGTAAAAAAGGTATTTGTTGTTTAACCTGAAATTCACATTTAACAGGGCATCTTCTTTTATCAGGCAACCCTGCGTGACTTTGACAACTTCATTTGAGGCCCCACAGGCACCTCCACTTAATATATTCACAGCGGAACTTCCCGTGGGACCACCTGGCCGTACACGGGGTTATGCAAATGAAAAAAGCAAAACTGTCTTTGGCTCCTCTGCTCTCCTTTAACTCCTGGGTCCTCCTAAACATCCCTAAAATCGGGCCACTCCTCTGCAGTGACAGCATCACCCGAGTCCAGGCCACCATCATCTTTACCACCACCAGTGTCCTTCCTTCCCTCTGAGCCCTACTAGACTGCCACAGAGCAGCCCGAATATCTTATTGAAATGTGCATTTCATCGTGGCTCTCACTGGTTTAAAGGCTAAAGTCTGAAATCCATCCCCCCCTCCCCCCCAATGCCCTGCATGACGTGGCCTCTTTGTGGGCCACTCTGTCAACTTTCTGCAGCCACTCTGAGCTTCCTTTAGTTCCTCGGAAGTGCTGGGCCCACTCTTGCCTTGGGCCGTTCCACGTGCTGTTCCCTCAGCCTGGAATGATGGCCCCCTCTTTTCCTTTGAGCTCTCAGTAATCAGTCTCAGTCCCTGTCCTTCACTCCTCCTCGGGCCCATGTTTCTCTTCTGGGACAGTTGTCACTCTCTCATCACCTGCTGGATGCCCAGTCCTCTTAGACTGTGAGCTCTCTGAGAGCAGGACCCTGTCTGTCTTCTCCACTGTATCAGCCCCTAATACAGTCCCTGGTCGGGAGAAGGAGCTCAATTAATATTCAGGGATGAATGAGAGAGTAGCTTTTCTCCTCGTTCAGCCTGGGAGGTCTCAGCACAGAGCACTCTCCAGAACTGGAATTTTTTCCAGATGGATTTGGTGTTTACACACCACCATGTCCCTCCGTGGGGTGTCTCAGTCCTCCAGTCCTCAGTCCTCAGCATCAGGAACTCAGACCTGTCAGGGTTGTCTCAACCCTGCGTGTCGATAGGGGGAAGCAGAAGGCAGAGTGGCCAGAGACAAGAGGGAGGGTGGGCAGCCTCCTACGGGATGGTGGCGGCCGATGCTGGTGAACCGAGGCCAAGACCCAGCCACCAGGGCAGCCTTGTGTCCAGGCCCAGCTCCTGAAGTGTGGCCTCCAGCTCGGCTCTCCCACGTCCCATGGGCGCTCCCGATGGTGGATGGTGAGCCTGGGGGTTGTGGGGGCTCCCAGGTGCACCTGTCCAGCAGGCCCTTGCAAGTGAAGGCCTGGAATAGAAGGAGAGCTCAGGGCTGTAGAGTCACCAACAAGCAGGTGAACATCAAAGCTGCCTGAGCAGGGAGGGGGCCCCAGAAGACCACGGGATGTCAAGGAGAAGAGACCAAGGAGAATTTGGGGTCACCTGGCTTAGGGGATTCAGGAAGAAGAGTGAGCTACACAAAGAAATGGACAAAGAGGAAGTGGACCGGTAGACGGAGAACCAGGAAGGTGCCGAGGCCGGAAGCCCAGGGGTAACGTTGAAGAAGCAACAAGGGTTGAGCAACGGTCAGCTGCCCAGGAGGGTGAGCTCGGAAAAGTGGAAGCTAGGGTCGGAAAATGAGACGTCAGTGGTGACCTTTGAAAAGAAACATGAGCGCATCTCTCTGGTCCCAGCCCCTCCTACCTTCACCCGGAGGCCCCTCCATGGCAGGAAGAGTGCTGTCCCCACCTGCCCGTTTCTCTAAGCGTGAGAACTGTTTACGATTTGGGGAACGGTCAAGGGGAGAAAGAAAGTCAATCCCAGGCAAGCAAGGTCATCCCAGCCCATGGTTAGTGTCCCGTCTCCAGAGCCTGGGACTACTGCTGAGCGAGGTGGGGGGATGGTCCCCACATTTCAGAGGCGTGTTGTCTACTGTAGGTTTCCCAGCACCGCTGTCAGGACAGGGGGCTGCCTGGCTGACCGCCTTTGTATTAAGAGGGTTCCTGCAGTCCTTCTCTGTGCCCCTCCTGGCCACCACCCAGTCTTTTGCCTCCAGCCTCCCCCTTCTTGGATCCCCAGAACCTGCCTGCAGAGAGGGCCACACTCTCCCCACTTCTTTTTATTTTAATATACTTTTTATTGTTGATAGTATTACAGATATTTCCCATTTCCTCCCCTTTCCTCCCCTCCTCCCAGCCCCTACCCACACCCCACCCCCTCCAGGTCTTCACTACCCTATTCCCCATGTCCCATGTCCATGGGCTATGCATATAATTATTAAAGTTCTTTGGTTTATTTCTTCTCGTTCCCCCAACCCCACATTGAGGTGTGTCAGCCTATTCCATGCCTCCATGCTTCGGGTCTCATTTTGTTTCTCCCTAGTTCTCCACTTCATTTACTCCAAAGACAAACCCACAACACACTTCTTTACTCACATCTACTTCAGGGAAATGGACAGAAAACCAACAACCCGTTCACCGGGTTGGGATTACAAGGTCTGACAGCATCCAAAGCTCTTACAGCTGCGTGTCATTCCTGGCCTTTGCTCCTGATCCCTCCAGGGAACCTCATGGCCTTGACCTCATGGCTTTGTTCCTGAGGGTAAGGCCTCCTTTTCCTTCCACCCCAACTCAGACATGCACCCCCTCCATCCCAGTGAGCCCCTCATCTTCAGTGGGTACTCTGTCCCTTGGAGCCCTCAAACCTGAGAGATCCCCATTACACAGAGCTTCAGACCCATTCAGGAATGTCCCAAGGGGAGGCATTCCCTCCCAGAAGGACACAGGATGGACGAATCTTTCACGATCATCCTATATAATAAAAGGCTAATAAGCAAATTGTCCCCCTCGGGAGTTCGACCTACCAGGAGTTCGACCGCTCGCTATGACGTGTGCTGACCATCAGAGAGTGGCATAGAATGAAGGAAGGCCCCAGCCAGCAGGCGGCAGCTGGGGGAAGGAAGGCCCTGATTGGCCCTGATCACTGGCCAGGCCTAGGGACACTACCTGTGCATGAATTTCATGCGCCGGGCCTCTAGTATTTTATAAATACCACTTTTATCCATGACGCTTCCATGCTCAAAAGCTGTCAAGGGTTCCCTGTGGCCTGGGAGCTGGGGACGAGGGGACCCTTCGCTGGTGCGTCACTCTGTCTGGGCAGGCTCCTGGGGGAGAAAGCGCCTTCCATGGGGAGGAGAGAGGTAAGAGGGAGGCCACTGGTTTCTCTGCCCCAGAGGCCCCAATGAACTTGGACATGCCCTCCCCACAACACTGCCCTACCGTGGCTTCCCACACATGAGGAGGGAGCTTGGCCAAGGAGGAGAGAAGGTGTGCTGCAGTACAGAGTGAGCTCAGAAGACCTTGGCCATGGCCTCCTGTGTGGCCACCTGCACAGGATTAGAGACAAGCTCGGCAGCTGAGCCTCCAAGGCCTGTCTGAACATCTGGCCCCAACCTGTGGCCCAGCAGTCAGGAGCCTGGAGCTCCAGCACCTCTGCCAAGAACTCTGCACACCTCGGGCAAGGACTCTGTTCTCTAGCCTTCGCCTCCTTAGTGAAGACGAGGGAGCCAGAGCCTTTGGCCCATTCCAGCTCGGCCATCCTACAACTCCATGAGTTGGCCTTTCCCCCCTCCTCTTTTCCCAAGAAGCCTCCTGCTCCAGCCTAGTCCATTTTCTCAGGTCCCTGAACACTCTAGGCCAACAAGGACCAATAGACACGTCCCCACGTGCCAGCTTGAACCTGTTGGTGATGGCACATCGAGAAGGCGTCTGCATTCAGAGCTGGTGGGAAACAGTGCCACAGTCAATACCAATGGCTCCATGGTGCCATGTATGCCATGCATTTGCCAGACTCTATTGATGGTCTTTCAGTCTTCTACCCTTTGGCTCCAGCCATTCACCCTTCCCAGAATCCCTCTCTCCTCTATCTGTCTGACTCCTTTCAACAGCCACATTCCTCAAGAAGCTGGGGTAGCCCAGCCGGTGTGGCTCAGTGGTTGAGTGTCAACCTCTGAACCAGGAGGTCAGGGTTCGATTCCCGGTCAGGGCACATGCCCAGGTTGCGGGCTTGATCCCCGGTGTGGGGCATGCAGGAGGCAGCCGATCAATGATTCTCATTATTGATGTTTCTATCTCTCTCCCTCTCTGAAATCAATAAAAATATTTTTTTTTTTTTAAAGAAGCTGGGGTACCTCCCAGCCCTCGGAAGCCTCTTCCTCCTTTGCACTTTTGAAAGGTAATGGCTGCCGAAACCGGTTTGGCTCAGTGGATAGAGCATCGGCCTGCGGACTCAGGGGTCCCAGGTTCGATTCCGGTCGGGGGCATGTACCTTGGTTGCGGGCACATCCCCAGTAGGGGGTGTGCAGGAGGCAGCTGATCGATGTTTCTCTCTCATCGATGTTTCTAACTCTCTATCCCTCTCTCTTCCTCTCTGTAAAAAATCAATAAAATATATTAAAAAAAAAAAAAAGAAAGAAAGGTAATGGCTTTTGAGGGACCCCTGGTTTGTTTCTAGTTTTTAGAGACGAGGATAGGGCTGCTATGCACAAAAACTAAGTTACAAAACAAAACAAGAAAAGGGTAATGACTCTTCTGCTCCTTTGACATTGAGCCCAGGCTCCCTGTAAGGTCAAGTTCATTCTGGTGGGTTTATGTGTTCTCTCCCCAGGGAGACTGTGACTTCTGGGCACCCGTCTTGGACCTCTTTGTCTCCTGCCGCCCTCGCCCAGAGCTAGGCACGGGGCCGGTGTCAGGGGCACTTGCGGAGTGGAAAATGTTTATACAGAACAAAGACCAGACGGTCAGATCCTGGCCCATAGGAATGAGTTGGGTGCCTGAGCCGAGTAGGCAGAGAGGAGGCAGATCCCACGGGCTTAGTCAGACGTAGTGAGACCGTTTCCCTAGAAGTCAGTTTCAAAATAGAAAGGAACTTGTCTGTGAGAAGAGGTGGGGAAGTTCCAGCTGCGGGGAAAGTGTGAAGGTTCGGGAGTGGGAACCAAAGAATCTGCTTGGGAAATCGCCCTGGAGACCAGTTCCGATCCTGTCCTTCCACGCGAGGCCCTTCGCACTTTGCCAAATGGCTCTGTTTTTTCCTGCCTTGTGTGCCATCTCCCCCGGCCACGTGTGCTGGCTGCCCCCGCACCGATGAACGATCGATGATAGGCCCATCCGTCAATACGCTGAAGATGTTGGCGGTGCCTGGGTTGGTGGCCAACAGTGTGAGCGCCCTGAGAGCTGCAATTCAGGGTGGAGCTGGGATGCTGCCAGGGTCTCTCAGAGTCTTGATTTATGGGAAGTCACTCCCTGGCTCCTGCTGGCTCTGTTCAGTGGGGACACTGTGTGGCTGGCCCGGTGGGGGTGGGGAGAGGGGAGGGTAGAAGGAAAGAAAGGAAATAAAAGACCAGATGCCTGATGTTCAGGCCCAGCGGGTAGGGGCCCTCCCCCACTGCCTCCTATTGTATTTGGTCACCCATGGTTTGCTGTTTAATCATTCTGATCTGGTGTGTGTGCTTGTTTACTCTCCCTGCCACTTCATAGGCCCCTGAAAGGCAGACACTGGCTTCTTCTATTTCTGGTGTCTGCCCCTCCACCCCATCCCACCCCATCCCACCCCACCCGACGCAGGCTCCCAGCACAACCATGGGCTCATGTGAAGTCTGGATACAGCCCGTAACTGGGCTGCCTGGCCGGCTGCGTGGAGAGTAGCAGGGGTTCATTGATCCTAGAAGGAAGGCCTCCCAGAAAAGTCCCAGCGCCTGCTCCCCGAGGCCCACAAACGTCCCTGTGGCACCCTTGGCCAGCTCGGCACCGCCCGGCCTGCTCCTGCCACTGCTGGCTCCGCGGGCCGCCCTCCCTGGCCTCTCTGGGGAGACGCTAGCCTGCAGCTCTGAGATCTCAGCTGGCTCTGTGAGCAGCGCCGCTCCAAAGCCAATCTGCATGAATGTGGCCACCTCCCTGTTTTGCGAGTCCTATGCCTACAAACATCTCACCGCCTTCCTCATAACTCAGGGCCCGGCTCCCTCGGAGAGAGACCGTCTGGGCCAGGCTCCCCGTGTCTTCTCCGGGCCTTCACTCGTCCCCTCTGGCTGAGCAGGATTTGCCGGGCCCTGACTCTGGCTGTAAGCGGGGCAGTGACCTGTTAGAGAAAAGCAAGAGGGGCCCTGCCCTCCTGCAGCTCCGAGTCCATTGGGGTGACCAGAACACAGCGCTCATTGCGAAACCCTTCGAGGCAACGCTCGCTTGATAAGCACCACATGTGTGCAGACAGCCTTGTCCCGGCCCAGCCTGGGCTCTCTTGGGTGGGCCAGGGGCTGGGAGGGACCCATCGGGAAAAAAATGCTTCCAAGAGCATGGAGGGCCCAACCAGCTCATCCACTCATCAGCTGTGTGACTTTGGACGAGTCACCTAACCTCTGTGGGTTCGAGTTCGTTAGCCACAAACCAAGGCTCCAGATAGTCTGGGATCCGGACAGGCGATGGCACAGAGCTGCAGCCCCGTTGCTAGGCAGAGAAGGGCTTTGAGAGCTCAAGGCCCAGGCCAGCGGGGATGGGCACGGGACCTGACTTCCCATGACCATTAGGAGGTCGTGGGCCGTCCTCTGACCCCAGCTCCGAGGCTGCAGTGGGCAAGGAAAGGAGAAACCTGGCAGGGGGAGGGCGGGTGCGGGGGCTGCGGGAGCCTCATCAGCACCAACCAGAACAAACAAAGACGAGCTCTCCCTCCAGCTTGGGCTGTTTATTTGCAAACAGCAGTGTTTGCACTGGCCACTGTTCTCCCGCCTCCCAGGCCAACAGAGGCTGCCTGTGTGCTGCCCCGCCCCCTCCCCCGGCTGTCTCTGGCCTCCACCAGGGCCTGACACTGCAAATCCCCTGGCTCTTTGCAGGGCCTCCCCGCACATGGAGTCTGCGCAGACTCCGCTCCACACCAGTGCAGTGGTCCAGGGTAGTTCGGGAGGGAGGTTGGAAGGGGGGGCATCCAGCGTATTAGCAGGGAAGGTGCGTGCTCCGTCACATCCCAGGTGCCTGTGACCACGCTCAGCATCCCCACCCCCATTCCACATCTCAGGGTCCAGGCTCAGCGGTGGGCCCTGGCCATGTCCATCAGCGCTGGGGAATCAGGGCTACAAGGACCTCCGAACTGACCCCCTGAAGTCCCAAAGCCCTGAGCCCCGGAGACCAAACCTCCCTCAAGTTTTGGCAAAGTCGGAGCCAGGCCCGGTACACAGTGTCCCTCTGTGAGGCCCAACAGCCCCATTCCGGCGATTCTGTACTTCGGGGTAAGCACCTTCGCTGTAGGGTCGCGCCAGGTAGGCAACTACTTAGGGGAGAGGTAGTCCCACTGACCAAGCACGAGCCCGTTTTCCTCTCCGAAGGCAGAAACTGGCCTGAGATGCTGGGTAGGGTCTGGGCGCCTGGGAAGAGGAGAGAGCCGGGGCAGGGAGGGAGGCCCAGCACAGGGCCAGTGGAGACATCGGGTCTCCCCCTTGTGGGAAGTGAGCCTGAGATCGGTGCCCTGTTGGGACAGAGGCGTAGGGAGGGACAGCAGAGAATGGGTCTGAAGCCAACAGAGAGGACAGTGGTTGCCCTGTTCAGCCCAGGACCACCCTAAGGGCACAGATGCCCTCTCCTTGCCCACACGCTCAGCTCCTGTCTGCTCTCTGCCTCAAAGCACAGGGGAGTCAGGAAGATTCTGCAGACGCGCCAGCACCACCCCTCCCTTCCCAACCCCAAGGCTTAGGCCATCCCTGCAGGCTGACCCCACCCTGGCGGGAGGGGAGGCTCCAGAGATGGGGAGGCCTCTGGTAAGAACGCTGATTGGCCCAGGATGGCTTCTCAGGAGACATATGGGCCCCGTCGGGATGGGGTTTGAAGCTGAGGTGTGGGTGCAGGAGATATCAGACCTTGGGCCCAGGAGCTTTGAAGTTAGGCAGCTGAGAGAACAGGCAGTGACCCTAGCGGTGTGGCCTCTGACCCTCCCTTGACCTCTCTGAACTTTAGTTTTGTTCAGTGGGGATGATCCCTACTCTGTAGTTATGAGAATTCCAGCAGAGGTGTGTGTGTGTGTGTGTGTGTGTGTGTGTGTGTGTGTGTGTGAAAGCGCCTGGCGCAGTGTAAGTGCTTACACCTGTTCACAGCCTCCCTTGGGACTTGGGCAGGTGGCAGGGTTTTATACCCAGCTCCTTAGCACAACTTCAGTGAGGAGCCCAGAACCCACCCGGGGACCCGAGCCTGGGCTCCTGGCTAAGCGGCCCGGGCGTGGAGTCTGGTGCACAGGCCAGGCCCTGGGTGGGAGAGGTCTCTCTGTGTCTTCCTTGAAGTCACCCTCCAAAGGAGGTCCAGCCCAGCTGGTGTGGCTCAGTGGTTGAGCATCGACCTATGAACTAGGAGGTCATGGTTCGGTTCCCGGTCAGGTTGTGGGCTCAACCCCTAGCAGGGGACATGCAGGAGGCAGCCGATCAATGATGAGACAAACTCTCTCATCACTGATGTTTCTATCTCTCTCCCTCTCCCTTCCTCTCTGAAATCAATAAATACATAATAAAATAAAATAAAAAAGGGAGGTCTAGGGTGTCCCTGGGCTTGGGTGGTGGCATTCTGATCCCTGAGGTCATGCTGTGCTTCTGGATTTCAACCTCCCAACACCTTCTCCCTACACACGCACGTACACATGCACGTACACACACACACACACACACACACACACGGCATCCAATGGTCCCATATCTGAGTAACGGTCCCATATCTGAGTAAGGTCAGGGTCATCCCTCGGCGTCCACCTGTCTGGCCAGTCACCATGAATCTAGTGGTCTGGGAAGGCGAAGGAAATGCTGAGAGTGGGAAGCAGCACCCAGATGGGCGCTGTGATGGTGGGTGGGGGTGTGTGTCTCAGAGCTGACTGTACTCACAGGAATCCCACACTTCTACTGCGACAGCTGCTGGTCCCCCCTGCATTCTCCACCCTTGTCACTCTCTGACTCACGGGCCCACCTGGCTGCCCAGGACCTCTGAGGAAGGCCCCAAACACGCCAGTCCTGCCCCCCGCCAACCCCCCTCCCCCGCCCCACTTCACTTCACACGTCCAAATAAGGAGCCTTAAAGTGTGTCCAAAAGAGGTCCCCGCATATAGGAAACATCAGGCCTTGGGAGCTCTGTAGCTTTGAGGCAGCTTGGTGTAGGGGAAAGAGGAAGTGAGGTGCAAGGTCAGACAAGGTCAGGCGAGGTGCGGGAACTGATGTCCTGAGTCCTGGGGACGGGATGTCCCAACAGCCCATGGGGTCGGACCAGCTTGGGGCATCTGGGCTCTGCCACCTACCTACTGAGGGACCACAGTCAGCAAGATACCCTCTCTGGGCGGAGGGGACTAATTCCTGCCTTCTGGGATCAAACCCTCCATGGCTGCTGTTTCACTTACCAAGTCTGTGCAATGGCTGCCCGTGTTCCCCGCCCCCTTCACCTCTGCTCCCACCGCTCTCCCCCTCTCTCCCCTGACCAACACCTGTTCTCAGCACTCAGGGCGTGGTGTCCCCTGCCCGGCCCAGGGTAAGGGTTGTCAGGACTGAATGAGATCAGTGTGCCAAGTGGCAGACCCAGGCCCTGGCCCAGAAGAAGTGGTCAGTAGCTCCAACAACACGCATGATGTCAGCTCACGGCAGCTTCATCCTTCCAGGAACTCGGGCCAAGAACCGTGGAGTCATTACTGACTCTTTCTCTCACATCCGCCCCCGGAACCACCGGCGAATCCTGCCGCCTCTCCCCGTCAGGCAGCATCCCACCTCTTCTCACCACCTCCTCACACCCTACCCTGGTCCGAGCCCGCCCCCTCTCCTCCGTTACTGTTTCCCGCCAGGTCTCTCATTGCCCTTCAGTCTTCGCTCAGCGCTGTAGGGAGAGGATCCCGCCTCCATGGTTCCCTGTCACTTAGCAAGTCTTTGCAATGACTGCTTGTGATCTGCCCACCCCCTCACCTCTGCTCCCCCCGCTCTCCCCTCCAGCCCCCTGGCCGACGCCTGCTCCTCCACGCTCGGGCCTGGTGTCCCCTGCCTGAGCCAGGGCTGCACGTTCTCTATGCCCACGTGACTCAGCGTCCCTTCCCTGTGAGGCCACCTGGACCACTACAGTCACACTGCTCCTCACCCCAGCCAGGACCCCCTCAGCCTGACCCTGCGCCCACAGCACTTAACACCTTCTAGAACACCACGCGACTCACCGCTTACGCTGGTTAATGCCTGTGGTCTGTCTCTCTCACTAGAACGAAAGCCCCATAGACCTTGGTTTTGCTCCCTTCATATCTCAAGTTCCTAGAACTCAATAAATATGTGTCGTGTGAATGACAGAATCTCACCACAGCCCTATGAGGTGGTTAAGGCAATCAACTCCTTTAAAAAAAAAATTATGTTGTTATTGATTTGAGAGACAAAGGGAGGGAGGGAAGGAGGAAGGAAGGGAAGGAGGGAAGGAAGGAGAGAAACATCATGTGAGAAACATGGATTAACTGCCTCTTGCATGCCCCCTACTAGGGATTGGGCCCAAAACCTGGGCATGTGGCCTGACCAGGAATCGAACTGGCGACCCTTTGGTGCATGGGACGACGCTCCACCAACTGAGCCACCAGCCAGGGCGGCAACCAACTCCTTTTAATGACAGAAAACCCCAGGCTTTCTACAGTTAAGTTCTGCTCTCCCCTGGTGCCTGGAGACAGGGTGGGGGTCAGTGGAAAATGACTCCCCGTCCCCTCGGTCCCCTCCCCTTTCTGGTTCACCCGCCCTGGGGTGCTGCCCCTTCAGCTCTGGCACAAGCTCAGAGGCAAGCCCCTGCCCTTGGCTCCCTCCTGCACAACTGAGGCCAACCGGAGCTCTCCTGAGTTTTTACTACTTCCTACCATGAGAGAAAATTCGGGAAATTAGCACCGAGGTACAAGAATCATAAAAACAGTCTGCTTGATGGAGTGCAGATTGCTGGCCCAGTCCTCAGAGCAAGGAGACGGTCTTGTTTCTAGTACCTTCTGAGATGTCCGCATTCTTTTTTTAATATACTTTTATTGACTTCAGAGAGGAAGGAAGAGGGAGAGAGAAAGAGAAACATCAATGATGAGAGAATCATTGATCGGCTACCTGCTGCATGCCCTCTACCGGGGATCGAGCCTGCAACCTGGTCATGTGCCCTTGATCAGAATCAAACCTGGGACCCTTCAGTTTCCAGGCTGACACTCTACCCACTGAGCCAACCCAGCCAGGGCCAGGTTTCAGCATTCCTGCCACAGGTGCCAGGATAACGAAAGAAACGGGGGCAGCGGGGCCTTTGATTCGGCTGCTGTCTGCAAAGGCCCCCCTTGCCAGGTCAGGTCACCCCTGCCCGGGACTTGGAATCTGATCACCAGGGAGCTTTACTTTTAATTAAACATGACCCTTTGATTTCCCAACTACCTTGTTGCAAATGCAGCTGGGAATGGGGCAGCTGGAACACAGAGGGAAACTGAGGCTCAAAGCGGGGCCACATCTGGAGGTTCCACCAAATCAGTACAAGATCCCAGGGAAGCTGATGCCCTGGGAGGGGTGTCTTTGGAGGCAGAATCCTTATACCTTCTTGGGAAACTTTGCTTGGCACAATGAAATCCATAAAGGACCTACTGTGTGCCAGGCACTGCACTCGGTATTGGGGATACAGCGGTGAACTACACTGAGTGGCCAGATTATTATGATCTCTGAACACCTAATAATCTGGCCACTCAGTGTGTGTGTGTGTGTGTGTGTGTGTGTGTGTGTGTGTGTGTATTAGAGGCCTGGTGCATGAATTCGTGCATGGGTGGGGTCCGGCCAGCCTGGCCAGGGGGTGGGGACATGGGCGGTTGGCCTGACTGCCTGCTGGTCAAACTCCTGGTAGAGGGGACAATTTGCATATTAGCCTTTATTATATAGGATATACACTGAGTGGCCAGATTATTATGCGTTCAGAGATCATAATAATCTGGCCACTCAGTGTAGATGGACAGGGCTCCTGTCCTCATGGGGCCTACTGTCTTCAGGGGAGACAGACATTAAGCAAATGCACAAATAATGATTCTTAACCACAGAGGTGAGACCTCCAAAGGAGAGGCCCACAGTGCCATGAAAATGTACGATAGGAGAACTTGACTTTGTGCAAGGCGGGGGAGGGGGTGTCACAGGCTTTGAGTGAGCGCTGGCTGCAGGACACTGTTCGATTACTTCTAGCATGTCGAAAATGGTCTCCCCATCTGTCCCTGCAGGAGGCCGGACAGCGAGTGGGGCCCTGAGGCCCTTGGCAGCAGGCAGACCCCTGGGTAGGGGGTAAGACCTGGCCATGATGGGGCAGGGGGTTCCTGAGGGTGCAGCCTGGGTTCTGCCCCACATTCCTGCCGGACCCAGCCCAGCCCCCAGCACCCCGAGCCAGCCAGCAGGCTCCTGGCTCTCAGCCCGTGGATGCAGCGGGGCAGGGCTCCATGACCTCACTGTAATGGTGTCCTCCAATCCCGCCAGCAGGAGCAGAAAACAAACACCGAAAAGTCCCCTAGCGCTCCCAGATGCCTGTGCAGGAAGACTCAAGGCTCGGGGTGTGGGCAGAGTGCCCGGCTCAGGAGGCCTGAATGGAATCTGAAAGTGCTTGCTGCTTGCTGAAAAATACCAAAGATTGCTCAACATTCCTTTGACCCCAGGAGCTGGGATTTGGCAGGAGGTGATGAGAGCTGGAGACCCGGAGCCTGTGGGCCGGCCATGTGGCTCAGGACTGACAGGGAACAGCCCCTCCACCCTGTACCTTGTGTACAGACCCCACTCCACACACACACAGGGGCGCGGAGGTGGTGTGGACTCTGGTGGGTCTGGAAGGAGGACAGAAAAACCTGCAGGCTTCCGTGGAGGAGAAAAGACGGTCCTGTCCTCTGGTGACAACTGCCAAGTCCCCCAGAAAAATCATTCTACGTCACACTCGGCAGCAAGGAGAGTGCTGCCTGGCGCCCTGCCAGCCGACGGGCTGGATCAGGGAGGCACTTCCAGGTAGCGCTGATGGGATTTGATGGCTGGAGTTAGAGCGAGGAGTTGATGGTATGGAGGTCCTCGGCGTGGGGGAGCGCAAAGATGGGGACGCCTTTAGAAGAGAAAGGGGGGAAAGAGGATTGGGATGTGGAGAATAGAAATTTGGTTTGGGAATACTGCATATTTTAAAACAAACAAACAATAACAAAACACCAAGAAAAAAATCCCCACATAAGACCCAGGGGATAGATAAGCAAAAGCATTTCCCCAAAAGAAAACACGCAAATAGCGAAAGAATAACCAAGTGTCGATCTCGTCATTCCATTAACTAAGACCCTGTTGGTTGAAAAATAATCGAAATTTAAGTTTTACAAGTTGAGCTGAAAAGAAGTTAGGAATGATTCACAAAAGACTGGAAGAGCAGAGGAGCAGCCGGGACCAGATCCTCACAGCCTGACAAGGTTCACTCCATCGCATCGGTCTCTCTCTACTCGCCAACCTTCTCTCTCAGACGGGTACTGTCCGTGCGGCAGGAAGCGTGGCTTTAGGGAGCTCCTCTGGCTCAGGGGTCACGGAGTCCCCTCCAGAGAGCCACTAAGACCTGCTCTTTCTGGTCTCAAGGTCAAGCATGTCAAGGAAGGGCTTATTCACCGAGCATGGTCCATCAGCTCAGGCTCAGGCCACCTTAGGCCAAGAGCCCTTCCTTGGGCTGATAACAGTGTCTGCGGCAGGATGCAGACGAGAACGGGCTCACATGTCAACCAGGAAAAAACGCTATTCAGGTGACAATGCTCTTCTGGGCCTGCAGGGCCGTAACTCCCTGGATTCCCAGCACATCCTCATGCTGTTCTTTCCACACAAACCATGCCCCTTGATGCCCTTTCTTTCTTTCTTTTTCTTCCTTCCTTTCTTTCTTTCTTTCTTTCTTTCTTTCTTTCTTTCTTTCTTTCTTTCTTTCATATATATTTTTTATTAATTTCAGAGAGAGGAAGGGAGAGGTAGAGAGAGAAACATCAATGATGAGAGAGAATCATCCATCGGCTGCCTCCTGCACACCTCACACTGGGGATCGAGCCCACAATCCAGGCATGTGCCCTGACCAGGAATAAAACATTGACCTCCTGGTTCATAGGTCGATGCTCAACCATTGAGCCACGCCGGCCGGGCTCAGTGCCCTTTCTTACCATCGTGCAATCAGCCCCTTCCCAGCGGGATGCGACTCACGTCACCCAGCTACTGCAACTCCCAGTGGGAACTCTCCTTTTGCTCGGGTGGTTTTTGTTTATTCTCGATGTTCTGAGGCTTAGAACAGCACGTGTAGGTGTGGATTTGTGGCTTTTCCCACTCAGCATCCAGGAGCAGCTCAGGATTCTGGAGAGTTTTTCTGATCTCTCTTCAGTCTTCCCTGTCTGCTCTAATCCCTTCCTTTGAGCCTCCTCTTGCATGGAAACTCTCCAACTCCTTTCCACGTCTCGTAATTCCCCTTTCACAATTCCCTGTGTTTTGCTGTTGTTGTTTTTTTAAATCTCCTGTGCTGAGTTTGGGTGAATCCCTCCATCTTCCAAAGCACCAATTATTTATTCAACTATGTTGGGTCTAGAGCTTCCTCCATCTGTTCGGTTTTTATGTCAAGTCCTGGATGTTTTTTCGCTTCCAGGGTTTCTAATCTAAGTCTTGTTCATCTCTGCCCTCCTCTTTTGAGGATTCCAAACACGCTTATTTTACAATCATCTTCATCTTGCTCTATCATTTTCTTTTCCTGTGCAGGCAGTTTATCTCTTGCTGATTGCTTTGGTTGGCAGTCTTTCTTCACATTTGTTTTCCTGTTTCTTTTGTTTCCTGGCCACGGAGATGTTTATCTTCTTTTGAAACGTGTCCTTTTATTTTCTTCTCTTTCATGCCTCGCTCTTCACTGTAGAGGGGAGGTTCGGGGCGCAGGCCCTGGAGACTGCCTGTGTGCACCTCTGGGCTTACTAGCTGCCCAACCTCAGACTTCACCTCTCTGAGCCCCAGTTCCCCCCTGTAACTGAGGGGGAATAATAGCCCATACCTAAAAGGGTTGTTGGGCCCTAACCGGGTTGGCTCAGTGGATAGAGCGTCGGCCTGTGGACTGAAAGGTCCCAGGTTTGATTCCGGTCAAGGGCATGTACCTTGGTTGCGGGCACATCTCCAGTAGCGGGTGTGCAGGAGGCAGCTGGTCGATGTTTCTCTCTCATCGATGTTTCTAACTCTCTATCCCTCTCCCTTCCTCTCTGTAAAAAAAACAATAAAAAATATATTTTAAAAATAAATAAAAGGGTTATTGGGAGCATCGAGTGAGCCCTCAAACAGTGCCTCGAATGTAGCACGTCTCCTGCATGTTAGATATTACTTCTACGTATTTGGAGAAAATGAGTAGGTAGGAGTGTTGCTCGAAGCATTCACTTAGAGGCCAACTGTCAGCATGTCCAGGTCCAGGATTCCTGCGTGTGCCTGTCCCTCGTGGTCAAGTCTTCTCACGGCTCCTCATGATCTTTAACTGACAAGTGTTGGTTATGTGATCACTATAAGCACCAACCACCTCCACCTCCCCTCATGTTCAAGGCTGATGGGAAATGGCAACTGTAATAACCGCCATTTCAGAGGAGACATACTGTGCTCACTGGCCTGACTTTCAGACCGCATCCGGCTGGACGGGACGGCGGGGTCAGGGCTGAGGCTGGGGCGTACGCTGCATCTCGGCACAGAGGGAAGGAGGGAGGTCTCTGGGCGCCAGGCCGACCCTCCAGGTTCGGCCTGCTGGGAGCATCTCTCTCGCCCACATTCACGAGGCCCCTCGTGAGGTGTGGATGGGGCGTGTGCGGAAAGGAGCCCCCCGATCTCACCCACCACTTCGTACTTGGGAATCACCTCACAATAGAGGTTCCCAAACCAGCTGGATGGAGGAATCTCCTGGGCAATCTGGTGCAAAGACACGTTCTCCGTCACACCCCAGGTCCACTGGCTCTCCAACAAGGTGCTTGGGACTTTTTTTTAATTTTTAATTTCAACTGTTATTAAACAAACCAAACCCAAGAACTTTTCAGTGGCTGAGAGAGTGTTGCCTCACAACAGAACCACCAATTCATGGCTGCAGGCACATGGCTGAGGTTTGGCTGTGTCCCGTCCCAAATGCTCCCACATCACCAGGAACAGAAAGCTCAGCGTGAGGATTCCGGCCCAAGCCTCCTAGGAGAGGCACTTCCTCCTCCTCCACCACTCCCTGCGGCTCAGGGACCTGGGTGTGCGTGGGGGCCTCTTCTCAACCCCAGTCCAGAGCTCCGCACTGCTGCCGTCGGGGCTCGGCAGGGTCACCTTCACCGGGAGCTCCAGGGCCTCCAGGAGCAGGCCTGGCTCAGGGCCGTCTAGGCATCAGCTGGCACAATGCTTCATAACAACCCGTCGCCTCCTCCACTTCTTTCTGGCCGCCAGCCAGCTTCTCCTGCGTCTCAGCTCCGCGACCACCGCCTCCGAGGGGAAGCCATGGTGCCTGGAGCCCGGCCTGGGAACAGGATGGAGACACAGCCACGGAGCAGCAGACAGCCTCTCTGGGAACTCCAACCCCGCTCCCCCGACCGGATCTATTTTAATAGCCATCCCAGGTGATTCTTATCATCAGGGAATTTTTTTAAAACAATCGCTTTTGTGGTTACGCAATCATACGTTTGGCAGACATGGGCTTTTTTTTTTTTTTTTTTTTTTAGCACTTCAATCCTGAAAACCTTGATCATCTCACTGTGAGTTTCATTGGGGCACCAATGAGGGATAAAGGGCATACTGGACCCCACCCACATGGCTCCAGATTCTTAGAGCGGCTCGGTAGGTCCACCCTTCCTCGGGGCTCAACAGGAAACATGGGGATGAAGGCAGGGCCGCCTGGTCCTGTCCCTGCTCAGGGACATTCATCTCCCACGGGGCAGGGGAGAGGCTGGGAATTCCTCATCGGGCTCCATGCTGCCCTGCTCAGGGGCATTCCTATCCCCTGTGGGTGGGGGAGAGGTTGGGGATGCCTCATCGGGCAGAGAGACCACGTGAGGGGCTCGGCTAGTTGTGGCCCTTCATTTGGGAGCTTGTCGATTTCCCTGTCCCAGTCCGGGTTGCAATCTCTATATTAAGATTCTTCTTGGCCTTCCTCTCCATGTCAGCATCATTCCCTCCAACGGGTTTGTGTGAAGAGCAGAAACATGGCCCTGGCAGGGCTACGGCTCCCCTCTCCCTCCGCACCAATACAAAAGGATGGGGCTTGTTTCCTCTCATCGAAACATTTCAAATGACAAGCAAAGGCTCTCAAAGGCTTAGCTTGGCTCAGGCCGCCTGTGGATTTGGGAGCACGTGTTTAGAAAGAAGAGGAGCGCTTCCCGGAAGAGTCTTTTCTGGGTACCCGTGCTCTACCCCCAAACTCAAAGACATACAAATGAAAATGGCAATTAAACGCCCTGGGAACGGAATGGAATGGAATGGAGATACCCTGTGGTTTCCCACTGCTGCGATAACGAATCACCACAAATTTAGTGGCTTAATACAACCCAAATATCTTCTCTCACAGACCTATAGTCCGAAGTCTGACACAGTCTCACTGGGCTAAGATCAGGGTGGCACAGGCAGGGCTGTGTTCCTTCTGGGGATTCTAAAGGAGAGTCCATTTCCTCAAGTTTTCCAGCTTCTAGATATCTCCCACATTCCTTGGCTTGTGGCCCCTTCCTCCTTCCTCAAAACCAGAAACCTGGTGCGGAGTCATTCTCACGTAGCTGTCTTTCTGGTTCTCTCCTGCCTCTCTCTCCCATTGCTAAGGACCCTTGTGATGACCTTGGGCCTGTCTAGATAATCCAGCAGAATCTCCCCATCTCAAGTTCAATTGATTAACAACTTTCTTTTTTTGATTATTATGGATTTGAGAGAGAGGGGCGGGGGAGAGAGTGAGAGAGAGAAACATTGATTTGAGAGAGGAACATTGATTGGCTGCCTCCCCTATGTACCCAGACTGGGAATCAAACCCGACACCTTTTGGTGTATGGGACGACACTCCAACCAACTGAGCCACCCAGCCAAGGCCTGATTGACAACCTTAATACCCCTTTGCCACTATGGTAACCTACTCATAGGCTCCACAGATTAGACATCTTTGGGGGCCATGGCTCTGCCTACCACAACTGGTAAGAGGGCAGTGAGCAGATCTTCTCGAATTCTTCTGGTGAAGGAATACATTTGCATGACATTTCTTGAAAGCAAATTGATAGTTTGGTAATATAGGCCTTCAAATATTCACATTTGTTCATCCAATAATTCTAATAATCTTTCCTAAAGAAATAATGCTAAATATATAGTATATATGGGGGGATAGAATTTAATAATGCTAAATGTAGACTATAGCATTTAATAATGCTAAATAATGCTGAATATATAGTATATCTGGGGGAGGGGATAAAATGTTCATCTCCACTTTATTTATCCACCAACAAAATTGGAAACAAACCTAGCACCCAGGGACAGAAAAGCTAAGTAAACCATGTTATGTCCATATAAGGAAACATTAGTTGACAGTAAAAAGTTTTTTTTCTGAGAAGCTTTAACGAAGTAAAAACATGTGTACGCACCAATGTGAAGTAAAGAGAGAATATCTGCACTGACTTCTCAGTTTTACCGTGATCCTAAAACTGCTCTAAAAAAACAGCCTATTTTGTAAAATATATTTTTATTGATTTCAGAGAGGAAGGGAGAGGGAGAGAGAAATAGAAACATCAATGATCACTGATTGGCTGCCTCCTGCACGGCCCCTACTGGGGATTGAGCCTGCAACCAAGGTACATGTCCTTGACCAGAATCGAACCTGGGACCCTTCAGTCTGCAGGCCAATGCTCTAGCCACTGAGCCAAACCAGCTAGGGCTAAAGTCTATTAATTTAAAAAAAAAAAAAAAAAAAGAGGAGGATGCAAAACAATCATAGATACACTATAATTTTTAAAAACACACAGATATGCAAAACGGCCTACCACGGGTTACACTGTGGAGGGTGGGACTCTTTGAGGGTGATTTCTTCCTATCTGCCTTTTAATTTATTGTTCAATTGCTCTAAGGCAGTGGTCGGCAAACTCATTAGTCAACAGAGCCAAATATCAACAGCACATTGATTGAAATTTCTTTTGAGAGCTGAAAACCGTCTTCTGCGCATGGGCCACGAAGTTTCCATCGTACTGTACGTGCACACCCGCACGTGGTATTTTGTGGAAGAGCCACTCAAGGGGCCAAAGAGCCGCATGTGGCTCGCGAGCCGCAGTTTGCCGACCACTGCTCTAAGGTGCAGAGCATTGGATTCAATGTAATCCTTGTCTCATGACACTTTCTCATCATGAGTTCAGGCGTAGCCACTTTTATTTACTTGTTAGTCTGCTGGTTATTTTGATCATGGAATACATAATACTTAAAACAATAGCATCCCTAAGCATATCTCTCCACAACACACACACACACACACACACACACACACACACACACTCCGGAAACGCTCCCTATTCAAGATAACCGTGACCTTGAGTCCCATGTTTATCTCTTCTTCGTGTTTTGTTTTGTTTTTAATATAGTTGTGGGGCATCCAATGTGGGATTGCTGCTCTAAACATTTGTGTGCATGTGGATCTAGTCTTCAACTCATTCGGGTAAATGCCAAGGGGTGGGAAGCTGGTCCTCAAGGAAGAGGATGTTCAGTTTTATAAGAAACCGCCAAACTGCTTTCCAAAGCGGCTGCCCGTGTTGCATTCCCACCAGCAACGAAGGAGAGTTCTGTGGCTCCCGTCCCCGCCCGCCTTCGGCCTGGTCAGTGTTCGGCTGCGTTGTCATGTGCTGGCTGTTGGCCATGCTGAGAGGTGTGAATGGCATTTCCTTCTTGTTTTAATTTGCAAATTCCTAATGACTATGGTGTTGAACATCTTTCCAGATGCTATTTCCCACGCGTCTGTCTTCTTTGCTGAGATGTCTGTTCAGGTCTTTGGCCCGTTTTTTTTATTAATTGGGTTGTTTCCTTCTCCCATTTGACGTCAGTAAATCCTTTAGACCTTAACCCAGTGACCCCATCCCACTATGTACCTCTTCTTCTTCAGTTACCACAGTTGCAGCTGGATGGGTATCGGTCTAATTTTTTTGAATGCTGGCTGTTTCCCTGAGTCTGGAAGGGCAAGCACCGACCTGGCTTTGTTCCCTGGACGAGCCGAGCGCTGCGCCGGACACCCGGTAGGTGCTGCACCAGTGCTTGTGGAGTGAGGGATAAACCAAGAGCCTCATCGAGAAAGAAGGTGGGGTCGGGGAGAAGGCCATCTAAAGAAACTACTTTGAATGCATAGTTTGACCCGAATTTCAAAGAGTGTGTAGGGCGGTGGGAGGAGGCAGAGGGCCAAAACCAAAGCCAAAAGGCTCAAACCTGTAAGACCGGGGTCAGGAATACTAATGTGTAAACTGAGCTGAGGCTCAAACGTACGACTAGGACCGCAGGAAGGCTGTTTTAGAAACTCTCTGGAGCAAGAAAAATAACTTGCAGGAAGAGCCAGGCCCCACACTGAGTGGGAGGGGCATCACTTTCGATGCAGAATGTTTTTCTCCCTCGAGGGGAGTAACTCCCAAGCTGGAAAGTGCAAAGGCAAATTCCAGGAGAAGCCTGTCCAGTCCCAGGTCGGTGGTGAGGTGTGGGAGCCTCTGGCACGTCACGTGAGCTTCGGTTCAGGATGAACCTTCCAGAACCTGGAGATATGATTGCAGAGCCACAGTCCATGATTTGTGAGAAATCTGAAAAAGGCACCAGTAGCAGGGCAATGTGCACTGCTGCTCAATTTTCAAAAAGGGAAAGACATGCATTCGGGTAAGTTTAGTTTCCTCTGACTTTGGAGCTTGACACTGACTCGTGGCAGAGAGGGTTTGGAGGAGGAGCCCACGCGTAGCCCGTGTTGTTTTAAGGCACCAGGTCTGTGGGACTTTGGAATGGCCATCCTAGATACACATCAATGTGGGCATGTGAGGTTCGAGAAATTAATCTGGGAAATGAGAAGATTACAGAGCAGCTGTTTTATCTGTTTGGATAAGTCAAGAAAGTGCTGAAATGACATCTTGTAGATGAAGTGGAGCAATGTGGGTGAGCGGTAACGCGAGGCGAAGGGTTGCAGCCAGCGCAGCTAGACGCATTCTTGCTGACCTGCAGGCCGCGCGCCTCTGCCCCTCCTGGTGACGCGGGTAACTCTGCAACTGTGATCTCTTCAAATGCATCATGATGCAAAGTCCGTAGGGATAATAGGATAGATGTCATATTCCATATTCACATTGATCAAGAGAGCTACAAGGATGAACCAAACGCCCCTAGGCAAAACTTTATGGGGAAATATAACGTCAAATCTTTAGGTTCAAAAAGTCAATTTGCAAGAATGAGCCAGAGGAGACCTGGATTGGAAGCAGCTCAGATGGGAAATTTTCTGGAGATGTGCAGTTGATATACCAGCTTCGAAGGACACGGCGGTATGAGTTGATTACTCAAAAAAGAACAAAAGTCACGGCCAGTGTGGCTCCAGGGTTGAGCATCATCAACCTATGAACCAGGAGGTCAGGGCACATGCCCTGGTTGTGGGCTCAATCCTCACTGAGGCAGCCGATCAATCAATGATTCTCTCTCATTGCTGATGTTTCTATCGCTCTCTCCCTCTCCCTTCCTCTCTGAAATCAATAAAAATACACATATATATTTAATGTTTTTAAAAAGTAACAAAAGCTTAGACCACATTCATCCAGATGTACTAGTAACCCTAACGCATTAATCAAGTTCCTTACCGATAGGCTGAAATAATTTAATATGGGTCATCAAAGTGCTTCCTGGGAAAACCAGGCGATTAACGACTCACGTTGACATACATATAGGCGTGACGAAGTGAGGGTAGCAGTGAGGGAAGGAGGGCAGTTTCCAGGAACATGCTCAGCATGGAGGAAATAGGCAATGGGCAGCCTCCAGATCCCACACTGACCCTTCCCGGCGGTGCCCTTCCAGGCGGCTGTGTCGGAGGAGCTGAGGCAGATCAGATAGGAGCTGCAGGCAGGGCCACTGCCCCAAACAACAAGGCAAACCTGCAGGTGAGCAGCAAGGCTTGAGCTGCCCCAGCGCCTCCACCTGCCAGGCCTCCCCAGCACTCTTGCTCCTGCCTCCCCATCTGGCGCAAACCTCTCTGTGGCCCACCCAGCTCCCAACTCTGCAGAGCAGGGAATTCTGGGAAATGTAGTTCCAGCTAAACTGACACTGTGCAAACCCAACTTCGGAAAGACTATGTTGTGCCTTTTCACCTGGAATACGACTTATAGAAAAAAACTATAAAGAGAACTCCTGTATACCCTTCACCCAGCTTTCCCAAATGTCAGCATCTTACACAGCACAGTATCATGGTCCAGACCAGGAAATGAACCTTGATACTACTAATTCACAGGTCTTTTTCAAATGAAGTTCATCGTCCCCCCTAATCTCCCTTTTCTGGTCCAGAACCCAATCCAGGCTCCCATACAGCACTGACTGGCACGTCTCCTTCAACCTGGGACAGTGCGTCTGTCTTTAGAGACTTTTCCAGAGTGAATGTGACAAACCAGAAAACGTCTAGAATGCGAGGGTCTGGAAAGCCAGAAGCCGGAGGACCCGGTGCCAGAATGAGCTGTCCGCCTAGAGAGGAGCAGTCTTCAGGGGGTACATTAGTTGTCTTTAAAGTTGTCTTCAAACGCTGGAGGACCCTCATGCAGAAGATGGAGTGTTGCCCCAGGGGATGGAAACAGAACCAAGAGGTGCTTGGCACCACCCAGAATATTCTATCGGTGAGAAATAACTAACCATCCCCTGGACCTTGCAGCACTGAGCTGGGTCAGGGCAGACAGACAGGCCTGAGTAACCAGAAGCCAGGCAGGGGAGGGTCAGGGTGGAGTGGGGTGGCAGAGCAGAAGTAGCCATGGAGCAGCGGGCCCAGGCCCTTGTGACTTAGGGTCGGTGACTTACGGATGTCAGACTCGGGAGAGAGCAGAGCAGGCAGAGGCTTGATTGGCAGGCCCCACGGAGAAGGTCGGAGACAAGAGCAGGAGCAGAGGGCCCTTCTCTAACCGGTTTGCAGCCCAAACCCACTATTAACAGGCAGCTTGTGACATTGCCCATAGCCCAAGCAGCGGGCCATCTGTCCAGTGTGTCTACTCTATAGCTCTCTGACCACTCCTGAGACAGGGCAGGGGAGGGGCTCTGGAGGGACAGTGGGGTGTTCTTTGGTCCGGGGGTTCTGAGCTGGGAACAAAGGCACAGGGACACCTCCCAGGGGGTGCTGAGGCATGCTGGGGGGTGAAAGTCACCAAATCCATGACTCTGACTCAAGTCTGGACAGTTCCTGGGGCTTCCTGGCCAGAGTTCTTCAGAGGGATGTTAACCACATCCATTTGAAATGTATATCATCATTGAATAACATGGCCAATTAAACGGGACAAGGAAAGCAATTAGCTGCTGCATAGGTAAGGCTGGTGTTTCATTTCTGTTCTTCAAAACCAATGCATAGCTGAATTTTCCTGCCAGGTTAGCTCAGCAAACATTTACCTAGTAGTTAACCAACATCCTCATGAGATGTAGCTAATGACTGTATCACAATGCAGTAGCCTCAACACCTTGGCCTTGTCCACCGACCTGGCCGCTGATCAGCAGGTCTGTCTGCCATTCATCCATCATCTCTCCCTCCAGCCATCCATTTATATCTTCATCCATCAAGCCAACACTTGTTTAACTTCCACTACGTGCCAGGTTCTGTGTTGACTGCTGGGGGCATACTACTACTACTGCTACTACTACTACTAATATATATATATATATATATATATATATATATATATATACATATACATATATATATATATATATATATATATATATATATATATATATAAAGCCAACAACTGGTAAGCCGTAAGACCGGAGACCACAACACCACGGCCCCTCGCCCAGGCTGGCCCTGCCCCCCAGGGAGCTGTTAGGGGCGCCCCTAGGCAACATGATAGGGTGCGAGTTTGATGGGGGAAAATCGAAGAAATAGGGTGACGGTCTTAAGGGTCTGCAGGGTTGGGGTGATCGGCCGTGAGTAGGTTTGGAGGGTGCTGGGGAAGGAAGAGGAAGATCCGGTTGGAAAACGGCTCAGCACAGTACCTTTCTCATGGCGAGCCGGACCGCCAGCCGTGGACTGGATGGGCGGTTGCTTCATGAGGGCGCTTGGGACCGACATGTTCATGGCAGCGGCAGTGCTCCCGAAACTTCACTGATTCCAAATAGTAAACAGCCATCAATGTCAAAGAACGGAAAAATCCTCTCCAACTAGAGGCCCTGGACTTGCAACATGTCAGAAGGAAACACCACTTAAGGCGGAGCTAGAGAAGCCGGAAGTAGGCGGCCAGAGGATTGTGGGATTGTGGAGGACGCCTGGGCGCCTACCGCTGGAACGTGAGCCTGTTACTGCGCATGTGCATAGTCAGCCTACAGTCCTCAGTCTCGCGGTATTTGGACGTGACTTCTGGCGGGAAATTGTTTCCATTGAGGTCTGCTGTTCCCTTGCAGTGAGGAAGATCAGAATGGAAGGTTTCGTTTGTTACCTTGGTTTGAGGCGGAGGAAAATGGGATAGTGAGGAATAAGAAACTTTGGAGACAGTGAAGGGCAGTTTGTCCAGATTGTTGAGAGCTCAGAATCAGAGTTTAGAAATCCTGCTAACAGCACCTGGTGCCTGAAATCTTGAGCACTCTGCTTTTAGGTTTTCCAGTTCAAGGTTCTGGAGGCCGCCTATTGAAACATTCCTGGTTGGAAAGTGTTTGTATAGAAGCCCATAAGTATTAAGTATTTGCTGTGTTTACCATGCTCAGCTCTCTGTAAGGAATAATGTTAAACACCTCATGTTCTCAAGAAGCTTGGATTTTAAAATAAAAAAGAAATATAAATATTAAAAATTTTTTAAAAGAAGAAGAAGCTTGAGTTTTAGGGGCGAAATCAGGCAGGCAGGCAAGCGGTTAGGAGCCAGAGGTCCCAGATTGCGAGAGGGTGCAGGCCAGGCTGAGGGACAATTCCCCCTCCATCCCCCCGCATGAATTTTGTGCACCAGGCCTCTAGTAATAATAATAAAAATAATAAAGACATCTTTCCTACTCTCTGGGGGCTTATTGTTTAGTGGAGGGTAGGGGGATGGAGGTAACAAAACAATGAAACTGTCACTGGGTGAAACAGACTTAAGCGAAGGAAGGTTTGATTTCTATTTAAAACTCACCCAATTGAGCAATTTTTAGAGATGATTCAAAGTCATCTGTAAGGAATAAGTAGAGTTATTTGAACTTCCACATGCAGGTTCAGACTTTATGTGACTCATGAAACATTTTTGGCACTGGAATCGGATCCAATGCGATTCAATTTAATAAATATGTATTGAATGCCAACTAGGAGGGAAAGGATAGATACCCCATTACCTCCCCTTTTCAGAATCAAGATCAGGAGAACCTCTCTGCTGGGCTGACATGGTTCCCACCTCAGGACCACTCGTGGGAAATACCACCAAGGGCTGCCCCCAGGAGGGAAGGCGACGATGAAGACATGACCTGACTCCTGACCCGGTACCGCCAGCAGGGAGCCCGGGGGTGGAGTGCTCTTGGCTGAGCGCCACGCTGAGACCATGGGAGTGTCTTCCCTGGAAAACCAGCACGGCCTGTGCACGGATCCGAACTGTCAACACCGGCGCAGCCCTGAGCTGGGTGGGACCGTCTGCGGTCAATGGTCAGCACTCGTGGTCATCAAAGGACCTGAGCTCCAGGCACTTCTCTGTCGCTCACTGGTTGCCTGAGTTGGCTCAAGTCCCCAGCCATGAACTGGGGTCATTACAATTAGGTCTTTTTTTAAATTTTATTTTATATTTTATTGATTTTTTTACAGAGAGGAAGGGAGAGGGATAGAGAGTTAGAAACATCGATGAGAGAGAACCATCCATCAGCTGCCTCCTGCACACCCCCTACTGGGGATGTGCCCGCAACCACAGGTACATGCCCTTGACCGAAATCGAACCTGGGACCCTTCAGTCCGCAGGCCAATGCTCTATCCACTGAGCCAAACCAGTTAGGGCTACAATTAGGTCTTTAGAGGCTTCAAGGCTAGCTTCATAGGCTACATGGGAAGGCTCTCTGTGACTGAAACAAGGGTGTGAATCGGGAACCATCTCACCAGCATTTTCCCATCCATAGTAGGGTGATGCTTGACTACCTATCTGATTTTCACCTTGATCTTGGGTGAGAAATTGCTGATGGAGTCTTAAGTCATTCATTGCATTGCTCTACTTTAGACAGTAGCGTTATTTGCTTTTTTTTTTTTAACCTGACGTTTCTAAGTCCAACTTTGCTGTAAAATAAGGTAACCCAATGTTCCTCATAGGATGATTGTGTTATGTGCCCCTTTTGTGTTAACTTATTTTATTCTAACAGCAGGCCTATGGGATGTGTACAATTACTATCCCCAGTTTACAGAGAGGGAGTAGGCGCACAGAGAAGTTAAGTAACTTGGCCAAGGTCACACAGCTGGGAAATAGTGGAGCCAGCATACGAACCCACGATGCCAGTCCCAGAGCCTTGCTCCTGAGTGCTGAACTATCCTGCCTGGTTATTGTGGTGGAGACAGGAATCCAGCCCCAACTCAGCTGGAAAAGTGGCTGAGAGGAAAGAAATGTAGGTTTCTTTGAATCTGTGCTAACCCTTGGCCAAACAGGGCCCAGTTCCACCTGTTTTTCTAAATCACCTCAATATCTTACTTCCCTTTATTTGTTTGTGCTAAACGGTCACTTTAATAGTGCAAAATGGTCAAATGCAAGAGAGAGAGAGAGAGGGAGAGAGGGAGAGAGGCTTGGGGAGAGAAACAAGATTAACATAATACCATGTATTATAAATAATAGCTTGGGTCCAGCTGGACATAAAAAATCAGGCCAAATAAGGGGAAAAATGACGATCCTCTTTTGAGTAACATGTTTAGAAACTAACATTATGCCCCTGAGAGGCTTAGCGAAAAATAAGAATTTCCCATGTCAAAGAGGCCTGGGAATGATCGAGGCCAGGGCCCCAGAGACAGCCAGCATGAAACTGAAAGAGAAGTCTGAAGCAGTCGGTACCCAGGCGAAGGGTGCAGGAAGGAAAGACAGAGAAGCAGGCAAGAAACCTGTCGCCATGGAAACCCACAGGTGCTGGAGGAGGATGCCCAGAGCATCGGGTGCTACTGTGCTCCGGGCTGAACTTGTGGGTCCTTTTCAAACTACAGGTCACAGCTCATTAGTGGGTAATGAAATCAGCTTCGTGTTTTAAGACTAGAGTTTATTCTAATCATGGCATTGACTCGAACATCGTCTTTCACGTGATCTGTCGTGGACAATCTGCCTCATTTTTTTTTTTTTAATTCCAGTGTCATGGACTGATGCTTTCGTCACCTTCAGCCAAACAGTAGAAATGAATCACTAGAAGGAGGACCAGGCTTTTGGACGGCACGGCAGTGTCCAGTCTCTGAAAACACTCTGTTAGTTAGCAGCTTTGTTGAGGTATCACTCACATAGCATACAACTCACCCACTTGAAGTGAACAGTTCCTCGGTGTTCAATGTATTCACAGGGCTGTACACCGTCCCCACAGCCAATTCTAGGACATTTTCATCACCCCTGGAAGGACCCTTCTGCCCATGAGCAGTTAAGCCCTTTTCCCTCGGGATCCCCCCTCACCCACCCACCCATCACATGACCACACCCCTGATCCATCGTCAGCTGATGGACAGTTGGATTGTTTCCACCTTTGGGCTGTTATGAACCATGATGCTTTGAACATATGTTGTCATTTCTCTTGGGTAGATGCGCTTAGGAGTGGAATTGCTGGGTCACATAACTCAAGGTTTATCTTTTCTTTTCTTTTCTTTCTTTCTTTCTTTCTTCTTTCTTTCTTCTTTCTTTCTTTCTTTTTATAACTATTTTTATTGATTTCAGAGAGAAAGGGAGAGGGAGGGAGAGAGAGAAACATCAGTGATGAGAGAGAATCATCTGTCGGCTGCCTCCTGCACGCTCCCCGCCCCCCCCCGGGCATGTGCCCTGTCCAGAATCAAACCAGTGACCTCTTGGTTCCTGGGTCGATGCTCAACCACTGAGCTGCGCCCGGCTGGGCTAGGTTGACCTTTTCAAGGAACCAGCACCCTGTGTTCACAGCAGCCGCTCCGTGTCACCTTCTCACGGCAGTGTCTGAGGGTTCCATTTCTTCACACCGTCACCAACACTCCTGCCGTGGCCGTCCCAGCGGGTGGGAGGTGATATCTCACCGTGGTCAGTGTTCGCATTTCCTTGACCGCTAACGACGTCAAGCATCTTTTCGTGCGCTGAACCCCAACTCTGAATTTCTGCACGCGATGTTCTCACGTCGAGTAGCACCGGCCGGGAAGTATGCGCGCCCCTCACGGAATGAGGTCAAGTGCCATTTTACAAAACGCTTGTTTTGGTTCCATACGTGCGTTTTTGTGTTCCGGGTCAAGATACAGAATGTGTTTGTATTTACGGGGCATGGCCAAGTGCCACTGCCAGGCTCTGAGGACATCTGACTGGCAGCTTAACCGTATGAAGCTAATAAACAGGGTTGAACTGCAAACCCATTTAATGAATAAAATAGGCTCACTTATTTTGAACTCAGTGGAACATTTCCAAAACTCTTTAAAAAGACAATTTCCACTTGGTGTATGCGCTACGAATTTGATAAGTTTTAAAAACCTGGGAAGTGTGGCTGCTGCCAGGCGTTGGTTTGCTCTGGGGAATTCCTAAGAGGCAGGCTGTCGATTCCTTTCCCAACCTGCGTGTCCCCTCGGCGGGGTGCACGGCAC
Organism: Eptesicus fuscus; assembly: GCF_027574615.1. NCBI lineage: Eukaryota > Metazoa > Chordata > Mammalia > Chiroptera > Vespertilionidae > Eptesicus > Eptesicus fuscus. Next base: position 6,158,604 of record NC_072494.1, on the reverse strand, counting down.
ACGCTCAACTTACATGTGTGCTCGTGTCTTCATACATGTGCGCACACACCCATGTCCCTGCTCACCTGTGTTCAGAAGAGCATTGTTCACAGGAGCCCGGCCGAGGAGGCAATCCAGAGGTCCCGTGAAAAATGCGTGGATTTTCAAAAATGCGAGACAAACCTCCAATGGAATGCTATTCAGACTTTAAACGTTAGGGAATCCTGTCACGTGCTACAACGTGGCTAAAACTTAACGACGTTATGCTCAGTGAAATGAGCCAGTCGCCAAAAAGACTGTATGGTTTCACTTACGTGAGGGACCCAACGCAGTCAAACTCGGCAGAAAGCGGGGATGGTGGTGGCCAGGGCGGGGGGGGGGGGCGTGGGGGGGTGGGGGGAGGGGGAAGTGGGAGTTGTTATTCGAAGGATACTGAGTCCCAGTGTTGCAAGATGAAAATATTCTGGAGATCGGTTACACAATGTGCACACACTTCACACCGCTCAGCTCCCCCCTGGAAGAGTAAGCGGGTCAAGTTCACGATCTGTGTTGTTGTTGTTTTTTTAACCACAATTTAAAATAAAAATAAAAATTTTAAGATGATGCCACGTGGAAGTCACATCGCTGAGCAGACACAGAACTTGGGTGTCGGGCCGTACGAAACCGGATTGAAATCCCCGATCTCCCTCTTCAGAGCTGTGGGCACAGGGAGTGCATCAGACCTGGCACCTGGGCTGCCACTGGTTCTCGGTGCACGGGGGGGTCGAGGGGGGGCTGGCTCGGAGTGAAGTGGCCGGTAAAGACAGAGGGCAAAGCAGAGAGCTGTGCTTCCCACATGCTGTGATATGCCACCGACAGCCCCTTCCCATCGCTCTCCTGCCTGCATGTCCGCCTGTCTGTCTTCTGGTCGGGAACCCGTGTGCAGAGCAGCGGTGGGACCACCCGGAGCTCCCTGTGCAATCACAGGAAGCCTCCCGTGGACCGCCTCCGGGCCCCGCAGCCCCCCCCCCGCCCAACCCCCCCACCACCACCTGCAAACAGGACTTTCTGCTCTTTGGGAAATTCTCTGAACTTCTGAGGCATCAAGCCTGGGGGTTCCTGGTCAGAGTCCTTTGCCAGCTCAGCCTGGCATCCAGTCTCCTAGGCAGCAGCCGGAGACCTGCTGTGGGATTTCCGGTGTGTTCCCAGAGGACCCGCGGGGACTTTCAGGACCCGCAGGGACTTTCTGTCCCCAGTTCAGGCAAGGCCTCCTCGCTTGGCCCCAGGCTCAGCTCTCATAAAACGCATGCGTTCCTGAGCTCATACAAATGCTCTTACCGTTAAATACCTTCACAGCTTCCCAGGAGTTTCCGCATACAGAATATCCACCCAGCCTTATCGCGGGCTGCGAGGTTGGATTAGCATCTCTGCTCTTACAGAAGAAATGTTCAATGAGCACCTACTATGCACCAGGCACTGTCCCAGGCTCTCTCTTTCACGGTATCTCCCTCCATTTAGTCAGCGGCCCGGGGGCGGAGGGGGGAGGGGGGACTCGATGCCTGGTGCTTTCCCAGAGCACCTTCCAGCCGTCTTTGCCTCAGTGTGACCATCGGATCCCTGGCAGACAGCAGGTTCTCCTGGGGCGAATACACGGCAGGCGGGTACCTAGAAGAGCCAGACCTGCCCATCAGAGGAGTGTGCAGGCAAGGGGCAGGGTGAGGGGCTATGGGATGGGAAACCCGGGACGACGTGGTCTCTGCTCTGAGCCGGCCGCCCCGCCGAGCTTCCTGGGCTCTGGGTCTCCCTCCTGAGCCCCCTGCTCTCTCTGCTGTGGTGGGCAAGGTCGCTGTCTCGAGCGGCGGCCAGCTCTGGGCTCAGGTCTCTGCAAAGGCCTGGCCTCCTCATCGGTTCGGGGGGGAGGATGAGCACCTGCCTTGGGGGGTTGTGAGGCTTCAGAGCGCCATGTCCACGGAGTGCTCCACGCCACGCCTGGCCCATGATCAGAACTCAGCAAATGCTACTGTGGCTGCGTCTGTCCTCCCGCCGCGACCTCCACCTCCGGTCCCACCGCCAGTCCCTCACTGTCCCCCTTTCTCACCCAGTCCTGCTCCAGGCAAACCGCCACCCTTGGAAACTGCAGGGAATTCCGTAAGAACCAGAGAGGCGGCTGGGACAGGCGTGGCCAGAGGCCGCCACAGAGTCCCTACCACAGCCCTCTCCTCTGGAGGCCATGACCCCACGGCACGGCCTCGGGGACTGAATCCCAGCCCCCTCCTCCCCGCTGACGTCATCAGCATCCTGGCGGTTCACTTGGCCCGCAGGAAGGAGCTGTGGGTTCAGCCGCAAGCCCAGGCTGGGAAAGCCATGGCCCCGGGTCCCAGGGGCCGTCCATCCTGCAGAGACAGGCTGGGGCCGGGGAGACTCGGAGCCCAGGCCGGGGACCGGCCTCGCTGGGCTCACACCCCGGGGGCGTTGGGCACAAGCTCAGTCTCATGGGTGTCCAGCACCTCCTGTCTGCGCTAGTGACATCCCGGAGGAGCCACCGTCCCTCGAAGTCCTGCCCCGCCCCCCACCCCCTGCCCTAGGGTCCGCACCAGGGAACACTCTCACCCTGCGAGGGAGCCCCACCCTCATTCTTGAGGAGGCACCTTACCTGACACCCCAGCCAGCTTGGGGTCTCTTCAGCCAGACGACAATGAAGAGGTCTTCGTGTGGACATGGCGTGGCACCGTGGGGAGCCGTGGGGCGCCGTGGGGAGCCATGGGGAGCCGTGGGGAGCCGTGGGGCGCCGTGGGGAGCCGTGGGGAGCCGGGGGGAGCCGTGGGGCGCCGTGGGGAGCCGTGGGGCGCCGTGGGGAGCCGTGGGGCGCCGTGGGGCGCCGTGGGGAACCGTGGGGAGCCGTGGGGAGCCGTGGGGAGCCGTGGGGAGCCGTGGGGAGCCGTGGGGCGCCGTGGGGAGCCGTGGGGAGCCGTGGGGCGCCGTGGGGAGCCGTGGGGAACCATGGGTTCTGCAGCCACGCTATTCACTCCTCGTTCTTCAACCCCCAGGGGCCTCAGTTTCCTCACATCGATAGCGACTATGGTACCTACCCCACAGGTGACCGTGGGGAATAGATAACACGTGATACGTGGAAGTCCCCAGCACGCTGGTACACGCAGAGGGTGCTCAGCGAGGCCATAGCCTAGCCACAGCTCAGTCAACCGGCCAGTCGGCCTCCCGCTCCTTTCAGAGGGCTACTCGGCGTCCAGGAAACGACCGGCGGGCGGAGGAGACATTGTCAGGCCTGAAGAAACTCCGAGTGGGTGAGGGAAACCGAACACCGGCAAACCGACGGTGCCAGGGACGCCTCCCCGGGCCCTGCGACAGGGGGGCACCTGCTGCTGGCACAGCTGCCAGGCGTGGCTGTCCGGTGGGAAGTGGCGGCGGAATGCTACTTTAGGGCGCTCTGACCCTCGGTCCGGGGACTCCCCGCCGGCCTGTCAGCGATCAAAGCGCCGCTCCTTACAGCCCGGCTCCATCCAGAAGCTTCTGGCTGTGTCTGTCGGAGGCAGAGCTGCGCCTTGGCCAGCGGCTGCTGTGGACCAGCGAGTCCTCACCAGGGGAGGCAGGGCCCAGGCCGGGCGCTGGCGGGGTTCTCCCGTTCCATGCCCCGGCCCAGGGTGGGGCCGCTGACTGTTTCTCCAGAGGCTGCGTGGGCCTCTGGGCACCAGCTCGGCTACCAGAGGACGCGGGAGACAGGGAGGCGCCAGGCTGGGAAGCGGCAGCTCCTCTGATGGCTGTTATGACCGCATGTCGCCCTCCTAATGCATTCGTCGGAAGTCGTTGCTGGCCCTTCGGGGAGCAGGGGCCCACGTGCCTGGGTTTGGGGCAGGCCACTGACTCTCTCTGCCTTAGTTGCCTTGTCTTAAATGAGGACTCGATGCCCCCTCGTAGGCAAGGCAGGCAGGGCCTGAGTGCTAGTGTCAGCTGTCACTTTAACCACCTAAAATAGTTGCCTTTCAGTGAATTCTCCCCGGTTTTCTAGTCATGAGATTATATCATCATCTGGCCGGTTCGTTTCCCGTTATCCAACTTTCTCTGTCCACTTCCTGCCTTATCTCATTGGCTGTACCGTAGGCCCTTTGGGGAATGGTGGGCCATGTGGAAATTTCCAGCAGCGAAGGGGAGGCTGGAAGTCAGACCAGAGTGCTCCCAGCAGAGCGATGTCTAGGAAGCGGCTGTAGTCAGTTGGGTGTGAAGGGACGCTGGCTCGGCTGAGGAGGAAACCCTAGCCAACGGCCAGGAGACACCGGATGGGACACCTTAGAAGAAGGGCTGGCTGGGTTGGGTGATGATACGCTGAGCATAAAAACAAATGACTAAGACTGGCCATCCGAGCAATTCTATTACACTTGGTTCATCTGAAACGGAAACATAAAAAGGAAAGAATTTGGGAGAAGTTTGCAAAGACTTTTGTTTTCTACTGTGGCACCAACGTTTGTCACAAGTTAACTATTTCCAAATTACTTTGCAATTCGTGAATGTTTGTAAATTTCCAGCTGACAAGGCTAACTTACCCAGGAGGCTTTATTTTATCCTTACAAAATCCCCATGGTGATTAGTCTGCAACGGTTACACTGCTCACGGTTGTTCAAAACTCGTTTTCTCTATAAATGTGCCCAAAAGTAAGCATTTGGTATTCCATTTCAGATTTTTTAAATCATCCCCAAAAGAGAAAAAAAAATTGGTGTGGGTGATAAATATACAGAGTTTATTATACTTTTATGTTTGCATGATATAGGTGTCAATATTTCTATAATAAATTTTTTTTTTGTAATGGTTAAAAAGCAAACACAAAATCCCTCTGGTAGATATTACTGAAGCACCGGATGTGAGGCACTATACCATAGTGGTTGAGAACAGGGACCTGGACTTTCAAACCTGGCTTCCTAGCTGTGTGACCTTTTGTGAGTCACTTAACCTCTCTGTGCCTCCATTTCTGCCTCTATAAAATGGAGGCAATGATATGATCCCTGTCATGGGGCTGCTTAGTCGTATGGTAAGTACCCCATAAGGGTTGTGTTGTTATGTATATCTAGAACCTTTACGGCATGCAAAGTTCCCTCCCTTTCTGACCTTCCCGGATGTCTGTCAGACATTCCCTCGCAATTCACACTGCAGTTGAACCACGGTCTTCAGCAGGGCCTTCCAGAGAGGAGAGGTGTGACCTGCCTGAGTTGCCCTACTGGGTCCTGGAGGCGTGGCATGACCCATTAGAACTATTAAATAATTAGTCCAGGCAACAGACCTGACCTGGGTAACCGGGATGTGTGGTCCCTGCTCTATGCAAGAACCTCTTTCTCCCCACACCGCAGTCCCGGCCTCATGTAGCTTAGCCTGGTCCTGCCCTCTGCCCTTCTGTCCCACACGGGCCCACGGGCACAGGACCTTCTGTCGAAACAGGGCACACGGGACCCCACGCCAAGGACTGTTCGCCTCAGTCACGCCACTGAGGCCGCACAGAGGAAGGAAACAGAATTGAATGAAAGACAGAGGCCACCCGCAGCTGCCAGCGTGCTCGGGCCGCTGGGCCCCCGGGGAAGGAGACAGGTTGGAGGCGCCAGCTGAAGGGGGTCTGAGAAGGAACGGTGTGTGGCAGGGAAAGGACGGGGCGCAGAAACTGGCGAGGCCCACAGCCGGGCCGCGAGCAGCTACGTGGCTGGTGGACACCCACCCAGAGGCGAGAATTCAATCCAACAGGTATTTATGGCACCTACTCAGTGCAACGAGGGCCGGCTGGGTCCCTGGGCGAGGCCTGGCCTGCCACCTCGCGTTGCTCGCAGACGGAGCTCAAGGGCCGCGGAGCAGACACGGTTCAGAGAGGCCACAGGCCAGGCCCGTGCGGAGGGCCGAGCGATGCCTGACCTGAGCTCACAGCCAATGAGGGCCCCACCCTTTGCAAAGAACTTGCTGAGTCACAGGCCACTGGGGATGCTGCCCAGGCTGAGCCAGGACCCTGGGGCTAGGGGTGGGGGGCAGAGAGAGGTGGTGACTGAATTCGCTTCCAAAATATAGCAGGAGGCCTGCAGGCCCGAGAGGAGGCAGCAGCAGGCCCTCGGAGTAAACGTCCATTTCCTTCCTCCCCTCCAGCCTCACGTCCCCAAACTGAGGATGCCGAGACTCGGGGTGGGGGAAGTGGGGCTGAGGGAGGTTCATGGAGCACTGAGGCCTGGTGTGTCCTCTTCTCCACATCCCCATGGTCTGTGTCACCAGCCCAGCAAAGCACTGTCACCGACACCCAGAGTCACAGTGCCCCCATTGTACAGATGAGGAAACTGAGGCTCAGGGATGTCAAGTGGCCACTGGGCAGCTGCACAGCGGTAGAATCTGGACTCGGACCCAGGCCTGTCTGATGCCATACTCTTCACATTAGACCAAGGTCCTCTCTCACGCTTCACCCACCTTCGGGTCCAGACGGTGAGTTGGGGATTGCCCCGCCCCGCCTGAGGCAATCACGCCTGCTTATCTCTGCCCTGGCACCCACCACGCCCGCAGGTAGCTCCTCCCTCGGTCCTCCCTCAGTTACCCCAGCCCTGGCGGGGAAGGTCCTTGCCCATTCTCTCCTTGCAGCCAGTCACCACTCCTTCTTTAAGAAATGCCACCTCCTCCGTGAAGCCCTCCGTCACAGCCCAGCAGAGCCAACCCCTCTGTGGGCCCCTGTCCCCCTGCCCCTGGAGCTCTGCGTGCTCAGAGGCTGACCCACACAACGGGAACTAGCCATGTGTGCACCTGTCCCCTGCCGGCCGGAGCAGGCTCCTCTCTCCTCGGGGGCCGGGGAAGGAAGGACGGAAGGGAGGGAGGCCAGCGTCAGGCCTGGTCATTCGGAAGGAGCTTGCATCAGGAGGGCGCCCTGTCATCTAGAGAAGCTGGAGAGGCCGAGGCCAGCAGAAAGAGTGACTTCACTGGCCCTCGAGTCACCCGAGGGTCACAAGTCCTGCTCCCTCTGGGCCTCCCCGTGAGGACATGACTCAGCAGCCCCTCGGCTCCCCCTCCACATGCTGTCCATGGGGCCGGGCCGGCTCATGGAGTCATTTCCCCTCCCGGGCCCTTTGCATCCACTGCCCATGGAAGCTCCCTGGCCCACCTGTCCCTCACCCTGGCCCTGTGTCCTGCCTCCACAGCGCCAGCCTGGGTGCCCCCCAGACCTCCTCCGGGGCTCAGATGGAGCCAGGGGGCGCAGCCAAGTCTGAACCGGTGACTCACCCCGACCTCTGGGCCCTGCGTTGGGTGAGGACAATGGCGCCAGCGGTCTTTCCGCCCTCCCTCCTCAGCCGAGGGCCAACACCACGGGCCCTCCCTCCTGCAGAGCCAGCCCGCTCCCAGGGGGGACCCTTGAACACAGCTCCAGGGCACCCCGAGAGGAGGCTACCCCAGCTTGTGGTCTGAGCAGCTTCCAGCCCCTCCGTGCACATGCTCCCACCTCCCACTGACCTTCTACGGTGAGAGGCCGGTTCCCTGGTGAGGCCCAAGCTGTCACCACCTTCCCGGGAGGCCAGCTGATCCCGCCTGGTTATGCTCATCAGCCCAGGGAGCCGCGGGCAGAGCCGGAGGGCAGGTCTGGCGAAGGCACCGGCTCCTGGGCACGGCTTCAGGACCAAGAATGGCCCCGGGTCCCCCGGCTGGGGAGCTGAAGCCAAGCACCACGTTTCCAGGAGAGAGAAAGGAAATGCAACCTTGACCTCTGGGTCCTGCCTGGGGCGCCCTTGGCCGCCAAGGCCTGGGGAAGGGGCAGGACATGACATGGTTGGCGCTGGAGGGGTTAGTTAGCCTGGGCTGCCCAGCCTCCCTGCAGAAAGAGGCTCCCAGAACCCTGGCCTCCACCTTTTAGGTTAGAACCAAGGCTGGTCTGGGGGTTCTCCAGTGCAGGCTCCCTCACCGACACCCCGCTCCCGCCCCCGCCCTGTTCCTTGAATCCTGGTCCCCGTCCCAGGAAGCTGCCGCCAGCGCTGGCGCGGAGCACAGACAACTGAGGGCCTGACTCATCGGCACCGAGGACAGCCTCCTCGGCCGCATGGCACCAGCCACATCTGCTTCCCGCGCTGCTCAGCTCGCCAGCCAACCTGGCTCCGGGCCGCTGCGGGAAGGCGAGCCCTGGCGCAGGCAGGACTGTTGCACCACCGGTCCCAGTCGCTGGGCCACCATCACACAATTCTCCCGCCATCACACAACTCTCCCGCCAAGTGTGTGGATGCCGGGCTCCGCCAACCGGCACCTCCTATGCTCTCCGCACGCCACTCTGGCAGTGGCTGGGCTTTGTCAAAAGTCAGCGTGACCACGGGGCCCTCCTGCGTAAAGCCTTCCAATGGCAGCCCGGGGCCCTGGCACAAAGGCCTTGCACTGCCGCCTGGCCTTTGGGGCCTCCGCGGTCAGATGGCCGGGATGCCATCCGCCTCTCCTGCGTGCCTCCCCTCCCCCCGCCCGCTCCCGCACTGCTCCTCTGCTCCCCCGACCCAGAACACTCACCATTTCCTGAGAGGGCTCTGCTCTGTCACCTGCCCTTGTCCACTCTGTTCCCACCCCTGGCGATGCCTTTCCTTTCGTTTCCTGTCTGGCTCTTACAGTCTTAAAGCATTTGCCCTCTGGGTCTTTCCTGACCTTCCAGCAAGGTCAGATGTTTCCTGCCACCCCTGAAAGGGCAGACGCCACTCTTAGGAAGGCGGGAGCCACGGCCCAGCACATTTCAGGGGGGATAGTGGGCCTGCGGCTGGTGGTCACATGACCTGGATGCCCCAAGGATTTCAACTCCTCCAAGAAAAGAACAAGAAGTGTCTAGATGGTGCCTGGGCTTGCCCCTAAAAGACCAATCCCTCCCTCCTCACTTACCCCCACCCTGGCTGGGGTCATTCCGCAGGAAACACCCAGCCCCCAGCCTGGGGTGGAGATCACTTTCGCACTCACCCCAAGACTTTCCCAAACCCCTCCCCTTGACCCTCTTTTAAGGGCAGGACAGAGGCCCAGCTGAGCACAAAGGGAGAATTCCTTGGCTCCTCACAGCCTGAGGCTTGTGGCTCCCTGGGGAGCCCTAGGGGGGCCTGGGGATAAAGGGGGGCTGGGGAGAGGGGGGAGGACCAGTTATGCTAAGAACAGGGACTCTGGAGTCAGACTCACGTGATTCAACTCCTGGCCCTGCCCTGGGTGAGACCTTTGAGCCTTGGTCTTCTCATCTGTAAAATGGGCTAACAGTGTTGCCCATTAGGCGTTTGACACGGAGCCTGGCAGAGAGAGCTGTCCAGCCACTGAGAGTCACTCGGGAGACTGTGGGCAGGGCCCTGCCCCTCTTCAGGCAGCTGCCATCCAGGCAGTACAGCCAGGATGGGCCCACACACCTCACAGGCTGGGTTCATGGGTCGGGGGGTCCCCCACGGTCCCACTCAGGCCACCAGGCCCAGAAAGTACATGCCAACCCCCAGCTCCTGCGCAGCCACAGAGAAGAGGAGAGACAGACAGTCGGGGCCGCGTGGCCAGCCCACTGGCTCACCCCCTTAAGCACCTTTCCCACCGCCCCAGTGCCCCAGGCACCTAGCCCTTGACCTTGGCCCCTGTGCTGCCCTTTCCTCCCTCCCCTTGGTGTCCCAGAAGCTGGTCTCTTTCCCGCCTGCCTTACTTCCTGGGGCTGGGGGGCTGGGCCCGTGGGCTGCCAAGGCCATGCTCATGGTCTTACTGGCAAAGACCAAAGTGTCCCGTGACCATCTGGGTTCCTCAAAACCACTGCCCAGGACTGTGGGAGAGGGCGCTTCCCTGGACCTCCACCCGTCCCCACGGCCACCGGCCTCCCAGAAGGGGGTCAGGTGGGTCAGGGTCGGACGCAGGGTGCCACGTGCACGGACTAGCTGGGTGGCCTTTCTGTAGACGGAGGAGCACACCCCCTCTAGGATGGGGGCGGGGGCGGAGAAGGGGATCCGTGCTCAGAGCAGCTGGAACTGAGCTGCCAGCCCCGCCGAAAGGGACAGGACGGAGCTGGGCCGCGTGGGCCGCCGTGCCCGGATGGACGGAGGTCACAGGCTGCGGACAACACCGGGGCTCTTGTCCCAAAAGCCAGGCCCGAGGAGATACGATCTTTTAATTACACGCTCCGGCCTCCTGGGCGGCCGGCCAGGGTACCCAGCGCTCGCCTCCTTCCCGGGCCAGCCCGGCAGGGGCGCTGCCGCCCTCTGCCCTGACCCTTAGAGAAAGAGGGGTCCGGGGAGCCCGGAACAGAGGAAAGGAGGGGCAGGTGCAGCGGAGGCTGGACTTGGACTCAGGTCCCTGGAGAAGCAGAAGGGGGTGAGGGGCGGGCCATGGGGTCCAGATCAATGCGGGACCCCCCTCATAGCACACCCACCGGCGCTGCCAAGACTTGGGTGGGGCGGGGTGGGAGCAGCGTCCACCCTGCCTCCCTGGGACACAGAACCCTCTGGCCGGACTCTCTGCAGGCCTCTCATCTCCGGCACTCAAGGAAGTCTTCTGGGGGGGGGGGGCGCGGGGGGGGGGAAAGGGGGGGAGCAGCGCTCTCCTGTGCTTGTCTCTTTAACTGGGGCAACAACTCTGAGATGAGTCTTTTTAACCCCTAGTTTGCCAGGGAGGGAGCAGAGTCTAAGCCAGACAGTGAGCAGGCAGGGGTGAGGGCTGGGTTTCCCTGCTTAGGGCTTGCTGCCTCTCTCCAGGAAACTCTGGCTCGGATTTGCAGAACAATATGCTTTTGCAAAAGGCTTCCACATATCAAAGGACATCTGATCCCTGGCTTACAGGGCAAGTCTGGGATACAGAGACCGGACCTCCCTCCAACCTGGGAGGTCGATGACCAGAGGCCAGGTCTCCTCACTCCAAGCTCCAGTCTCTCTGTTCATCCCAAGCAGCCCAGCCCGCCCTGCACCCAGGCAGCAAGCATGGGCACCCCTCCTATTCACCCCTGGGTCCTTCCCCCCTCCCCCCTCCCCCCAGGCTGTGCCTCCTCCGCTTCCCTTTCCAACTCCCCCAGGGAAGGCAGAAGAAGGAGGCTGCGGGGTCACCTTCTGGTCTCAGCGCCCAGAGCCACCCTCAAGGCACCTGGTCTATTGACCCGCCCCTGTCCCGTCACAGCAAGCGAGTGGGAGAGCCCAGGTTCGGCCCACACCCCAGGCTGAGGACTGGCATTGGTTTCTCTGTGGCGTCCACCTGGGGGCTGTGCCCCAATCTGAAGGCTCAGATCCACCTGCTCACCGCCCCGGCCTGTGCAAAGGCCCCGCAGGAGGAGCTGGGCCGCAGCCGCGCAGAGAGTGCGCTGGGGACGCCTCTCCAGGCCATGGCCGCCCGGACCTGGACAGGTCAGGCCCACGCCTCAGGCTGCTCCCTGCTCAAGACAGGTCCCGGGGCACAGAGAAAAGGCCTCGGCCCGGCTGGCCAGCTGTGGCTTCCCCAGCCCACTCCAACCAGCCAACCTACGATCGCAGATGAGAGAACCCTGGAGCCCCTCAGCCTGGGTTCCAACCACAGCCCAGCCACCCCTTCGCTGTGTGGCTCCGGGCAAGTTTTTAACTTCTCTGTGCCTCTGTTTTCTCATCATTAAAACGAATACAAAAATATCGTACGGACCCCGTGGGGCAGTCATGAGAAGTATATGAGTTAGCATGAGGAGGCAAAAAGGGCTAATTCCAATGTAGCCCTGATATTTGGGGCTAGTGATCTGAATCCAGGCCAGTAAGCTCAGTGTACATTCCTGATAGCCTATAATTAAGTCACTGCCTCTTTCCCAGACACTGGTCTTGCAGAACCGGTTACAGAGGCCATTGGACTGTGGACAGTGCACTGGCCAGAGGGAAGGCTCCTAACTCTGATGCCAGGCCAGACCACCAGATATGGCCTGGAGACCCCCAACACCTGGGGGCCTTCTTGCAAGGCCCTAGAAAAGGACCGGAAGCATGATCCATGCTTGTGGGACAAAGAGCACAGGGAGGGAGATATAAGGGAGGGCCTCATGCGTGTTCCTTCGCTCAGATTTGGAAGGCTGTTCCCTGAGTCCGCTGGCGTTATTAAACAGTGTCCCTCCAACTTCCTCAGAAGCGTCCTTGGTCTTCTTGGTCTCCTGCAACAAGTACATGTAAGGTGCTTAGGACACCTTGTAAGAGCTACGTAAGTGGTTGACTTAGTATTGCCATTATTGTCATTGTTATTTTCTGACCCAAAACAGACTTATCAATACCAGAGCGGGCAAAAACCTACTGCGCTTGGGGAGGTTCCGTGGGAGGAGGTGAGGAAGCCTCTTATTCAAAGGACTGTCACCCTCGGTGGGCGGGGGACTCTCTAAGGGGGTTACATCAGATGGAAATTGCCATTAATAGTAGTTCCCCCTTGGGCTGGTCACAAACGCAGCGAGCACGTGGGGGTGAGAAATGTGACTATTGTGAGTGTGAAAAACGCTACTCCTCGGCAGAACTCCATTTTTAGAAACTGGGAAGTTATTTTGAGCAGCGGGTTGGCTTTCGTGTTTGTGTGTGTGTGTTTTTTAATAGCCTCTGCACTCTAACAATACAGTCACGTACTCGCTCTCGGGGAGAAACCAGGGCACAGTGGGGAGCCCGGCCAGGCTTCTGTGGTTGCTAGGCAACGCCTCTGGCCTCTCACCCCAGCGGGTGGCCCAGCGGAGAGCCAAGGGTGGGCTCCAGGGTGTCTAGGGAAAGCGGCCCCGTTTTCATTCCGGCCTGAGCAGTGTGTAATTTGGGAGGCGATCAGCAGGGAAGAGCACTGGTACAGCCGCAGGCACGCCTCCGTTTCTAGAGCTATCTGCACGTTTCCTGTGGCTGCCGAAACAAATGACCATGAAGTTGGCGGCTTAAAAAGTTGTTCTCTCCTGGTACCGGAAGCCGGAAGTTCAAAATCGGTATCGCTGGGCCCCACATCAAGGTGTCCGTAGGGCTATGCTCCCTCCAGAGGCTTAATCTGCTCTGTTCCTTGCCTCTTGCAACTTCGTGTGGCTGCCAGCATTCCTTGGCTTTCGGCCACATCACCCCAGCCTCTGCCTCCGTGGTCACGTTCCCTTCTCTTTTTCCTGTGTCAACTCTCCTTCTACCTCTTCTTATATGGACCCTGGTGATTGCATTTGAGACCTACCTGGATACGTCTCACCATCTCAAGAGTCTTCATCTTACACCTGCTAAGATCATTCTTTCCATACAAGTTAACCTTTATAGACTCCTAGGGATTAGGATCTGACATCTCTGAGGATCAATATTGAGCCCACTAACCAAGCCAATGATTTCCTCCAACAAAATTGGCTATTGAGTCGCCCCCGTCTCCCTGGCAGATGCCCCATCACTCTACCTGGCACCACACGCCAAGGCAGGGTCAACCGAGCACAGGGCTCTGACTCCGAGGCCCTGCCCCTCCTGGAGGTGTCGTGTATAAACCTGAAACGGAGCTTCTGGGAGGAGCGGGGTGTTGGACTCACAGGCAATGGCAGCACCCTATAGGCCTCCAGTTATCGCCACAAAAAAATAGGCACTAAAAAGCAGAGGCCAGAACTGTGATAACTTCAGGAAAAAAAGCTTTATTTTTTTTATTACACCATAAAAATTCAATAAAGAAAAGGGAAAAATGGAAAATGCTAATCCTTCAGAATCCTAGGCTCCAGAGATAATAAAAAACTTGTTGTAGAAAGCAATCTCCCTCCTAGATCTTTTTCTATTCAGCTAGAATGAGACTATACTTTTATATTTTTTTAAAGTGAAAGTGTAATGATGCTATACATTCTGCCCTTCGACCTGTTTTTTTTAGTAAGTGGTATATTTTGGGCGCCTTCCACAGCAGTATGAGTAGCATTCCTAAAGGCTCCTGGGGGACCACTGTGCGGACGGACCATGAATTAGTTACCCTATTGATAGGCATTTGGGGTTTTTTTCTAATTTTTTCAGCTGAAACAAATGTGGTAAGACCATTCAGTGAGATACTAGTATCTGACTTGCTACCGGAGGCTCACAAAGATGGGGAGGCATCCTTCTCTTTCCTCCACAGACCGCCCCGATCATGCCAAAGCAATCAAACCTTGGGTGAATGAATGGGCCTTTGTTTTCCAAGGCGGAGCCTCACAGAGACAAGGAACCGCATTGTCTAAGACAGGGGAGGGCTCTGTGTGTGCGGGGAAGCTCCCATGGCAAGCACACAAACATCGCCCCCTGACCTGGCTTAGACATTATAGAGAATCTATTGTCTCCTGCAGCAGAAAAGACTGGGTGGGATTCAGGTGCAGTTTGATCCAGGGGTTCATGAGATCATCAGGCCCTGGTTCCATTTTTCTGTGATTCTTTTGGCTCAGTTCTGCTCTGTGGGTTAGCTTTGCCACAGGCTCATTTCCTCCTTGTAGTTGAAAGAGCTATAGCAGTTCAGGGCCCCCGTCTACTCATGGCGCTACGCATAGGAAAAGAAAAATCTCAGGCTTAGGCTTCCGGCAAAACTCTCGAGATGCATCCAGATTGGAGCAGATTAGGTCATGTGCCCGCACCGAACAGTCACTGAGGTGGGCAGATGGAATGTCCTGACAGCCTTACTCTAGGCCGCCCTGTGGGGTTAGAGGTGCGAATGCTTTTCCAAAGTCAGAGGGGTTTTCCAATAAAAATTAGGAGGTTGGGAAAGAGGAAGTAGGGAGGAATGGGAAGTGAGGAGGTAACCAACGGAAGTTTGTAGGTGTCATTAGGGAGGGTTTATGGACTGTGTAAACCCCGTGCTTAGGTGCCTGTAGGATCCCAAGGCGGGTAGAGCCCAAACACAGTGTCTGAGGAGCAAATTCAACTCCCTAAAATGCACCATGAGCATCATGGGGGGTGAGTGTACACCCTTATTCTAGGATAAATTCCTAGAAATTCCACTGCAGGGTCAAAGGGCTTGCATATGAAAACTTTAATAGACATTGCTAAATTACCCTCCAATATGGTTTCTACCCATTTCTCTTTCCTACAGGATGATAGCCTAGGACCGTGGTCGGCAAACCGCGGCTCGCGAGCCACATGCGGCTCTTGGGCCCCTTGAGTGTGGCTCTTCCACAAAATACCACGGCCTGGGTGAGTCTATTTTGAAGAAGTGGCGTTAGAAGAAGTTTAAGTTAAAAAAAAAAAAATTGGCTCTCCAAAGAAATGTCAATCGTTGTCCTGTTGATATTTGGCTCTGTTGACGAATGAGTTTGCCGACCACTGGACATGTCCGCTAACCGGCATCTTGTCAATGCTAACTATCATCCACCTGTCAAATGCCTGCCCTCTTGCTAGAGTTCACTTGGTTTTTAAACACCGAGGACAGTTCCTCTCCCGTGAATTACCTGCTGGGCCTTGGTTCCTTTGCTGCTGACCTGTGAAAGCTCTTTGTGACGAGGAAGACAAACCCTTCGTTCCCTCTGCCGCACACGGTTTCCCCGGCTCGGCCCCTGTGTGCTGACTGCATACAGAGCTTCTGTTGTCCCGAACGTGGCGGATTTCATGTGGTTCAATGCATCAGGCTTTTCCTGGTTTTCTAAAAGGTCGTATCCACTCTGAAATAACCCCAAAATGGCCACCCGTGTTCTCCTTCATGGCTTCTGTGGTTCCTTTGGATGTTTGCGTGTCTCCTCTATCTGGAATTCATCTTATCGTGGACACATACATGTGTACTATGTATGTATTCCTGTCTGGTTTTTTCAAATGAGCAGCTGGTGAGGAGGTAAGGACCTTCTGAGACTCCAGAGCCTCCGACTTTCCCGGGGCTGTGATTCCGGTTAACATCTCGTTTCCATCAAGTGACCAGAGGGATTAGGAGACGGTCTGGTTTCTGCGAGTTCAGGGACAGCCGGGAAAGGGGGATGAAGCAAGACAGGGATGCAGTCCTCAGACAAGGCTGGGAGGAAGGGGTGCGGGGTCCAGAGGCGGGAAGCAAGGAGGGCAGAAGAGTGGAGCTCCTCCTGAGAGTTCAGGGAGCAGGAGGCCGGTCCCCGTGGGGTCCCCTGCACCCATGCCCCAAGCCAGGGAGTGGCCCCAATCTGTCCGCCCAGGAGTCTGGGCTCATTCGTGCGTTTTGCTTCTGCAAATATTTATTGATTATCTGCTTCGAGACCAGGAAAGGATCTATCATTAACAGTCATGCCCACCTGTGCTTTCCCTCGGCAGGGGAGGTGGGGGCACCACGGCTGGGTTACCTGCCTCCTTGGGGGGGGCGGTGGTTAGAGGTCAGGAGTGCCTTGAGGAAAGGGCACCCCCATCAGCAGCCATCCTGGCCCCCCATCTAAGGGGCTGGAGCCCCAGAAACTTCCACAAGAGCCTCTGTCCCTCTCTGTCCCTACACGTCCATTGCTCTGGAAGGTGGCTGAATGAATGAGTGAGTGGGTGAATGAATGAGCCCGGGATGGCGGAGACAGGGTGCAGGGCTGAGCTGCAGGGCTGCCTGTGTGCCCGGCCTGGCTGAGGACCACGAGGGGGGCGGGAGGGGCAGAGGCTCACGGCAGGCCCGAAGGCCCGAGCGCAGCCTGTGCAGGAGCGAAGCCCCACAGCTGCCTCCCTGCAAAACAGGGCTGGCTGAGAAGCGGCATCACCACCCAGTGCCAGGCCTGGGACCCTCTGTGCCCTGGGGGGGGGCCTCCCCCAGGCAGCCCCTCACCATGGAGGGCAGCTGCTCCCCCTCGGAAGCTTCAGCAACTGCAGGCCATGGTGGTCACCCGCCCGAATTCCCCAATTCCCACAGCGTTTCTTGCTGACTCACTGCCGGCCCTGTCCCAGCTTCCTGCCCGAGAGGAGGGAGGGCGGGCGGGCGGGGGCCGAGGAGACCATCAGGACCCAGGAATGCTCTGCGGCCCTGCAGGGAACTAGACGGTCTGAGGCCCGCGTGGACCCTCGCTGTCTCTCACTCCGTCACAGCCAGGCCCTCCCCCACCCGGTGCAGAGAGCAGGCTCCCCCCGCCGCTCCCCCATTGCTGTGTTAAAGCACCATCCAGCGCCCGCCTGCCTGCCTGCCGGGGGCGGCACCTCCCCGGTGACTGCCTGTGACCTGTGCCGTCGTGTGCCCTCGCCCGCGGCTCTGTGCTCTCCGGTGCCGGTGAGTGTGGCGGAACGGGACTGTGGCTGTGCAGGTGAACGAGCCTGCGTGTGAGCGTGCGACACCCAGACCCTGGCACACACGCCGTCACTCCATCCCTGGCAGCACGCGGTCCGCCGTGTGGTTCCGGGCCGAGGAAGGGGCGAGTGCGAGTCGCTGTGTGCAGGTGTGTGTTTTCGGGTGGCGGTGTCCTGGCCTCGCTTGCCTGTGCTCGTGTGAGCTTATGCTGTCACTGCGCGTGCTGAAGCGTGTTTGCGGGTGGCTGTGTGTGACGGGGGGATGGGGGGAAGGGGGGGTGCGGGAGCGGGGGGAGGGCTTTGTAGGGACCTTCAGGACCACGTGGCACAGGCCCGAGGAGGCGAGGGGGTCTCAGCACCTGCTCCCTGGAGGCTGGGGGACAGGTGTGTCTGTCCTGTGCGCCCCCTTTTCTGGGTTCTGCCCCTGAGGTGCTCCTGACGGCTCCCGCTCATGAGAGGAAGCGGATGGAGCGCTGTCTGGGGTCACGGAGGGGTTCTAGCGTGTTTTCTTGGAAACCAGGCTGCGGCGGTGCCAGCCCAGCTGCGCCCTGGCCCCGGCCCAGCTGCCTCCCACCCCCCAGGGACCCACCAGCGTCTCCCAGGCCGGCCGCGAGCTCCTGCCTCCCCTCCCCCTGCGGGTGCCCAGGCAGCACCGCACCCAGCGGCCCCGCTTCCCGCCCTGCACA
This sequence comes from Eptesicus fuscus, assembly GCF_027574615.1. Taxonomy (NCBI): domain Eukaryota; kingdom Metazoa; phylum Chordata; class Mammalia; order Chiroptera; family Vespertilionidae; genus Eptesicus; species Eptesicus fuscus. Next base: position 6,140,900 of record NC_072494.1, on the reverse strand, counting down.
CGTCTGTTTCATGTGTCCACACAAATTAAAGGCTGTTCGTTGCTTTGGTTGTTATTTTTTTTTCCAGGCTTTTTTTTTTTAATCGCTCGGCCATCACGTGCCTTTAAAAGGGATTAACACCAACCCCTTCGGGGAAGGCAGAGGGCCCCATAAAGTCACCCCACACGAGGGACATAGAAATGCTTCCGAGTCTAAACGCTCTCACAGCGCTGGCCCCTGGACTGCCGCCTCCTCTGTCCACCTGAGGAGGGAGGGGAGCCTCCTGGCGGGCTTGCCTGAAAGGGCCCTCCCTGCCCCTGACAGGTGAAAACACACACTCAGGAGAGCCTGGCTCCCTCCCACCCCTCCCACAGCCGAGGGCCCTGCCTCTCGGAAAGGACTGCAGCTCTCGGGGGCCATGGCTCTGCCCGGAAAAGACAGGGATCATCTCTGCCCCCTCCGGTGTGTCTCCTGCAGCGGAGAGTGGGGCAACAGCTGCCCAGATGTGCAAGCCTCAAACCGCACCTACGCCTGCTGCCTGCCGGAAAAGAGCCTCTGGGCTCCTGGGCTGAGCAGGAGTGACGGGCACAGAGCCAGCAGGGGTGGAGCACCCTGACGGGAGAAAGTGCTGGAAGCGGGGCAGAGGAGCAGAAGGCTCAGCGAGGGCGAGGAGCCAGGCCGCCCTGGAGAGAGCGGGGCGAGGGTGCCAGCACCCCTGGCCTGCAGGCCCGGGTGCCAGGGTTGTTGTGGAGACCGGACCCTGGACCAGCAGGGCAGGACACCTGGGCTCTGTCCTAACTCTGCCACCTGGAGCTGTGTGGCCGGGAGAAGCCACTCCCGCTCCTTCCCCAGCTTCCATTTATCCGCCTGGGCCTGGAACAGTGAAACCGCAGAGGCAATAAATATGCAAAGCGCAGAGCC